>NC_135543.1:8834406-9149093 GCF_045843805.1 Urocitellus parryii | reverse complement strand
GTTTTCCTTATGAATATTGCCACCACATGAGCAGCACCCTCATCCCTTGGGAATAACAGACACTCAGGCCAGCACATCACACACCAAGACTCTCCCCTGTCCACCCAGCGGATTGGAATCTAGGCTGTACCTAAAAGAATCAGCAATGTTCCCTCATTTGAGGTTTGATTCTTTGGCTTGGGTACCCAGAAATACAAGTGAAATCTATTTGATAGCCAAGGACAGGGATTAGCATGACACTGGATAACTTTAGCCCCAAGGTGTCCTTAACAGGTCCTTTCACACAGAAAAACTTGAGTCATCCTTCAGCACAATGCCCAGGTACGCCACACCTGTCCACTGAAGGGTGGAGAGTTCAGTGGGTAGGGAGGAAGGGAAGGATTCCTTATGTTGATTATGCCTTCAACAGAAGAATTTAAAGTATTAGAATTTTCTTCCTTGCCTAAATCAGTACCAGATGAGAAAAGCTTCAGAATATGCTCAAATCACAAAATTCAATGCTTTTCTCCAGGGGGAAAAGGTCATTTATAAAGCACAAATTAAAAAATCCAGTTTTTTGACCCACAATCCATTATCCACCCAAAATATCTGAAGCTCAGAAAGTATAGCACTTGCCATAGGGTAAAAAAAAAAAAAAATAGAAAATTATCTGCTGAGAACTACAATTCATATCTTTTGGTTTTGGATCCAGTACACATTCGTCAACATCATATCATGCCATTTGTTTTATCCCAAGTGTCAAAGCAAAAATTCACAGCATACAAAATGAGATAAGCAGAGGAGATTTTATAAGCAGGCTATTGTGATAGCCAACAGTGGCCAGAACCGCTTCTGAGTTCAACTCCTTAAACAACAGGTGGCAGGTTGTTTAGTTTGTTTTGATTTTTAGGCAGCAGGTTCTTTTTTTTTTTTTCTAAAGAATTTTATTAAGATATAATTGACATAAGGAATCGCACATATTTAAAGTGAATACCCCCATCATCATCTCAATTTTTTTTTTTTTTAATATTTTTATTTTTTAGTTCTCGGCGGACACAACATCTTTGTTGGTATGTGGTGCTGAGGATCGAACCCGGGCCGCACGCATGCCAGGCGAGCGCGCTACCACTTGAGCCACATCCCCAGCCCTCATCATCTCAATTGAGATAATAAACATATCCATCACCCCATAAAGTTTCCTCAGTGCCTATTGATAATTCCTCCCTCTGCTTCTCCCCATGCCACCCCATGTCCAGGCATTCACTGGTCTGCTTTCTGTCATTACAGATGAGTTTGCCTTCTGTAATACTTTATATGAATGCAACAATATAGTATGTTCTCTTGTTTTATTTATTTATTTATTTATTTATTTGTTTGTTTGTTTATTTATTTTTTACCCCTTGGTTCTGTTCTTCTCTCTCTCTCTATTTATTTATTTATTTTTATTGGTTCTTCAAAACATTACAAAGCTCTTGACATATCATATTTCATACATTAGATTCAAGTGGGTTATGAACTCCCATTTTTACCCCAAATACAGATTGCAGAATCATATCGGTTACACATCCACGTTTTTACATGATGCCCTATTAGTAACTGTTGTATTCTGTTACCTTTCCTATCCTCTACTATCCCCCCTCCCCTCCCCTCCCATCTTCTCTCTCTACCCCATCTATTGGCAGCAGGTTCTTAAGAACCAGGGTTAAGGACAGTGGAAGAGAGACTGATGTTCTTATAAAGCAGAAAGTCTAGATGCAGAGACAGTCATGCACACAGGGAAGGTGGTGTGGAGACACACTAGGAGAAGACCCCATGGTACTAGACGGATGCCTGCACCTGCCCAGCAGTGCCCCCAGGCACCAGCAGGCCACAGGCAGGAAGGATTCCCCCGCAGGGCTGCCCAAGGCTCCAGGCCCTGCGCCTTCATTTCAGACTTTTAGCTCTGGTGATTGTGAACAATACATTTCTGTTTTTTCAGGCCAACTAGTTGGTACATTTCTCTCTCTCTCTCTCTCTCTCTCTCTCTCATAGCCGGATGCACCTTATATCCTGTAGAAGAATTTGATTTTCAGTTTTTTACGCTATTCTTCATGGATAATCATGTCATTTGTGAATAAAGATTATTTTATTTCTTGCTTTTAATCCATCCACCTTTTGTTTTACAGTCTAATTGAACTACCTAGGACTTCCTGTGTGATGTTCACTAGTTGTGGAGAAAGAACAAGAGAGAATATCCTTGCTTTATTCCCAATATTTGTAAGAAAAAAAGTTTGTTTTCTCAGAATTAACTATGAGTTTGACTATAAATTATTTTATATGACTTATTAAGATTTTATTTATTAAGCTGAGAAAGCTTGCTTATATTCCTAGTTTTCAGAGTGATTTATTATGAATGGATATCAGCTTTTGTCAATTGCTTTTGCTGTGATAATTACTATGGGTCAGATGATTTGTATTATTTAGCTTGATGACATGATGAACTGATTTTCCAATCTTTAACCAGTCTTGCATACCCAGAATAAACCCACATAATCATAGTGCATGATTTTATACCTCATTGAATTTTATTTGCTATTTTTTTGAGGATTGTTGCACCTGTTTTCATTAGAGAGACCAGTCTGCAATTTTTTTTTTCTTACTATATCTTCACCCATTCTAGTACTAGGAAGATGCCTGACTTATTGAATGAGTTATCAGGTATTATCTCACCTCCTCCTGTCTGAGAGATTGTAGAGAATTGGTACCATATATTTATTAAGATTTATTAATTATTTGACAGAATGCTATATATAGATAGATAGATAGATAGATAGATAGATAGATATATTTTTTTTCAGGTTAATATGTCTCCTTATGTGAATTGGGTAATTTGTGTCTTTTGATAATACAGGTAAAATTTTCCATCTCAGGATTCTTGACCACATTTCCATAGAGACTTTGCCTACCTATGGTACCATGATCACAGGTTGCTGGGGTTAGCACTTTGGTCTCTCAGGTGAACTATTCTGCCCACCACAGTCTGCTCTTGTCAACTCCAGTTTCAAAATATACTTACCCTGTGCCAATATCCTCAAGGTCTCCACCCACCAGATTTGATAAACTAGAAAATGCATGTACATTTTGTTGGTTGGAATAGTTTATGAATATCAATGAGTCAAGTTGACTCGTGTTGTCTAGATCAACCATATGCTCACTGATTTTCTGCCTGTTCAATTTATAAATAGCTTACAAGAGTGGGCTCACTTCTTGCGTTACTATAGTGTGCTTGTCTGTCTTTCCTTTCCATCCTATTTTTTTTTTTTTTTCATTTTGAGCTTTGTTTTTAGGTACCTATACATTTGGGATTATGTCTTCCTGAAATGTCAAATCTTTTATCCTTATCTAAGACTCTCACTGTCTTTGCTAGTCCTCCCTGTTATGAATTTTTCTTGGAATGCAATCAATATTACTGCTTCATCTTTTCATTCATTTTTGTTGGCAGGGCATATCTTTCTATGTCCCTTCACTTTGAACTTCTCCAAGTCTTCTACAAGGGTTTCTTGTTGACAATACATAATTCAATGTTGTCTTTTTTCTTTCTGCCTTGGCAATCTGTCTTTTACTCAGCACATTTAGATTGTGTACAATCAAAGTGATTATTGAGATAATCAAGTAAATGTCTACCATATTTCTAGCTCCCTTCTATACATTTTTTTTTGTTTCCTTTTTTAATGGAAAATTTCATGTAATTTTATTTTTGTTTCCTTTCACTTACTTTATCAATTATATTTCTTATGTTTTGGTAATCAGAGGTTCTATAATACACTTTAAAATTAAGCTAGATTTACTTTTAAATAACAGTAGAGTATTTCACTTACAGTGGGAGTAACTTAACAGTGAAGGGCCAAAACCTCTCTCTCATTCCTGGGGCCATTGCTGTAATTCATTTCACTTATTCACATTCTATCATCACCCAATACATTCTTCCACTGTTGTCCAATGTCCCACTTTCCCCACAGAGCAGATCAGACGTGTCAGAACAGATCGCAGGAGATGTCTCACTGCAAGGGAGCTGCAAACAAAAGGCTTCAGCCATTTTCTGAGCCAAAGGAGAGGTAACCATGAAGGACAAAGAGAGGAAAAGTACAGAGGGCCAAGTCAGAGCAGAGGGCAGGGTTGAAGGCCCTGGGTGGGGCAGGGGAGTGTCTTTGCAGAGATGACTGAGAAAGACCCTAAGCCATGGCCTTCTTCTTCAGAAGGCCCTGAATGGAAGCTCCTCTGAATGTAGGTGGGCTGAGACCATGGGTGCCAGGGGAGCTGACCCTCTGCAGCCACCTCTGACACAGCATGCACCAGCTGTACACCAAGGGTGCTGGGCAGGGAGGTGCCAGGAGAGGCCTTCCTAATTGTCCGCAGGAGGGCTTGAAACATCACTTGAGAGACTTTTTTTTGTCCCTGCATTATTTTAATCAATAATATGCCTCTGTGTGTGTGTGTGTGTGTCTCTGTGTGTGTGTGTCTGTGTGTCTGTGTGTGTGTGTGTGTGTGTGTGTGTGTGTGTGTCTGTGTGTCTGTGTCTGTGTGTGTGTTCTGCCTGATGCTCTCTGAATTTCCTGGATTCAAGTGTGTCCTTCAGTTTGGAATATTTCGTCAATTATTTTTGTTGTTCTCTCTTTATTCCTCCCTCTCTAATTACAAATGTATTCCTCCATTTCTAGTTGCAGGTGTACTACGTCTTTACCTGCCTCCTTATCTGCTTCTGTGTGTATTCTAGATTGCTTGTTGGCTATGTTTTGTTTGTATATTGTTTACTTTTTCCTTTATTTAAAACAGGAATGATGGTGGAGTGACAGATCTCAAGTGTTAGGAATATCCTCCAGGATCTGGTATCAGGCTCTGGCCAAGTCTTTCTCCCTGGCAGAGAGGCTTTTGTAAGAGAAGGCTCTGTGTTTCAGAAGGCTCCCTGTTCCCTGCCCAAGGCAGAGACAGTGGTCTCTTTCTATAGTACTAACTGTGAGAGCCCGGAGCTAAAGTAAGGGCAACGGGAGGGACACCAAAGTCTGTACTCACCTAGGATTCCTCAGTTTCACACTGTCCCACACTCAGCCACAAGCCCTCTGACAAATTGCCATCTAACTGTTCCTATGGTTTTATGGTTCCATTGGCTTCTTTTCCAGGTAAGAAAATCGTCTGCGATTCCCGATTTGCTTGTCTCTTCAGAATGGGGTGTGGGGAGGGGTGTCCTACAGTCTTTTGTATAAGGATGGAAGCAATGAGTTCTGCACTTCTCCTGTGCCCATCTGAGCCCAGAAGTGGAGAGCTCTGCGGTTCTGCTTCCTCTATTCTCCTTTATTTCTGGATAGAACTTTTCCCTAAATGATATTTTCACTTTTGTTCTTGTTTATCTTCACTTGTCACCCTCACTCGAATGCCAGCTGTCTTCCCATGACTGTGACCTTACCTGTTCATCCATCACTCCCATCCTTGATTGCCACAGACACAGACCACACGGCAGGATCTCAGTCTCCATCTGGAGGATGAAAGAACCGTGAGGGGAGCAGGAATTCCCCTCCATGCTCACCTGTAGTGACTGCAGCACAGTCTGCACCAGCTCAAGGGCAGCGAGCAGCAAGCCCAGTTCCTCCAGTTCACCCCTCTCTTATTTGTGGAAATAAATACTAACTGAAAAGGAAAGTTTTATGGAATCATATTTTACATTGAATGATGACAAGCCTTCTCTGCTACCAGACCTCAGCTGTTTCCCTGGCCTGTAGATGTTCTTCCTCTACCCTCTGGGGTAGAGACTCAGCTATAACATTAGGTTTTTATACTTTGATCCCAGAAATAAAAACATCTCTCTTTTTTCACTTTTAAGTTCATTTATTAGAGTGAATCAAACAGAATTGTGCATAAATCTTAAATGTGCTCCTCAATAAAATATCATGAGGTGAATACAGCCCAAGTCAAGAAACAGAATATTTCACACAACCCAGATCCTTTCTGCTTGTATGCTTTGAAATATGTCATTCTCTGGACCTCTGACTGAAATATATATTCAGAGAAATGAAACTACTGCATATTAGGGAAATGAAGCAGGTGATATATTGATAATGATGCATATTATAACACACATATAAGTAAAAGTATATATCTACACATACATGTGGAGAAAGACAGAGGTGGAGATAGTATGTGTACATCCTAATAATTCCCCCTGTAATGAAGAAGAGATTTTTTCTCTCATTTCTCTACCACTCCGACATCTTGCTGGATATATAGAAATGTTATTATATTTGTGAGATAGACCTTCCTTGAAAAAACACAACCTGTTCCTCTTCCTGTAACTGAAGCAGCTCTTATATTTTAGTGCCTAAATTATCGGGTAAATCAAACATATATTTTGTTCATAGAAAAGTATTGAAAACACCTTTCAAAATAAGAAGAGGCGTTTTGCTGAAACATGTAGGAGGGCTGTCTGAGGTGAGGGGTAGAGAGCAGGGTTCACAGCAGACTGGAGTTTGGCCTGGGAGAGTTGAACACGAAGGAACCTCTAAGTACAGTCTGAGGAAGAAGACTGACCAGGGACAGAATGCAAGTTTGAACATAGGATGAACAAACAGCATTGACAAATCATAAAACGGGGACAGATGTTGGGCAAAACTACTTGTGTTTGGAGAGTCCCAGATGCATCCTCTTGTCCTCTTCCACAATGGAAATATAAATAAACACTTTTTTATTCTTAAATTTTCACACATCGTCTCTATAACTGTGATTTTATAATTACTTTTGATATCACCTATGTGAGTCATTCTGTTTAGTTCTTATTCAAAACAGCCATTTTTTTGAACAGTTGGTCCCTCATATGACTTATACCAATGACTTATCAATTTCCATATAAAGTCCTGTGGAAATTTTGAATAGATACTACTGAATTTATAGATTGATGGGTAGAGAAGTCACAGCTTTCATATTGAGTTTTATTATTTCTATGTCTTTCAACTAATTTAGAGTTTTTTCTACTTTGCAGTGAATTAATTGGAGAACTGGTCAAGTCTTTCCCTCTATGCTATTCAAAGACACAATGTATTAGTTCCTCAGTTACCTTGAGGTGGTGACTGTATGTAGTCTTCTTGAGCTTGAAGGCAGATAGGTGGTGGGTCAGATTTACCACTATCATTCTTCTGAGAGTGCATACAGAGAAAATCTAAAATAAAATTGATGTTGCTATTCCATTTTCTTTCTTCCAATATTAAGAATGGTAAAAATTATTAGAAACACATTTTATGCTTTTAAATTCCTTATTAACATCATTATTTTTTCTGTATGACAAAGGATTTTTTAAAAATTTTTGAACACATTTATTTATTACATGTTTTACCTTAAGACTACAAAAACGAAAAACAGGATAGCACACACAATCACACAAGCAGTTAATGAAGCAAGTGTCCTCAATCTTTCATGATGCTTAATAGCCATCCTAGAGACCAAATTCCTAATATTGGATTTTTCAAAGAGATATTCTTACAACCTTAGAACAAAAGCACTTTCAATATTTGAATTTGCAGAATCTTTGCTCTGTCTGGAAATCTTGAAAATCTGTTCTCTTCAAACCTTCCCTAAGAAATCTGAGACCAGTTGTCTCAGAATTCAAATGTCAAATTTAGCAATACTGTTCCCTCTCCTGAATGTACACTTGATGACACTAGATCAATTTATACCCTTACCCATTGTAACCTTTTGCAGGGATTTTTTTTCAGTGTTCACTTATAGCAGCTTCTTCATGCGCAATATATAAATGCAGAGTTATGCATACATTACCTATAGAAAATTCTTTCAAGATATATATATATATATATATATATATATATATATATATATTCCCTAACTGTATATATTTTGATTATACATATGTAATCAAAAGAGCATAATGAAGCTGTGTGGTGTAGAAATTTAAATTTGAAAAGAGTAAACATATTTGGAGTAGAAAGATTCAGTTTAAAAAGTAATGAGGTGTTTATAGTCACCTGCTATGCTCCAGAGCACATCAGGAAGTGCGTTTATGTTTTTTTTTTTTAATTCTCATAATTCTGAAAACAGGCAAAAAGAAAGAAAGAAAGGAACCAAGTTTATTACTGAGACCTATAATATTTTTATTTTATCTTTGCACAAGTTAAGGCCCCTGCTTTATGTCTGATTGTATTTGCTACCTACTCTCCTGAAAACATAATCATATAATATGAATGCAATCATATCAGAAGGAAAATGCATGCTGATTCTATTGGACTTTTTATAAGCCATCTGTTTATGTTGATCTATAAAGGGAAAATAAACATACTTTTCAAAATTCACATCCTTAAGACTTTCAATATTGACTTTGTATTATCTTTAGAGTTGAATTTAAGGGATGAACAGTGCCAGTTTTTCTCCAAATTGTCTAATATATGCTCATCTACTTTTAGCAGGGCTCTCTCACATCAAAGAGGTGCATTTGGAAACTGAGGCACACGTGTTACTCTACAGAGTAGATGTCTTACTGCTAGATATGCAATATATATGTGTGCTGTGTGTGCGTGCGTGTGTGTGTGCATGCATACATGTGCACATATGCATATATACATACACATCAGGTTTGACCTAAATTTTTCTTTTCAAGGGTGAGCTTTGTAGTGTCAGATATGACTTCAACCAATTGACTGGAATGATATATAATTCAAGACACTGTGATATCTTTTAAAATGACCAAGAACAATGTTTAACTGCAATCTTGCACAATTTTGTAGACTGACAGGAAGACGAAAAAAAAAAATTGCTGTTTAAGGAGACCTGTTGACTTTTATAGCTCAGAATTGATCTCAGTCTCAGCAGTTGCTCCATCTTTATGTACTAAATGGGGCGAGCTCTGCAGGACAAATAGAAGAAGCAGGAGGGTTCACAGCTGCCTGCCTTTGAGTAGAACATGGCCATGCCAACAGGAGATCCTAAGCGAGCAGTGCACATTTCTTGTGAAAGAAAATATAGAATGCACAAAGTTCTCATAAATAAAGTGCACTTCATTCATACAGAAGTCAAATTTTCACCTATTCTTTAGTTGAGAGGGTTCACAATTATCAATTAGTATTATAACAGGAAAGGGAAACAAGTAATTTAATCATCCCAACGTATCTAGGGTGCTTTCTTCTTTCTAAAGGTAAACTCCATGTTCAAGTGAGCATTAAGTCAGCAGTCCTTATTTCAAATGTCTCGTACTTGGAGTCAAGAGAGAATGAGCAAGTTAATGACCACTATCATCAATCTTTTTATTAGGTCCAATTAATAAAAATGATAAAAGACCACATACCAAGGTCAGTATATAGACTAAAAATCTTTGGGAAAAGAAAAACATCAGCTAAGTTTGGACTCCTAGCAAATAGATGGACAGCCTCTGTCATGGGCTTTTTCTGCCTTAAAGTTTTCATGCCTAAATGGTAACCCTGGGCCAGTGCTGTGGTAGGCACTCACATTATTACATCCTGCAAAGATACATTAACTTACACACACTGAAATATTTCCTCCATAGAATGGTGGCTACCATGGGAGGCGGGAAGGGAGGGGTGGGGAGACTTTGTTCAAAGGGTACAAAATTCCTTCAGAAGGAATAAGTTCAAGACAAGTATGCACCTACACTTAATAACAATCCACTGTATTCTTAAAAAAATGCTGAGAGTAGATGTTAGGTGTTTTCATCATAAAGATGATAACTTCATGAGAAAATGCATAGATTAATTAGGTAGAATCAGCAATTACACAATGTGTGCATATGCAATTTCAACACATCATGGCCCATGTCATATGCACAATTGTATTAGTAAATTTAAATGGAATTTGCTTTGAACCCAGACATGAGGAAGGCACAAATCTGGGCTTTCAGTCCCACATTTGGCAACTTTCAAAGCCTATTCTTTTTATAGAACTTTTTAAAAATTTTAATTATTTATGCCTAATGTAAACCATATATCCACAGATTAGAGGTGGCTTTATTTTTAATTGAGCATTTGCTTTAAGTCCTTTCACTGAAACTCAAATGCAAAATGCTTGTCAGAAAAAAAAGCCCCCCCCCCTTAAAAATAAAGTAATTTTTGGTAGAACTTTGAATGTTCAACTTAAACACCCGTTCAGGGGTCATTTATATTCTCTTCTCAATTTTTCCCACACTTGTATATGTGTAAAACATACTTTTAAATTTAATAATGTAGACAGAGAATGAACATTTATAAAGTAAAAATAATTGATATTAGTAAAGTTCAAATGATGTGCTGAAAGAAATCAGTTATAGCACATAGAATAAAATGTAAAGTTCTTTAATCTAAATCCTGAATTATTTCTAACAAATGCATAGAAACTGACAGGTGAGGTTCAATTTGTGATTTGATGAGCCTAAATGTTCTTACAAACTTAATGATTTTTTTTCACATTTTATCATTTGTAAATTTCCTTTTACAAAAGCATAAAAGTATGTAGAAAATGAACACCTCTGAGAGTACAAAACACTTCACTGGATGTGGACTCTATTTTAGAGGATTTTAGAAGTGACAGAGGACCTATCCAGATGGATCTAGCAGGAAGAGCTGCAGCCGTGTGAGGAAAGGTTCAGTACAACAGCTAAGACAAAGTTTCAAAAGTCTAGATCAAGTCTATGGAGATACCCAAATGTCTGGCATGTTGGTTGAGGTAGGTGATATGCAATTGGAAGAAAGTAGAGAAGATGGTCACGTGTCCCATAGGCAGACAGGGCTGGGCAAAGCTCTAGAGTCTGGTGTGTGGGACAATGTTCTACAAGAAACTGTCCTCCAACCATATAGACACAGAGCCAGCAGAGGACCCTTAGGAGTTCAGGGAGCAACTGCTATGCTGAAATCTGTCCTAGACATTCAGATCTACAAATATGAACAAGGTAGACAACGTGCTCAGAGAAAACACAGAATTATCCCAATTTTATAGTATGTGGGTTTATAGGTACAAACACACATAGAAACAGAGATGTGGATAGATATACATGTAACAAACCACAAACCTGTAGAAAAATGCACGCACTTAACTATGTGACAACTTAAAGGATTTACTGTCCTTATTAAATTTCATATGCTGAAGTTCTAACTCCAAATGTAACCATATTTGGGGACAGACCTTTAAAGAGATAATTAAGAGTGAATAAAATTATGTGAGAGAGACCTGATCCAGTATAGACTGATGTCCTTATAAGAAGAGAGAGAGATACTAGGGACGTACCAAATCTGTCAACACCTTGATGTTGGACTTCCCGACTTTAGAATTGTGAGAATAGAAGTGTCTGTTCTTGAAGCTTCCAGTCCCTGTGTTCTGTGATGGCAGCCCAACTAAAAATGATCAAGTATACCAAGTGTCACTTCATGGTCAGTCTCTGAGGGATGCAATCATGTATTTCAAATTTCTTCTTGTATTCCCCATTTTCTACATTTTATGTAATATATATATATATATATATATATATATATATATATATATATATATATTAGCACAAAATTATTATCAAGGTAAAAAGTCTATTAGGATTTAAAAGATGAAAAGAGAAAGGATAGTAAAAATCCCCACAGGGGACATGGTGAAATTTAAAGATGGACCTCTGAGAATATGTGGCATTTGAGTCAAGACTTAAAAGAAATGAGCCACTGGGTCTTGTGTGAATCGAGAAGCCATTGCCATGTTTTGAACACAGAGATGACAGGATCTGACTTGTGATCTCTACAGAGGACTGTGTAAGTAGATCATGGGGGAAGAAGGAGGCAGGCACCAGGGAGGCAGTACATGATGGTTGTGTTCATGTATGGAAACAATGATCTCTGGAGTCCAAGGGGTTGCCAGGGAGGCAACGATGAAGGGCTAAATCTGAATATACCTTGAAGACAAAACTAAAAGGCTAGAGTTAGAAATACAGGGAAAGTGTGAGAGAAGAAAGACAATGTGGCCGCCAGGTTCCTGACCATCTTGATTGGAAGGATATGATAGCATCATCTCAGGGATGATGCAGGAAGGCAGTGAGCTCAATTTTGGGTAATTAGGTTGGAGATGCCTGTTTGATACACATTGAAAATGTCGAGCTGGTCATAAGTGTTGAGATTCTAAAACTGTAAGTGGGGAATAAATCCACAAGACTTCAGGATGTGCGTTAGTTAAGGGCTGATACTGGACTAACTCACCAAGGATGTGAGTGTTGATAGAAAATTGGTCCACGATTTGAACCCTGAGGGATTCCAATTGCTAGAAAGAAGATGAACAACCAGAACAGAAGAGAAAGAGCACAGAATAGCACAAATGAAAATGCAAGAAATTGTGGCGCTCTTGAAGGTGATTGGAACAACCATACTTCGGAACATGGAGTAATCAAATGCATCAAATTCCTGTTGAATGGTTGACAAAAATGACATTAATAACACTGTGTTCAGAAAATTACCATGGAGGCATCAGATTATTCAAATATGAAATGCTCGGAACTGTTTAAATGTTTCTGGTTACAGACTTTCATTTCTCATAGTCACTGATCCACCATATTTACTTCTTCCTTCAAGTCTTAATTTTGGATTTGAAGATATGAAAGTTCTTGAAAGACATCCATCAGATCATCTTTGGGTAATATTTCAACATGCTCTGGGCAGAAAATTCTATTTAATATGGAGGTGGGAGTTTTCCCGTCACCAGCTCACCATATTCCCTCTTGGGAGTTTCTCAAGGACTTTGCCAGCTTTATTGAATATCCACCTTAAACTTCCTTACTGTTTAAACTATAAACACGTTCTCAGGATCCTGACACTGTTCCCTAACAGATGTGGAATAGCATTACTTTTATTTCCCTCAGGATTTCACCTTATCAAAAAAAAAAAAAAAAAAAAAAAACTAAGCTTTGCTCCTATTTGAACTGTTAGAAATTTCAAATGAAGGTACTCAGTTGGCCTACATTTATGTTATAAAAACTCAGTTTCAACATTGTGTCTATTCTGTTTTCCCAATTATTTTCCTTTCCCTTAGATGCCACTTTATTTTTCTGAACATAAGTAAACCCACACTGATATCAATCTATGTATCTATATCTATTTATTTACCTATCTATCTGGTATATTTCTGTTACTTGTCTAAATAAATATCTGCCAGTCATTCAATAAAATATGAGTTTCTAAGAAAAAAGACTCCAACCTCTTTCTAATCTTGTATTCACTTGGTTACCCAGTCTGGTCTCCCACACATCACCTGTTGGCATCTATGTGGAGCCCTGTCTCCTACATATGCCCAACCCTGCCTGTCCCATCCATCTACTGTTAGTTGGAGTTAGTTTCTTCTAACTTGCATAATACACACTCACTTTAAAGTTAGTAGTGTCCTGAAGGACTCCAGTTATGATTTTATTTAATTAAAAACATAAATCTAGATTCACAAGTGATAGGCCTTTCAAGCCTATATGATTATGGAATACAGACTAATTTAAAAATCGAATTTAAATCATACATATACAATTTACTTTAGCAGTGCTAATTTACTGTGCTTGAGGGTGCTTAAAACTAACGCTGCTGCTTGGCAAGGTCTGAATAGGTGTCAGGTGATGTTTCTATTCTTCTGCGACCTTTAGCGTTGGACCTGCTGGGAAACCTCCATTCCTGGGATGCAGTCACTTTGCCTGCTGGTAGCAAATCCTCATCTACTTATTGTGCCAGCTCTTTTCTTCCCTCTATGTAAGAATGATATTGGTTCTACTAGCCGCCATTCCCATTCTAACATAAGAACATGGTTCATGCACTCCCCTCAGCTCCCACACTGTGTCCTGTCTGAGGAAAACCACCCAGTACTTCCTCGCCCACGGAGGCCCTGCGGATGAAATGTCCAGACACCCCATCCCACCATCCTCTCCCATTCTGTTTACCAGCTTTGCCAGAGGAGCAGCGTGGAGAGGCTGCTGCTCTGAGTGGTGAGGTATGGTGTTTGGCTGATTTCACAGTGTTTCTCCCAGGCACTGCTGTACTTTAGACAATGAATGTCTCCCATAGGCCTGTGTGTTAAAGGCTGGCTGCAGCTGATAGGGCTCTGGGAAGGGGGTGGACGCTGGAGGAGGGGGGTCATTGGACACATGCCCTTGCTGGGTATACTGGGCCCCTGTCCCTTTCCTCTCTTTCTCTACTTCTAGGCCACCCTGAAGTGAGCAGTTTTGTTCTACCAGGCGCTCCCACCATGACTTGCTGCCTCACCATAGGCCCAAAACCGAACAGCCAACCCATGATGGACTGAAACTTACGAAACTGTGAGCCAAAATATACCTTTTCTCCTTTTAGGTTGATTGTCCCAGGTATTTTGTCGTAGTGACAGAAAGCTGACTAACACAAATAGTTCAAGCCTATTTCATTTATATTTCTATCCCAAATGCACTGACAATGAGCTCTTCATTGACTATTACCTGAGGACAGAGAGCTCTCCTTAGCAAGCCTTCTTCATCTAAAATAGTAGAACTAATGTCTTCTTCTGTTGTTTTGTTTTGATTTCAATGAATACCACATCATTATATAGCAATTATGCTATAAGGAATAATTATGTAACATAAAGGTTTTTTTGTGTGCTTTATGTATTCATAATCAATTAGGTACACACACAGAACAATACTATGTAGAAGCTTCAGAAAGTGAGAGAGATTTAATATACTCACAGGTACTGGAAAGGAGCCATGGACCAATGACTGTGCAGGGGGACATATGAAGGAGCTTCCAGGGGGCAGGCTTTAGAAAGCAGGTGGGGAGGGAGAGGGAGGGAGAAGGAGGGAGAAGAAGGGACGAGAAGAGGGAGAAGAAAATATATTGGACATCTGGGTAGAGCACAGAAACTGAAGATGTGAGATTTTATTGGTGCTTGAATGTCACAAGATCAGAGGGAAGGACAGCTTGTGGCAGTGAGCAGTATGATTATCACAACTGTCCACCTGTTCACTGGGGAAAGTGCTCATAGTGCGTTTATGTTGAGGTGTTGGAAAAAACATGAAATTTTAAAAATTAATATTATACTAATAAAAGTACCTGTATTCAAATAACAGCTATATTTCTCCCTTACTTTACAAAATTAGGTAGGTAGCACTTCCCTGAACAAGTTCTCTTCCCTGTTATAACAGTCACTGTAGGAATCACGTTACGCGGCCTATATAACATGCTGGGGATAATGGCAGGACAGAAGCAGAGACCCTACAAAGACTCGTCACCATGATTACCCAAGGCATTCTTCAATATTCATCTCTGACAATACTTCTATAATGATTCATTCTAGGGAGCTCTGTGAACATATTATGGTCATTTTCTTCTATAATATAGAATTATTTTTAAACTCACTTTTAACCAATACATAAAAACATTAAAGTTGTACACATATTATTGGTGTAATATTATAGGTGTACATTCCAATACATGTATACCTTGTACAGTATTTAAATCTGGGTAAATATGTTTATCTCCTCTAATGTTTATTATTTCCTTATGGTACAGTTTCAAATTCCTTTCAGCTAGCTTTCTGAAATATACAGTATGTTATTGTTATGCACAATTAGTAAATAAGAGAAGAGTGTCTAGACTGAAGCTGAACAGATTCTGTCCTAGTTTTCCCCAGAACATTGATATAACATGACACAAAGCAAACTCAGAAGCAACCTATTGGAGAAGCACTGAGAGATGCAACTGCACCCGTGACCTGGGGACTCACTTCATTCTGGCCCCCAGCCCTGAGAAGGCCAATCAAAAAATTCTCTCTGGCCTTTGTGTTTGCTTTGTTTGGATTTTCATATGAACCTCAATTATTCCTTCAGTTCTATTCCATCAAGCTACTTTAAAATACCACAAGTACAAAAAAAAAAAATCACACAACTTAGCTTGACAAATGTGTGTAACTTTAACATTCCAGTGAAAATAGAACCCAGGTTGAAATACAGTTGCTACATGTACAAGGGAAGTTCCTTTCAGTGGCTGCCCTCTTCCAAGGGCAATCACAATCCATGCTTCTAACAATATGTATTGGTTCTGCTGCTTTTGAATTTAATAAAAATATAAGTACACAGTATACTCCGTTTTCAGTCTGAATTCTTTTGTACATCATTATGACTCTGAGGTTCATCTATATTATATCTCATGAATCAGCAGTCTATTCCTGTACAGGGCATAACAATATTATTTTGTACATAAGTACCTGCATGTATTTTCCATTCCATTGTTAATAGGCATTCTTGCACCTACCATTAATGAGTATTTTTCTGGGTAAATAGTTCCTGCTCAAGAGTCACATTCCTGAAGGATATAGATTTGTTCAGAAGATACTGACAAATAATTTTCCAAAATTATTGTACTCTATCAGAAGTGTATATAAGATTCGAGTTTTGTAGATTCTAGCTTCATATTGTATAGCTTCCATTTAAGATTAAATCCTATTATATTAATATATAAATTTTCTGATAAAAATTAATTTGAGCAACTTTACATTCATTTATTGAACATTTATACTTCCTCCTCTTTGAAGTGCCTTTTCAAGTTTTTTTGTCGATTTTTATTCTGAGTTGTCTAGGACTTTCATAAGCTGTAAATATAAACATTTTGTTATATATATGTACTAGAATTACTTTGTCTACTTTATGACTTGCCAGTTCACTCATTTAGTAATGCTTTTTGGAAATTTTTGTTGTGGACTGGTTACAAAGGTGCCTTGATCTCAAGTATTCTGTTGTAATCTACCTATTTTCTATAAACCAAGGTATTTTTCAGACATAAAAGTTTTTGCATAGTGTGGGATTTCAATGGTGAATGTATCACAGTGCACATAGGATCTTAGGAATAGTCAAGGTCACGTGTCAGCAAGTTGTTTCATGGATTACATCTACAGTAGAAGGTGTAGTCCAGGGTGGTGTTTCTTTTTTTATTATAGCAATAATTTCTGTATTTTTATAGCATGAACATTAATAAATTAGACACAAATGTATTTCATGATATGTTAGTTAATATTTTACATTTGATGTGCTGACTTTTAAAAGCAATCATATAATTAGCTGGTCTCTTTGCATTTCTTTATAGCACTTTCCTAAGATATTTGCTAGAGTGGAAAACAAATTTTCCCCATCTTTTGATTAAAAAAAAAGTCTAAGGAAATGCACATTAATTTATTACAGAAAAAAACCCACAAAGTAAATATGAAGAGCTGCTAAATGGGAATTGATTTTAGAATTGCAAACGTTTAAAAAAATTGCTCACGGATGTGAATTAAAGGTTGGTTTTTTATTCCATACACAGAAACCAAAATATAACCTAGTAAAAACTGCCTAATATGGAATGGGGTACAACAGGACAATGATGGGCAAGGAATGAAAAGGCCAAATGAGAATAAAGGAATATTCCATTGGCCATGAAGTGGTAGACACAAGTCTGGTATATGACAGTGTTTAAACTAACGTGAATGAATCTTAAGGTACTTTGAACACTGAGACTGATGTAGTGACTGTAAAATATTTCTTGTTTAAGTAGAACATTATGCTCAGAATAAGATACATCAAACATTTTCCAAAAGAAAAACCTTATTTAGCTACCAACTTACATTTATATCGTTATTATTTGGTATGGGTAAAAATTTTCACAATTATTAAGAGACATCAAAACATGATGTTTTACTACATAAATTATAATTTGTCAATTAATATAATGTTAATTTTAAATTATATAAATAAGTAAATAAATAAAAAATAGGAAGGTTTATTAAGTGAGGGCAATAAGAGACCACTTCAGGTGCTGGACACTATTATATATTATAGATCACTATTGTTCTAGGTATTTAAAGCTGCACATCCTACACCAGTGATTTATTTTTGCATGTATGGATTTCCATAGTGTT
The DNA here is from genome assembly GCF_045843805.1 of Urocitellus parryii. Taxonomy (NCBI): domain Eukaryota; kingdom Metazoa; phylum Chordata; class Mammalia; order Rodentia; family Sciuridae; genus Urocitellus; species Urocitellus parryii. The sequence continues at coordinate 9,131,234 of NC_135543.1, read as the reverse complement.
CCTGTAGCATCATCTGTGCACTGACTCATAGAATATTCTTGCATGCCTGGGAATTACTCCCCAAAATTCCTTTTTTTTTAACATAGATTTTATTTATCTGGCCAATGAATATTTTAACGTTAAACCTGTTAATATCAAAATGCCTCCGAACTAATTAACTAAAACTTAAATTTTATTTTTCAAAAAATAGAATTATAATATTATACATTAAAATTAGATATTAGAAAGCTGAATGAGCTTTTGTGGAATATGAATGATTTCTTTCTCCAAAGGTGGCATATCTAGTTTGATGAAACTACAGAGACCCCATGCTGTGTTCACACATACCATACACAGAAGTTTTGAAGTACTTTGGCATGTATAACACCACAGTTAAGACTTGTGAAAGGAGTGCAGAAGACATTAATGGGGATATTTTATCACTTTTGAATGCATAAATGTACCTTTGGGAATTATATGACACACATAAATGGGCATAAACATGCATATGCCCATGATGTTCTTATATCAAACAGCAGCTTCCAGTCCCTTTGTTTTACAGTCCAGAGCACTGCCCTGACATAGTATCGCTTGTGTAATTCTCCTGCCAGATGCTGAACAGTTAGCACACAGTAGGAAGCATATTATCCTTGCAGAACATGTGGTGTTATTTTTTTCCGAAAAAGAGAGGTCTATTACTTTGTGTGTGCATATTTTAACAACATGATAAATATTTATTATAAAGTCTAAATGTTACAAACAATAACTCCTAGGTAATAGAAAAGCAAGGAACACATCAGAATGAAAAGAAAGCTTTCTTGAGCATAAATGCTTTCTTGTACACCCCTTGGGAACAGATCTTTTCCCCAAGTCCCCGTGGCTTTTGATTTTGCATGCCTGTATCTCTTTGCTAGTCCTTGTGTTATTTCCCTAGTACAAGTTTTTCAAGATGAGAAACAAGGTGCTAAGTTTGAAAGTCCATATAGTGCCTCAAAGAATATCTGGTGTATAATAGGTCCTTAATAAATATTAATTAAATTGCTTTATAAATTATATTTTCAATGCATCTAAAAGTGAACAAATTGTTCTTTTAAAATATTTTCTGCCAGGTGTGGTAGCACAGGCCTGTAATCCTAGTGACTTGGGAGCTTAGGAAAGAAGGATTAATCACAAGTGATGTACCTCAGTGGTAAAGTGTCCCTGGCCGTGGTGAAATGCCCTCAGGTTCAAACCCCAGTATGGAAAATATATATACACACACAGACATACATATGATTTTAAAATTATCATTATTTCAGGGGGCGAAACACATTAGGCAAACTAAAAACATCCTTAATAAAGTCATTTTTAGTTTATTTCTCTAACCCCAGAGGATCTGTTAATTGAGAGGTTAAAGTGTTGAATTTTTATGCAGTCTACTCACGAGGAAAACATGTTACTCTGGTGAATAACTGATAATAGCATTTTACTGCAATACACTGGGCAGCATATGCTAATTACACCAGTTAGAGCATTTTCTTAGCATAATTCATGCTCAAGCAAGTAAAACACACAGGGACAAAATTTGAGATAACCTTTGAAACAAAAAATAAGTGAAGATAAATTGTTTCAGTAAAAACATATTTTCAGAATCCAGATCTGTAATTTGTGATTTTTGCCCAGTAGAGTTGTTGCATTATTAAGTACCCCCTCCATCTGAATTGAACACCACTAGAGAAACACATAAATGTATGCATTTTTATTTGTACAACAGATAGGTACTTGAATTTTTGAGAGCTATAGTAGGTTACTTATATAGTTCCCATAAAAGGAAACTTGTTGTTTTGTTTCCAAACTAAAATATTTCTTTCACTGTGGATAATTACAGCTGTGACTATTTTGCTTCCATATAATGCATTATTTTATGAAATGTGTCCCAGGTTTAAGAGGTCATTTTATAGTGACCATGAAATTTAGAATAGTTTCAACTTAACAGAGCTGAATGAAGAGAATGCATCAGTTAAACTCAGTATGCAACCATAAAATAAGTATCACATGGAGTACTTATCCTTCTCCTGAGAGAAAACCTGGGTGATGTCCTGTTTCTTGCCTTTTAAGTCAGTGGTTAATGCAACTATGAAGCCCACATAGAAAAGAAGAACTTTCCAGCACAAGGGGATTTCTCCCATAGATAACTGCACAGATAAATGAACAATAGCTCTGAACTCCTCCCAATTTAGAGCCCCCTAAGCCATTTATAATACCTCAGAGGTTAGGATACATTCTGTCATGCTCCATTAACTTAGCAGTGTTCCTTCCTTTGAAAGGAGATTAGTAAAGCCGAGTAGGCCTTTCCACGTTTTTTTTTTTTTTTTTTTTTTTTTTTTGGTGGGTTGTCTTGTTGAATTTTAAATGGCTGAAGGAAGGATGGAATATGGCAGAAAGGAAGGGAAAAAGTTTCTAAGAGGAATGAAGAGAAAAAAAAAACAGAATATTTGAGAAGAGCTAGTTTTGCTTACCTTCTAGACTAGGTTTGGGGAGCAAGATTCCCTGGTGCTCTGGAGAAGAAAGAAGAGAGGCAGAAGGCAGATTTAGAGGGTAGAAGAAGGGTCCAGGAGCTCTCATCCTCAACCATCTGTACCAGGTACCAATCTACTTCCCGGGTAGTCACAAAACAGAGGCCCAAGTGCAGCTTCTGATCTTAAGATTGGGGAGCAAAGGGCTGTACGTCTTTGCAGACAGATCCATGCTGTAGACCAGAAGGAGACTAACGAAGGATTCAGATTCCCCTAGCCTGATACAGAAATATCAGAGTGATCAGACCAAGGGGTCCAGGTCATTAATACAGATGCATCTTTTATAGCTGACTTGTGTCTACTTACCCAAGATCAGTTTTCCCAACAATAGTCGATTCCTATAAACAAAAAAATAAGTGTTTCACTCCACCAGTCTTTACAACTATGCCCTCTGTCCATGACTAAAATTCAGCCCTAAGAAAAGTTGATAGAATAATCAGATCATTAAAAAAATTTAGATTTTGTCTTTAATCTTGGAAAAAACCTAATTGAATCATAGAAAATGAATAGAAGAAATAGATAAAGAAGAAAGATAAAGTGCTTACATACCTGATTTGTGAACCGAGAATGCTCCTTGCAAAGTACTCTACCATACACGGGGGACAAAATAGTGAAACCAAAGACTGGCACCTGCTATCAGAGCTCAGTGTGTTTTGGGAGACAAACATTCAGTCATGAGTCCTACAAAATACATGAAAATAAAAGTCTAATATGGTGTTAAAAGAATTGTTTAGTCTCTATTGAATTGTGGCTGACAATTTTCCATTTTATTGAGTGATGAGTGAATACAAGTAACTTAGATAAAAATAAGAAAAAAAGAGTGTTCTAAATATGAGCTTGTGAGCATGTGCACACACACCTGTCAGGCCTGACATGGCAAATAGTTTCAGGTCTACAAGGCATTGCAAGAAAGCGACTTGGAGGGAGAAGATGAGTTCAGGCCACAGAGTGGTAGAGAACACAAGGTGTGGACCAGCTCCTGTGGGGCCTTGCAGGCAATACTGGAATAGCTTTAATCATCATACAAGTGATGGGTTACAATTGAAATATTTTGAACATGGAAGGATGATATCAGACACGTATTTTAAATAACATATCTGTGATTAATGTACTGAAAAAAATTCAGAGAATGGGAGATGGGGATACAAAATCAACAGGAAACTTTTGTTTACCAGATGCTATGGTTTTTAATCTGGAATGTACCCTAAAGGCTCGTGTGCTGAAGGCTTGGTCCTGGTGCAGTAGCCTTCAGAGTTGGGGCTCTTGGGAATTGACTGAGTCATAAGGGCACTGATCTCATCAGTGAATAAATCTATGGATAGGTACCTGAAGGCATTATCGGGAGGTGGTGGAAACATTGGAGGAGGTAGATCACTGAGCCTTAGAAGGGTGTTATTGCCCCTGGTGACTTCCTCTCCCTCTCTGCTTCCTGGCTATCATGGGTAGGCAGTTCTGTTCCACCACATATTCTCTGCCATACTGCTGTGTCTCACTCACCACAGGCCCACAACAATGGTGCAAGTGGACCATGAACTATAACCTCTAATAAGGGGCAAAATACATCTTTCCCTTCTAAGTTGTTTTTGTTAGGTATTTTGTCACAACAGTGAAAAGCTGACTACCACACCAAGCAAACATAATCTTGTTTTAATTAGAATTATGAGAGAATAAGTGGAAAACTGAGAAGGAAAAAAGAGGGTGATTAGTTGAGAGTTTTAACAATCAGAATGAGACAATGGATTTGATGCATACAATCAACAGAATGAAGTGATCGATCAAACAAAGAAAGAGCATGTTTCAAGGATCAGACCTGATGCTGGCTTGTGTAATTGTAAAACAACTGCGCTATTCATTGGGCTAAACTCTGCTGCTTCCCAATCTTCAGTAGAGTACATACTTATTAGCAGGGGAACTGAACAATGCACAGATTTTGATCCATGTCTGGGGCAGATGTAACCTTCATTTCTGAAATATGCCTGGGTGGTGCTGGTGATGCTGGCTCTGAGACCCTGGAGGATGTGGAAACAAGATGGCAAGATGCCAATGCCAAATTCAGATTAGAATTTACCAAAACTGAGGTACTGAGACATACATGCAAAAACTAACCCCAAGAAAATTGTTTTTAGGTTCATCAGTTAATCAGTGTGCCTAGAAACAATGTATCAATACTAAAGACCTGTTGACTCCTGGTTAAATGCTTAATGGATGACATCCAGTCTCATCATCACACTTGTGACTGAACCAATTGTGTTGTTCAATCCTTTTCTGGCCTAAACAAGCCATCCTTCTTGGGTACAGCTGAACTCAGCATACTTCTCATAAGATATTTTGCTATTTTATTAATTCCATTATAAGGGGCGTAGTAGAAACACGTCAACAGGCATCGTAACAATATTAAAATCAATAATTTGATAGAAACAGATTTTATTCATTTAAATTTAAGCATTTTTGTCCTTTTAAAAAAAGTGTTGTTAAAATAGTAATACATTTTTTATAACCCCAGAGATTTGTGGAACATAGGCTATTTCATAAGAAATAGACACATAGCCCAGGGTCTGGCTTATATTAAACCAATAATCATGTATTAAGTGAATAAACAACTACATGAATTGTAATAATTACTGTGCATTTGCTTTCAATTGGCCTCTTTCTCTTCATTTTATAACCTACTCATTTTCATATAAAGCTAAAACAGCATTCTTTGAAACCACATAAACATAATTAGCCATTATTTTAGCCATTATTTTAAACTCTAAATTCTGTGGCAAACTTCTGTCACCAACAGAAAGGTGCAGGATCTGTGTTGGTGCGGACTTTGGGCTCCATGAATAGGTCTGGCTGTGATCCTCCTTGATCATTGTACTTGAGATGGAGGTAATAATGCCCAGGAACTTTAGATGCTTCAGAGACAGGATAACATCAATTTCTTAAAGCATCGTTTCTGAATATGAAAATTTCCTTCCCATATTAACTTTAGGGAAAGTTCTCTTTGTTCAGTGGCACTACTGGCCAAGAGAAGCCACGTGAGCGAGGTAGAGCTCTGGTCTTCAGAGGGGTTGTCTTCCTATGTCCTTCCCTTCCCAGCAGAACAAAGAAAATGAGCTTCATTGTAAATGAACATTAAAATTACTAAGCTTCCTTTTGGCTACTCCACATTATAAGCTTCACTTTTTGAATTACCTTAAATGACATTTTTTTAAGCTATGGAACTTAAATTCCTTCATTTTCAAGAAATTTATTGCGCAATCATCTGGTATGTTTTCTCTGAGGGTTTAAACACTTAAACATCTGTTATTATCAAACAGCTTGAAGACAAGTGCTCTTTTAAAATAATTCCAAGGAAGGTTCAAATAAATAATCAAAACAACTAGAACAAATCAACTTTTTGAAAAATATCTTAATGCTAATATTTCTTATTTTAATTAGTTTTCCTTTTAAATTGTAGGTCATTGCTAATTAAATGATCTTTAATTGGACTTTTTGAGTCATTTTGATCCATGATAACCCATTTAGATTGAAAATCATTTTCTCTGGCTTACTTAATTTAGAAAATGCTACATTAATCACTTGCAGTATTTTATTTGCTAATCGTAATTGGACACTGAAATGTTTATGGAGAATGACATGCTGATAGAATTAAAATCAACTTATATCTTCAATGTAGTTTCAAAACACCATAGTTCAGGTAAATTCTCTAGAAACAATAGATGAAGGAAGCCTTTTATTCTTTACTATTTTAACCAATCAATATCTCTCTTTTTAGAGAAGCCCTTGTCATTACTAAGACTATAATTTTGTCTAAAATATACTTTTTAGTGATCAAATGTCTTCATATTTACTAGAAAATGCACCATGTAGAAACACATAAGAATAGAGATATTATGAAAATACTTTTTAATTGGAAAATCCACAAAAAAACACTAATGTCATATCTATGTAATCACTAAATATTGGAAATTTCTGTGGCAATTTATAATTCCTATACATCAGATATTCACATTCTTCACAAGTTGCAAAATTAGTAGGTACTAATGGTTCTGTCCCCATGGTCAAGGGACAAGAAAAAAGAAAAACTTGAAGATACCCAGAAAAATGAATGTAACTCTCAGAAATACCAAGACTAATATGAATGAACCAGCTTGTGGGTGTAAATTCTGCCTTTCTCTCGACTTCATCAAAACCACTTTGATTTAAGTATTAGCATAAATATTCTCAGCAGTAAAAACCAATGACCAGAGCAACACTTTAAGATAATTGTAAGGAAAGCAAGAAGGTCCCAGGTATTTACTTTCTACCTGCTCCCACTCAACTCAGGGGCTATAGATCATACTGTGGAGCTGATCGTCCCTATAGAGTAGAACACCTGGGGGTCTTGCACATTCCAATGCCCAGTTCATATTCTTTTTTTTTTTTTTTTTGAGAGAGAGAGAGAGAATTTTTTTTTACTATTCATGTTTTAGTTTTTGGTGGACACAACATCTTTATTTTATTTTTATGTGGTGCTGAGGATGGAACCCAGCACCCCAGCGCATGCCAGGTGAGCGCGCTATACTGCTTGAGCCACATCCCCAGCCCAGTTCATATTCTTAATCAAGTAAGTCAGAATCTATGATGATTTTTTTTCTTGTCTTATTATACTTGCTAAGATCGCCACTACAAATCTGAAAAGAAACATAAAAATAGGCATTTGATTTTTTTTTGTATTGACTGACTTGATTAGTTATTATTTTACTTTTTCAATGTTGTTTAGTTCATTGGTTTATAATATAAAATCAAGTCATATTTGTTAGAAAAGCTTGATAGTATCAAAAATAAATAAAGAGCTATTTCTATTTTCTCTAGGCTATTTAAACTTGGTGGCTTTAAAAAAAGATGAATTATTTCTTCACTGCTAAAAAGCAAACAAAATTATTCAAAAAGAAACCAACAAGTCCATAGTACTAAAAAAAAATCAGAAATAATGAATATTTGGAAGAAAAGTTCCCAAACCATATTCCCTTGATAAGGTCACAGTATTGAAATGAGCCCTGAGCAACATTGTCTTGATTTCTGAAAGGTGTTCATAATATAACTTCCAATATATGAGAGGAAAAGTTGTAGTTAAGTGACCTTAAGCATGCCTTCCTATGTCTATTTTAATGTGAAATGGTTTTCCTTGAACTTTGGCTTTCTTTTTCCCAAAATAATGTGTTCAAACATCCTTGAATTTCTGATATCACACATAGAATATGTGGCAACCTTAACTTTACATTTTATTTACTCTCAAAAAAATAAATTTTAAAAATTCTAAATTAGAGTAAATTTTAAAACACTTTAAATTCACTTGAAATAATCATTATGAATTTATTCTTTTTGTGCACTTAATAGTCGAAACATTCAGGTGCTAAACCTCTGACAAGATTTTGCATAACAGTTTTGAAATTTACACTTCTGATTGCATGATTTTGATATTATTTGTAGAAACTTGTTACCATATGTTAATCTTCTAGACATTGTTAAATAAATAAACATTTATTATAAATAATCAATTCTATAAAATATCCTCATAATATCTATCTAATATATCCATTAAATATTTCTTTATAGGTCCTGAATATATTCTACCTCATAAATTTCTATAATTTAATTAACTCTTTGTCTTATAAAGCATGTTTTTAAAACTTTAAGAGCATTACTTACAAGAGCAAGGTAAACCACTTAGGAGGCATTTGGTGGCATGACACAGGACTGTAAATTATACATATTTGACTCAATATTTAATATATTATGGATATAGTGAATTTATGGAATAAATTTAATTCTAAATTTAGACAAATATTATAAGTTTTCATTGCAGAAATATAATGCTAATTTCAAAATATTCTGTAATTATGTATATTTTCTTCTTAGATCCTAAATAATTACTATATAGATTCTTACATGATTGGTGTGCTTTCTATTATGCTTTTGCTCTTGTCCATTCTTTATGCATTTTATGTAGAATTAAGCCTCACTGATTTTTTATAATAGAACTGTAACCTTATTCTGCTTAGCTTGATTATTTTTAGCTTCCTATTTTATTCTGAAATAAAAGTTGCTCGGAAACAAGGAGGAGAATGAAGACTACCATAAACATTTCTCTTTTCTAAAGGCAATTAATTATATTCCAGTTCATTTATTGTTTATCCTCTGCTCTGTCAGGATTGTGGGATACTGTCTCAGCACTCACTTGTTCATGTTAATTTCTGTGCTTTGCCCTTCCTACACGTGAAAGCTACATGACTTGGTTGATAGGTGAACCTAATAACTATAGCACTATTTCGAATAATCAATCCCCTTCTATCTCCAACCACAGAGATCACAAAGCCTTCTGCCTGCATATATTCTGACTTAAAATATACTCCCTGAGATTTACTCTCCTTTGAGTTACTTGCAACTTCATGTTACATCATCTTCATTATTTTACATTTAGACTTTCTATGTCGCTTTACTTTAGTTGTATCTCTTGTATGTATCTTTGAATTGGATTTTCCATGAATCTAAAAATGTTAATATGTCACTTTGCTTTAGTTATATCTCTTGTATGTATCTTTGAATTGGATTTTCCACGAATCTATATGTATTTATTCAATTTTTTAGATCACTTTTCATCTATTCTCTTACTTCACAGCATGACTAGATGGTAGATTCACAACATGAATATTTCAACAATTTATCAAGCCCGCTAGTACTAGGGACTGAAATTTATTATACAATGAATGAAGGTAACTTATAACATATGATCCATAGTTTATCAGATTAGAGTAACTGAAAGTTGTTTAACAAGTATCAATGTTGATTTATATTTAAAAATCAATTTTATATCCCTCTACTATAATTAATGATTGGTGCTTACTGTATTTCATCTGTCATTGGGCTGGTTTTCACTTAACAAATTTTTGTCTTATTTATACATGATTTCAATTATTTCTTAAGATCATGAAGATTTGAATATAACTTTAATTTGATGTTATCTATGTGCAATGAACTCTGAAGCTGTTTTTCTTCCATAAATGTTGATTTGTGTTCATAATATAATAAAACTCATTCCATGCTTTAGTTAATAAATACTTAAAAAGTTATGAGATTATTTTAAATTAGTAGTAACTAAGAAATAGTATTTAACACCTCTACCTATAACTATGATCTGCCACAAAGAAGGCAGATAAAGAGGAAATGTAATCTATTGTGCTGTACATATGAAATATTGAAATAAATACAGTGTTAAATGAGTTCGCTCATAAAACTAAGCTCTCTTAGTAGTTAAATTTTATCATGGATTTTATCACAGTCAAAAATACATGATGCTGTGGTTCAGTTGTAAACACTTAAAACTGTGAAGAAATTCCAGAAAAGTATTTTTCAACAACTTAAACCATGGCATATAAAAACATGGTTGAATTTAGCTCCTGGGCAATTGCAAGCATTCCAAGGTTGGAGCTAAGAATTATTTATTTGAGCGAGCAGGAGTGGGGTGGGGGTAAAGTCCTGAGCAGGAAAGTAAGCAAAACAAACCTCCTGTGTAATATTGTGACATATTTTTCACCGCGGAAGTGGATAACATTCTGAATTGCATGTATTTTCAAAGCAACTATTTTAAAATGAAAAGTTATGCACTATAAAAGTAGTTTCCTACCTACTAAATTATAAGTTTCATAAGAAAGGAAACATGTCTATTTTATGTAATCACTCTATACAGAGTCCCATGTTCATAATGTATGCCCAATAGCTCCTTGTATAATGGAACACACAGACTTAAATTTCAACAAGGTCTTGTTGAGCAGTTGAGCATGGATTAAAACCAGTATGAAATACAGAAACACATGGGTCTATGTTTGTTCTAGGTGGCCTTTGCTGCCTGGTGATGACTAGATGCCTGAATACATGGTGATATTGCAGTGCTAGTGGGAGATGGATCAAAGGCTTGGGAAGTCCAGAGCCATGTTCATAGACAGAGAGGTGGTTTAAAGCCAGGATCTTCAAGTTGGCTAAAGCTCCCACAGCATGGATGGTGTTGATCCTGTAGAGAGATGTAATAAGCAAACCTCATCAAGACTGATGCCTCAGTAATAACTGGTAAGTATGGGCACAGTCTTTGCTCTAAAGTCTTCTGCAGCATGCTAGAGCCACACCAACCACAACACAGCCATTACCACTTGGAGTCGTATTGTTTCAGGGATTTTCAAATTTCTAGGGCAAGTTACTCAACAACATGCAGTCTCTTCATCTGAAAGTCTTAAATATTACAGTCTGTCTTGATGATGTAGCCAGGAGGCTCCTGGGAGGACACTAACATTGTGCTATTTAAAATCTGTAGCCACCAGAATTATGAGTCAAATAGACCTCTACTTAAAATTAACAAGCCTCAGGTATTTTTGTTATCGCAAGAAGAAATGGACTAAGACATATATTATCCCCAAAATTTCCACGTCTTAACCTAAAAACTCTACTGAAAAACTTTCAGAAGGTAATACAATAGTACAAATAAGAAAAAAAATAGGTGCATGTTTTAATTTTTAAGATAATCAAAGTTATTTGTCGGTATAACTATAATAATGTAACTTAAAATATACCATTATTATCAGATGCCTGCATTCATTTTTGCAATTCTTCTTTTCTAGATTAATAATTTGTTCATTTTATTTGCCATGCTAGCTGTCTAACCTCGTAGGAAGTAAGCATTTATTACTTTTAGAACATAATCAGAATTGATGCCCATGCATCAACCTACAAACATTATATTAGTATTGGACCTTTGCTTATTCTGTTGTAAGTCTAAAACTTTTCAAGTGGCCAATCCGGATTTTATCATTTACATAAATAAGCTAGTCAGATGTACAAAATTATGCTATGTTAAAAAATTGTATTAAGGAATAAAAAGTAGCAAAAATTAGAATATAATAAAAATAGCAAAAAGTTGTACCATTTTTTAATAAAAATAATCTTAAAATTCATAATTGTATATCAATTAGGTATAAATGTCTAAAATATTAGTCATAAATTGTGTAAGTTGTCCCTATAATAAGAGTAACAAATAAACTATATTTTATAATACTGAGGCTACAAAAAGAAATTAAAAGAATATATTAAAGTGTTCCAGTTTAGCAAACTATGGTCTCCCTGTGAAAAGTTCTGTGACATCTTTCAGAAGCACACAGTCAAGACTTGGCCTTTTCTGCCTTGTCCCCGGTGTGACTCGCCAGGGAGCCAGTCAGGTTTTTGGACTAACACATCTATAAAGTGCTAAACCCCTGATGAGCTTCCATTTAAGTACTTAAAATACCCAAATAAATCTAGCAATCATCATGTGTTACACAAGGATTTAAATAGTCACCAAATCTCAGTCATAGGTAAAAATGGAGAATTTAGTATATTCATGTTCTTGTAAGGTTAAATGACTAACCAACTATTCAAATAATCTCAAAATCACAATTCAAACTTTCTAAAACAAAACATCAGCTGGGTATGGTGGCACACGCCTATAATCTCAGCATCTAGGAGGCTGTAGCAGGAGGATTGTGAGTTCAAAGCCAGCCTCAGGAACTTGGTGAGGACCTAAGCAACTCAGTGAGAACCTGTCTCTAAATAAAATTTATCAAGGGCTGGGGATGTGGCTCAGTTGTTCAGTACCCCCATGTTCAATACCATGTGCCAATAAATAAATAAATAAATAAATAAATAAATAAATAAAGCAAAATATCATTTAAATAAAATTAATCTGCCTATAAATTTTTCCATAAATCTGCTTCTTAATTTTTAGAGAAGGAATTGCTTGATTGATTTTCTAATTATAGTGTTATTAAGTAATTCTTTAGTGAGAAATGTTATATTAAAAGGATTTATTTTATTCTTTTCCAAACAGAAAAATTTGTTTTATTTTAAACAACAAAAGGATCAACTCTTGCTGCGTGGTGTATTCTTAGCATCTGACATTTAGAAGCATGAATGATTGATAACTCCTCCTTATTTAGCTGGAAGATTAGTCTTTATGAAGATTTAAGAGAAGGAAGAAAGAGACATTCACATTTCTCACTTTTATAATAGGAATGCTGTAAATTTGAAGTGTCAAAAAGTAATTTCTCAATTTATATGCATGGAAAGAACTCTATTTTTGTTTAAATGTACTATCATTAAAGTCACCCATATAAGGTAACCAATACATATTTGAAGTTTCATAAATGTATAATGCTTTTGAAGTTATCTTCTTTCGTTTTATTGGTGAGTTGCTAAGCAATATACAATGCTATTCAAGAACCACTGGACATTAGTTTCAAAAGCAAGTCATGGATAATGGAACTACTAAGCCTGCATTTAAATGTCTTACATATGAAACTACCACATACAGTGAATATTAATCATAAACTGAGTTTAGCATAATAGCTGAATTTTAGAGTGTTCTGTTCCTATTCAGAGCCATGTGATTATTGAAAAAGTCTAATTTAGTAACCCTTGTGCGAAATCCCAAAAGAACTTTATTTACATGATACCCATCATTTCTCATTTGTAAATTATTTCTATAATTTCAATTTTGAAATAATTGCTAAATCAACATATTAAAATCTAGAGAATAAGGAATTCATCAAAAACAACCTAAAATCGTATTCTAGTGAGACACTGAACAAAAATGTTCAAAGGACTTTGGTGAATGAAAAGAACCATGGTGGACAAAGAAGTGAAAATATTCTGAAAACTCCTACATCAGGCTCTGAAGGGAGTCTACAGAGTATCCTGCCTGCCATCCAGGAGAACATCTCTTCCTACTGCACAAATGAAATTAGGACTGATTCTTGTGTAAGCAATAAGTATTTAAAATGAGTTGCTTAGCAATTCAGCTTTTCCTATAGAACACTGAACTCCTGAAATAACAGCTTGGTTGCTGTTATTTTTGGTTGCTGACATGATTTTTAAGATTTTTTTCTACTTCCAATACCAGAGAGAGAGAGAGAAGAAAAACACTTCTGAATGAAAGACTAAGCCAAATTTTTCCAACTTAGGATTTTTGAGATGTATATTCTTACAGAAGAAAAGTAGAGACACGTTAAAGTTTTGTAGTTTTTTTTTTTTTTTGGAAGGTAATTATATGGAATTAGAACTATTGACAAATCTGGATATTTTTAAGTTAGACGTACCAATTAAAGATGCATAGAATAAATATGAAAATAAATTGGCCAATTTTGTTCCAAAAAATAAGCCAGATAACTTGGTTTAGAGTGACTTCTATCAAAATTAAACAGTCTACCACTGAGTGCACTTTGAGACTGTCTCACCATCCTAAGCTTGACCCTCCTCCTGAAGCCCTGAATCTGCAGAGTTTCCCTGTGCTTGGAGAACTCCACCACTGCTTACCAGGCAAACTCTAACTCATCTTTCAAGGCTTACTTCAAAAACACCTGACCTTTGCATTCTGTGACAGCTTTAGTTCTGTTCTGTAATTTATCTGTTTACATGTCCTTCTCCTATTTTTTTTCTTTATGGAGAAATTTATGAATGCTATGAATACCCTTGCATTTTTGGAGCACTCGGTAATTCATATTTATGAAAATATGCAAGGAGAACAAAACTGGATATTCAAGAATGAATCAAAAAAAAAATTAAATAGGCTCAAAACTCAAGATAATGCTTCTATAATCACAAAAGTTCAAAATGTTACCTAAATAAAGGTTTTTGAGACATAGATAAGGGAGACCCTTGTTTGATCCAAGGCATAATGACTCATTCAAGAATTATATACCTCTTTTGTATTCTGTCACAATTTTTAAAAATGTTTTTTCTAACATTTCATTCTAAGCTCTAACTATATTATCTTTTCACCAGATAACATTTTATAAATGCCATCATATTGATTAAACTATTTTTTTAAACACTGATATGGTGTTGACTTCTAAAATATACTTTTATAGCTTTGGTTTGTTTGGTTTTAGGGAAACTGTAAATAGCACAAAAAAAGATTGTATGAAGAAAATTATCCTATCTCCCACAACTAGAAATGTGTCACTGCTCATGTCCATTCTTGTAATAAATGCATAGTGAGAAGTGAGAACAAGCGTGTGCCATGACATCACAGCGGGTCACGCAGATTCCCACAGAGCCCAAGTGGGATGCCACGGACAGGAGCAAGAAGGGAGCACTGGTCTTGAGAGCTCCCTGTCTAGCTCGATGAGCTGATGGCTGCACTTGGAAGATAAGCAGGTTACTTTTGGTCTGCAGGGAGAGGGAGGGTAAAGGGTGAAGTCAAGGGAAAACATTGCAAAATCAATGGTTGTGGAATGCCTGAAAGCAGATTTATTAGGTCAAACAACTTCATAATTTATTTTTCAGATTCAATAAAAGATAAAAGATACTACTTTGTCACCTAAATTAATCAATCCTAATTAATGGAAAAATTCTACATTCTTAATAATATATAATTATTACAAATAACAATACAACTGTAGAAATATAACAAAACTAAACCTTTCTTTTAAATTGCATCACTTTGTATTTTGATTATTTTCATAAGATTATTGCTAGGATTTCTATGACTATTTTTGAGATACATAATTAGACATTAACATCCTCAGCTATTATATCCTCCATTGCAGTGTTCTACATATAAGGTATAAGGTTTTATTCTACTAAATCAAATGTGTGCATTGTAACTATTTGCAGCAGAGATTGCTTTCAGGGGCATAATCCAGAATGTCTGGCTATTAGAGCAAATGTTTTCTTTTAGTAACATCAATATGCTTCTACAGAGAAGAGGAAAATAGGATCCTGGCATGGCAAAATATGTAGATGTTATCTGGTGCCGTAGCGCTATTGGAATTAATGTTAAGTTTTTCAAACATACGGAGAAATAAAACTGTCAGACTTATGTTTCAAAACTGGCCCTGCAGAATTTCCAATATTCCACAGAGACTAATTTACAAAGACTCCCTGTTCTTCCCAACATTCACTGACCTGTGTTATAAATGCCAGAAGATGATGTTTATACTTATAAGACAGGAGCTAAACATTCACAGTATTATCACTGCAGGGCTTGCTGGACCCCTTGCCCCACCAAATAAAATATTGCTTGTTATAAGAATTTTTCTGAAACGTAAGATGAGCTGAGGGATAAGTGAAAAGAAATAAGACTGACAGCAAGACAGGCAAAAAGCCTAGAGTATCAGGAATCTATTTATCTATCTACACACACACATACACACACACACACACACAGACACACACACAGACACACACACACACAGACACACACAGACACACACACAGACACACACACAGACACACACACAGACACACACACAGACACACACACACAGAGTTTTTTTTTTTAACCTTGATTTTGGCTGGAATTAATTACACAAGAATATTGAAAACACATCCTGAGTTCCATTAAAATCTATTAATTTATAGTCTTAAAATAGTTTTAACATATTGTAGAAAGACTACAGCAAACTTAAAAGTTTAAGATGACAACTCTCTGTATCATAAACTTGGTATGATATAATACATTTATTTCAACAAAAACAAATTATCATTATATTTTAGGTGCTGATATAATTGTATTCATGTATTTAAGTCCATTTAAGATCAATTTTAAAACACAATGAAAATAAAGGGGGAAAGGACATTAGTTTTTCATTTTGTTTATCTGTTAAAACATTCTGAGTTCCAGAAACCTGCCCAGTTAACAGCCTCCAGAGAAATTGATTATGGAAGCTTGACAGGTCAATATGTATGTAGTGTAAAAGGGTATGCATTTTAGTGGAAATAGCACTGATTTTTGGATTCTAGGCCGACTCTCCTCCAACTTACTATTTATATTGAGTAAGTCTTTTAATTTCGTAGAACTTTGGTTTCCCTATTCACTAAATAAACACATTAGAATAGATACTTCAACAGATAACCTCAAGGTAAAAACTCAGTCACCACAGAATCTGCTCAAAGTCAGTTCAAACAATACTAGCCTTCCATCCGGAGACTCCCCAGGGCTTGGGAACAGTCAAAAAGATCACTGGCGATTCTCACTGTACAGTGATGCTTTCACAAATGTTTTCCCAAGATTAATTCCCAGCTGGGCTGTCATCTCTGTCCAGCGACACAGGTAACACCAGAGATTCTAGTTTCTTTCTCTGCTAAGGACGGACCAGCATTCTGTCTACCACAACAGTCTTTCCCATAATCTTTTAGGTAAACACAGGAAACACAACTATCTAGTTCACCTGGGTTGAGGCAAAATATTGCAGATGCCACAGAGTTTTGCCCACAAGGAAATGAAATCTGGATTAGACATTTTGGCCAGTAGATGTCAAAGGAGTAGATAGGAAAAAGAAACCTGATGCTCTAGAAAGAAGGAAACCTGTGGAAACAATCATGGCAACATGGCAAAGGAAGTCACATGGTAAGAACTGCAGACAGCTGTGAGCATTTCAAGGGAGCGTGCCAGATAGGAAGCTGTGGAAATGGACAGCTTCCAGTTCACAGAGATAAGAAGCCAGGAAACTGACTTACAGATGTAGTCAGGGAAATCAATTCCATATCCTTTACTTTGGCTGAAATTTAGAGGACAGACTGGCTGCATTTGACTAGAGGTGAGGGTAGCAGTCAGTACCTCCATGACACCCAAGTCCTTTGGGGGTACTGAAGACTTCATAGCAATCTGGAAATCGGGTGTATCCAAAAGAAATAAATGTCAATCAGCAGATCTACCTGCACTTAAGAATCTCGAGGAAAATTTACAAGATGGTTTTAGTGATGCTGACCTTGAGAAGTTTGTGGTATATTGAAATGAAAATTCCTATTCATCATAACATTTTGCACCTTTTTTGCACAATGCAGTATTTCCTTGAAATCCTAGCAGCAGAATAATATTGAAGTGTTGAGACAAAGTCTAAAATCCTTGTAATGTTAAAATAGAGTTAAAAACATTGAAGTTAAAAATGAAGATTGACAGGTTATATTCTTCAGATACATTAATGTGCTCAGGGTTGCTATTGTAAAGCAACTCAGGTATACTTGGGCATGATAAAGTACAAAATTCCTGGAATAATAATGAAGAAAACAGGGCCTGAAATAAAATCAGTATGTGAGATAATCTGAATTATCGCCAAAATTGAAATGAATATGACATTTTACGTAAACTATATATAATTATTTTGAAAAAGTCAATTCATATATAGGCAAGGTGACTTTCACATTAATAATAGAGATATGTGTAATAAGAAAATTCATCATGCATCAGAAAATAATATCTTGATGATGATTCATGCTTTTCATAATAAGACCATATATCAATTCGTAAAGAAAAGATTCTATTGTACTCACAATGCTGAAAAAAAAGACTCATAATAAAATTCCAGCTGTCCATGTTCTCATAAACAAGCAGCCTAGATTAAAGGTTAATAACTAGAAGTTACAAACAACTGTCTTTAATTGTATAAAACACAACCATGCTAGGTCCCAGGAATTCTGCATTCTGAGTGATCCTTCTGTTTAATGTAGAACAGCATAAGCCCAGATATTTCAGACAATTCAAAATAGAGGTAATGATACACAAATATGTGAGAAGTGCAAAGTACATAATAAACCAGCTGAAGGACAGGCTGTTAAAATCTCAGCATAGTCATTATGCTTCATAATCTATAACACATAGAAATGAAATAATGTGAGTGCATTTTGTGTGTGTGTGTGTGTGTGTGTGTGTGTGAAAGAGAGATATGAAATGTGCTGAGACAAAAGGGAAAATCTTAAGGTAAATAAAATGAACATATAAAACCTGACATGGACAACTAAAGATCAGAAATTGGTTGAAAATGAGATTTTTCTATACGCAAATTGTAGATGAGCCAAAGAAAAATTTTAGAGTTACTAAGTCAATGACAGACTGCATATATGATGATAATCCCCTAAAATCATATCTCCTTAATACTGGTCTAAGTTTGTGAAATTACATTCTGATGTTCAGATGACCAAATTGCCTGATGATGCATTTCTCAGAATATACCTTCATCATTGGAATGCATGAAAACATATGATATATCATATGTTTACTACAAGAACATTAAAACAAACCTCAGAATATTCCCACTGATTAAGAATTATAGGTGAGAAATGTAGTACCTTTGCTCTACCCATAACAAGGTTCATGATTGTGACTCTATAACAAAGGACACATTGATAACAGAAAACATGCCAAGTTATTTAACCAATGGTTTCCTTGACATGGGAGCCTACCTAACGAAGACCCAGAGATTCAGGGAAAACTGTATTTTTAAGCTTAGTTTTATGAAGAATAGGCATTATGTAGAAATGTGATTGGAGGAGGAGGTATATACTAATGCATGTAAACAAACTGAGGAAAACTCATCAGGAATGGTGTGTTCAAATTCTTCTGGGCCTCACTGTGTAGCATGCCTTCCCTCCAGGTATGGGGCAAGAGGTGTTGTTTGGCTTGTGCGTTATTAAACCTGTCATTTGAGGATCTACAGAAGAGTGAGCAGGAGAAGGAAGATAGATCTTTCTGTTGTGGTTTTCTCAATTTCCTTCAGCTCTAAATAATTCCAAGATGCCATATTTGGGGATAATATTTTCTGCCAGGCATCAGAATCTACTCAATTATTTTATAACCCAATAAAATCTGTACTCATATAATCAAAGTTAGGTTCTTTTAAAAAATGTAGTTGAAACATCTTCTAAGATTAATCTTTAAATATGAAAGGTAGAAAATGAATTAATTAAATTAAAATTTGAAAATCTAATGAGATTAAATAAGCACATGAAACATCAGGTCTGTAACATTTTATAGAACCATTCCACTAACCATTCAAATGAAAAGGTAAATCCAAGCTATTTCAAATGCCCTGATTGTGTATAAGAAGCAATATTTTCCTGAAGTTATTCTAAGTCTCCCACAATATCAATATGAAAGTCATAGAATTAGATGCAAATAAAACAAAGTTATAGGTTAATTCTATTTATTAATGCAGAGGAAGTAATTCTAAATACCATGATAGTAAATGGAATTCTGTAACTTATATTTAAAAAAAATCTAGGTAGAGAAAATTGAGAAAAATTTGCTAAAATTATTTGGCAAAATGATAAGAAGGAAATTCCTTGTGATAATGAAAATAAAAGTAGGGAAAAAAGTAAGTAAAATTCCACTTAAACTCATGATTTAGAAGAAAGTCAATCATGCCTACAAAACAATAACAGTATTCTTCAGTGTGTAACAGAGACCCTAATCACCTACAAGTCAAACACCAACCACCACAGTGTGTTCTTCGACTGTGTTGGAAGCAGATACTATAAGTTAACAATGAATTGTCCATGCACAATTCCCCTTCCATGGTGCACTGGGGTAGACGTGAGTGCTGTAAGAATAAGCAATAAGGGTCAGTGCCAAGATTAGCAAATCAGAAATAAGCAACAGTCACATAAAAATATATTCATGGACAGAAAATTGAAGAGACAAATTATTGAAAATAAAATACAGTGCAGCAAAGACTGTGTATTAATATTGAAAATTAATAAAAATATAAAAAAGGAATTGTGATGATTTTAACTGAATTGAAGTGTTTAAAATTTCTATTTATAAATATCAAAGAGTAAAGAAAATTGAATTATTATCTCATACCACAAAATACATATATTCAAGTATCTCATAGTTTTATCTTTATGATAACAAAATACATAACAACTTCTTACGGGGAACATGCCAAATTTTTAAAAAGATCATTCAATTTAATTGCCCCAGATTTAAAGAAAAATTCTGTTCATTAAAAATGCCTTAAAATTGAAGACAAATCACTGACTACCTGATATGTGCAATATTCATGAACTAAACATTGATATTCAAAACCACAAAGAACTTAATGCTAACATAGAATGGATATAGCTCATTAGAAAACGAAATACATAAATGTGTAATTTATGTATACTCAAGACAAGATACATCAGAAAATTACTCAACTTCTCTGGTAATCAGTATAATAAGAATTGAAATCACAATGGAACACATTTCAAATTCTTCAGAAGGTCAAAATTTGAACGCTTTAATATAATATGTTTCTCCAAGAGTGTGTAGGGACAGAAAATCTATTTCATTTTTGATGAAGGTGTAGATTGTACCATCACTTTGGAGAATGATGCTGTATATCCAAGTACATGTAGAGTACATAAATGGCCAAGTGTGTATCCCAGAGATGCTCTTGGGAAAGTGATGGAAACATTCTAAAAGCATTGAAAAATCAGAATCAAAGTAGATGCTCCTTAGTATTTAATTATAAAATTAGATAAGACTAAATGCAGAATATAAACCACTAAGCTGTTGGGAAAGTGAATGGACTATACCTTCAAACATCAATAATATAAATCTTTAAAATATTTTGAGCAAAAAATAAAGTAAAATGAAGTGCTTATAAAGAATCTAAAAGCAGGCAAATCAATACAGTGAAATTGTAAACCTAGAATGGATTAAAACATACCAAATTCAGAATAATGTCGACTTTTAGAGGACAAAGGAGGATATACAGACAAACACTGGTACTTCTGTCCCATTTATAATTTTTGTTTTCTTCTGTTGGGAGTCACTTTAATGGATATTTATTATATCATGCATCAGACCTTTTACGTCTAAAATATTTCATAATAAAACTAATTGGATAAAATTTTTAACCACAATGTTTTAAAATCCTGTGTGGTTTCATAAATATTTAATTGGCAGATTTCAAAATAGATTGTAAAGTGCTTTATAACTAAAGTGTGTCTATTCTTAAAAAAGAAAGAAAGAAAGAAAGAAAAGAAAAACTTAGTTTTTTCACCACCTTCACAAGGCAAAATATAGTGTTCACACTCATGAACATGCAAACACATGCCCACACAGCTATTGTCTCTCTTCCTATAAAACACCTGATTGCAAAGGTCAGTACATGTCATATAAAAGCAAATAGGTAACAAAGTCTGATATCAAAAGCATTCCACACATAATATGTCATCGTCATTTTAAATATATTAAAATAAGTAAGTTTTTGAGTCTAGAAAATACCATAAAATTATATTTTGATCATGACACTATTAAATTCCTTACAATTTTAACAGCAAAAAACATCTGTACATTTATTGTAGTAAAACATTTTTTTTTAGATTTAAGGTTAGTTTAAAATGTTTTAGGCTCTGAGTCACAAAGTTAGTCATATTTTGTTCCTTCACTCATTCAGTCACATAGTCAAGTTTTTATTGCCCCTTGCCATGTGATAAGCCCTGCTGTATGCTCCTGATAAATGTCAGGGGGAAAAAATCAACAATCAATCAACAACCAGATTTACTGTCTAGCAGAAACAAGAAGCCAGTAAATATGAAAACAACAAGATTATTTCTATTAGTGTAAATTCTATGAAAAGAAAAAAACAAGTAGGATCAAAGAGAGAAATAAGTGCAGATCCATGAAATTCGATTCAGTGTGTTGCAAAGGGAAGTATCAACCAAAGGTGTCATTTGGCTTGTGTTTTGAGTAATGAAAGAGATTTGTGCAGGGGACCTAGGACAAAGAGTTTCTAAGAGCAGCACCAGCTTTCTCAAAGTCCTGGAACTTGAACAAGCAAGATGTGTTTAGGGGAGAGATTGAAGGCCACTGTGGATGATACCTAAGAGGAGGAAGCAGAGTCAGTTGGTTCACCAGGACAGCAGTAATTGCCATCGGAAGTCCCCTGAGAGTTTTCAGATCCTGGGCATGGTCTGACTTGCAGAGGACCTGCCCGGATGACAGCTTAGACAGGCGATGAGAGTTGTAGGAAGAATACTCAGTGGCCTGTGGCACTAGGCGGCTGGCTTGGCAACAACAGGCTGTCTACCTGTAATGTCAGCAGGATTCCTCAGGGGCTTGGAAACTGTTTCAGTAAAATAACAAATAACAAATAAGGCAATCCTTAGGATTTTTACCTAATTGGTAAAGCGATTTGGAGATCTGGAAGTGACAAGGAAATGTCTGGATATGAATAGGTTCTGGAAAAGGTGATGTAAGTTTTTATTTCGGTTCAGCTGAGTTTCAGACTTTGGCTTTGAAGTGCTGTGGCTCTAGTTGAAGTGCTGTGGCTCCAGCAGCAGCACCACCCAGGTAAAGGGGTTGGTGAAATGACAGAAGGTGACACAGAGTGAGTGAGTGTGAATAGAGAGATGCTTTCATGTTAAAGTAAGGAATATCTTCTCAAGTTAGAAAATTATTCGGAAGTGTGTATAATTTGTCTAAGGCAGAACAATTTTTGTTATAGAACAAAATAGAAGGTGCAAACTACCAGAAAGTCTTGCACCGCATTTTGTAACTATGCAATAAAAGAAGCATTAGCTAAAGCTACTTAGTTTGTATATATAAAGACTACGGACTTAAAAGTTTGCACTTTGATAAATCGTAGACAAATTGCCAATGTCTTAAAATTGCTAAAATACCCTAAAACAATTAACTACTTCTAACCCAGACTGATGAAAAACATAAATGAATAATGAAAACTAATGAAAGAAGCAAATATGAATATTATGGGGGAGAAATAATACTCCCTGCTCATATAGGCAGAGATATTACTAATTCCTCAGGGAGGAGAGATTGGCGATATCAGGTGTATCATTCTCTTTGTCTCTGTAGTTCACTGTTTTCCATTCACACACCAGTTAACTTCAATTATTTTTATCTCATGTCCTGGATATTAAACTGAAATTCTGAATTTAAGCAATAGCAGTAACAGAAATTTAGGTATTAGTATATAATTAATTTTGCCTAAATTACATAGCCCAACTGGAGCATCACATGGAAATTCCAAATGTTGTGATGAGACAGGCTGATACTCACCCCTATTACCACATGGTGACTCGCTGGCCCATGATGTCCCCTCACCCCTGGACTTGGAGACAGTGGCAACCCATTGTCTCCTCCTGCTATAGATCAGGCTTCAATTTACCTCATAGCTGACTGCAAATCCTGGTCTTTTTGTCTCTGAGTTTCCTAAAACATGTTGCCTTTTACACCAACTATATTTCTGTGAATACCCCAATGACCCTAAAATGAGTTGCTCTAAATGTGAAATTATCAATTTAGATAACCACTTTCTCTGACAATTTTGCATATCATAACATCTAAATGCATGTCAGCTACTTGTATAAATATTTGACTTTAATAATCTTCCCACTTTCCTCTTCTTATTCTTCCCATTCTGTTCTTCCAACTAACTGGTCAGCCTCAAATGTTTTCAGCTCAGTCAGCAACGGCGAGCAGTGTTTTTATTCCTCTGCATTAGCCAGCTTCAGTCTTCACACTCCTCCATGGGCCTGGACACCCTGATCCTGTCAACCTAAATTATCCGCTCCATTATTTTCAATTAATTTCCTGGTTACGTTGTCATTTTTTTTTCCCCTCATTCAACGTGAAGGGAAAAAAAAAATAAGATTTTTTCCAAACTATGTTCTCTCAACTTTTTTTTTTATCTCCGCCACTCCTAGAGAGTATAAAATCACATTATAAATTCATGAGCAGAAATCCTCCAGTAAGACAAGTATGTGTTCTTAGAAAGCTCACGTTTCCATTTTCCACCTCTACTCCTGTAATTCAGATTTCATCTCATTCTATCAGCAAATGGACTCACCTACCTCACCAGATGGAGAAACATATCAGAAAGAAGTATTTACCACATAGGTATTAAATCTACAAATTTAGTGCACATAAGTAGTTGCAAAACCAGGTTAGAGATGTGGATTATCCTGGGTCCAATTCGTTATTTAGAATAAGCTATTTTATCATTTCTAGATTCGGGTTCCCTTATGTATAACATAGAGGCAATATTTGAAACTATGATAAAAATGACGAAATATTTATGCACTGCTATATAGAGTATGTTACAAATTTGGCTATTGTTATCAACACATTTGTCACTACTAATTTTTTAAATGGTTTTGTAGTTATAGGTGGACAGAATGTCTTTACTTCATTTGTTTATTTTTATGTGGTGCTAAGGATTGAACCCAGTGCCTCACGCATGCTAGGCAAGCCCTCCACTCCTGAGCCCCAGCCCCAGCCCTGCCATTACTATCTGTTTGTGGGCATATTTAGCATCTCATTTCCTTTATGTCTATGGTTATATGAGTGGATAATCTCTACCTGTCAGTAAGCCCTATCATCTACTACAAGATTATTGCAAAAAATCTTACATGGGAAATTTTCAGCCATTACTTCTGTATATTTAGTGTCTTCTATGCTTTCCTGTCCATAATTTTATGGCTTAAGCCTTTTCCACCTTAAAATATTTCCATAGGCACCTCATCTTTTACTGTCCTCTTTAATCAGAGCCAAATTCTTGAAGACATTGTTTTCAATTTATTTTCTCTGAGTCACATTCTTTCAGTCTTTTCGAGTAGCTTCCCCCCAAAAAAAATTCTGATATAGCTCTCATCCTATAAGACAATAAACCCATGGTTTCTTGAACATATTGAATGAATAAAGGTTTAGAAATTCATAATGATACTCAAAAGGAGAGAGCAAAATAAAAATACCTTTATTATGACCATCAACGGCAACATGAATAACAAGAATAGCACATTTTGCAATAATTGGCCAAATTAACAAATCAATTCCTGACAATCAATACTGATAATTATAGGGAAAGATTTAAGAATTTAAGTTTTTTTTTTTTTTAAATTTTGCATGAAACAACTTGTCTCAGAATATAATGAGTGAAAATTATTCTTTACAGAAGAATTTTTAACCTAATAAATGAAAACTTCAAACAGTAATTGCTTCTGACAATTATTATCACAGGACTTAAATTAATTAACTAAAATAGGAAAACTGAACATTTGCCAGATGTCATGTTATCATGTAACAGATTACTTGCCAGTTATAAGAACAAAGGTCTACTTGCAAGTTACAAGAAAAATAAGTTTAAAAGCAACTTTATAAAGGATAACATTGGGCTATTACAACATAAATTCAGTAACCATGTGCTTGCTGATATCAAGTAATACATAGTCTATAGCTCCACAAATTAAGTATTCTTGAACAAATTTAACTACATGTGTAACTGAGTTTTAGATCGACAGGAGACAGAGAGGAATATCATAGATGACAACATGGTGAACAACCAAACATGCTCAGAACATGAAGCATGGTGGAGGACATTTAAATTCTCAGCAAAGTAATTACCAGAAAAGAAGAGCCTGTGCTCTTTGAGATTGAGGGATAGTTAAGACACATAAAAAATTTAGAGTCCACAATTTTTGAGGACTCATTTGAACAGATCAAATGTAAAAGTGCCTTCTTCTAAGACAATGGTAGATATTTCCACAAAGATAATTATTTTTTGTTCTAATTAGATATACATGACAGTAGAATGCATTTTGATAAATCATGCATAAATGGAATATAACTTCTCATTTTTCTGGTTGTACATGATATAAATATAATCACACCTGTTATATAATCACAATATGTAAACAGTATAATAATGTCCAATTCATTCTACTCTCTGACACCCTACCCTCCCTTCTCTCACATCTGCCTAAAGCAGAGTACCTCTATTTTGTCCTAGCCACCCCCTGCCCATTGTGAATTAGCATCCACATGTCAGAGAAAACATTTGGACTTTGGTTTGGGGGGATTCACTTATTTTGCTTAGCATTATATTCTCCAGCTCCATCCATGTATTTGTAAATGTCATAATTCCATTCTTCTTTAAGGCTAAGTAATATTCCATTGTATTTATATACCACATTTGCTTTATCCATTCATCTGTTAACAGGCATCTAGGTTGATTCCATAGTTTGACTATTGTGAATTTTTTGAGCTGTTTTTTTTTTTTTGAGATTGATGTGGCTGCATCACTGTAGTATACTGATTTTAAGTCCTTTGGGTATAAACAGAGGAGTGGAATAACTGGGTCAAATGGTGGTTCCACACTAAGTTTTCTGAGGAATCTCCATACTGCTTTCTACAATGTTTGCACCAATTTGCAGTCCCACCAGCAATATATGGATGTACCTTTTCCCCCACATCTTTACCAACATTTATTGTTGCTTGTATTCTTGATAATTGCTATGCTGACTGGAGTCAAATGGAATCTCAGTATAGTTTTAATTTGCGTTTCTCTAATAGCTAGGTATTTTGAAATTTTTTCGTATATATTTGTTGACCATTCATACTTCTTTTGTGAAGTGTCTGTTCAGTTCCTTAGCCCATTTGTTGATTGGGTTATTTGGTTTTATTTTTGTGTGTGTTGAAATTTTTGAGTTATTTATATATTCTAGAGGTTAAGGCTCTATCTGAGGTGTGTGTGGTAAAGATTTTCTCCTATTCTGTAGGCCATCTCTTCATGTTATTGATTACTTCCTTTGCTGAGAAGAAGCTTTTTATCAAAATGACCATACTACCAAAAGCATGTTACAGATTTAATCCAATTCATATTAAAATCCTAATGACATTCTTTATAGAAATAGAAAAAGCAACCATGAAATTCATTTGGAAAAATAAGATACTCAGAATAGCTGAAGCAATTCTTAGCAAGAAAAGTGAAGCAGGAGGCATCACAGCACCAGACCTTAAACTATATTACAGAGCTTTAGTATTAAAAATGGCATGGTACTGGCACCAAAACAGACATGTAGACTAATGGTACAGAATAGAAGACATAGAAACAAACCCACATAAATATAGTTCTCTCATACTAGACAAAGGCACCAAAAACATTCACTGGAGAAAAGATGGCCTCTTCGACAAACAGTGCTGAGAAAACTGGAAATCAATATTTAACAAAATGAAATTAAGTTCCTATATCTCACCCTGCACAAACAAAATAGAGACCCTGTGCCTAATAGAAAAAAAATAGGCAAAAATATCTACCATGTCAGCTTAAAAACTGATTTCCTTAACGAGACTCCTAAAGCACAAGAAGTAAAATCAAGAATCAGTAAATAGGATGGATTCAAAATAAAAGATGACTTTTAAAATAGTAACATTAGAGAATATAAATTTTAGGGGCAATAATGTTCTTTTGTGTTGTGAGCCATCTGTGAGATGCACATGGGCCACCATGCATGGCATCCTAGTGACACATCTGGTGTCTGGGAACTACCAGTGGACATTTCTGCTGCAAGATTGCCCAGAAATATT
Organism: Urocitellus parryii; assembly: GCF_045843805.1. Classification (NCBI taxonomy): domain Eukaryota; kingdom Metazoa; phylum Chordata; class Mammalia; order Rodentia; family Sciuridae; genus Urocitellus; species Urocitellus parryii. The sequence continues at coordinate 9,103,559 of NC_135543.1, read as the reverse complement.
GTGAATTCCTATTCCACTCTGCCATGTTCCACACAGCACCTGAGATGGGTGTGACTTGCCAATATGCCAATCAACCTGCTGACTGCAAGACATCAGGAAGCAAGACTCCACCCTTGAAACCTTACCCCTGCCTTTGATGTACCCCCTTAAATAAATCACCATAGACATTTTATCTTGTCTAGTTCCAGCTCCTGTGTGTCCTGGATCTATCAGGGGCTCTGCTTTTGAAAATATATTTCTGACTCTGTCTTTTGATCTTCACTAATTATTCTAGGCCTTAAGTTCTTAGGTGGCTTACATCCTCCTCCTTGCAGGAAGTAGAACCCCAAAGAGATGCTGGCTGTCACACCCTATGCTTTTATTAAAATTAAATAAAGTTCTGTTCTCCAGGTCTAGTCTATAAAATAAAAAAATTAGGAGTAAAAGGGGCATCTTGGATTTGCCTTAAAATATTCCAGCAAAGGAATAATACAGATTAAGCAAATGTGACCACGTACCACTAAATATTATAGCCAAATTATAGATATGTATTTTTCTATCAGTGTTATTAATGTTTAGATCTTCTCATATTTAATATGTATTCTCATTTTTAATATTTTAAAATCATTCCTCCTTAGACTTCTTAGATAGCATCAGCTTGTTATTGAACTTTATAATGCTTTCAATAAATGAATATTCCTTAAATGGATCAAGAATCTTCAGTCTGAACTTAAATGATTAGATTAATGATCTCATTTGTCTCAAGATACAAAACTATGAAATTGTTCACTACCATGTTTTACTGAATATACTGTTAAGAGACAGTATGAAAACTAGGAGAAAGTCTAAATATTTCCAGCAAAAATGTAATTTGACCAAAGGGCAAATGAATGTGGAAGGGAGGCTGGAGGAGTTAAAAGGATGGGTGTCACCACTGGACTTTTGGTGTCAAAGTCACAAGAGCTGGACACCAAAGCTAATACTAACATCACACCTTTCATTTTTCAACGTAATCCAGCGGCCAGATGATGAGGATTGGATAGTAGGGCGTGGTGCCCAGGTCCACCTGGAGCTTGATCATTCATTGTTCTGCCAATCTTCTAAATATTAATGAGTGCACATCATTTACAGAAGACTCATATCCAGAGTGCTAGCTCCAATTGTGTCTGATAAGACTTTGTAACAAATACAAGTCCCTGTATTTGTAGTACAGGTGGAGAACAGAACAATAAGGGATTGGACAAACCGAAATGGATTGGACAATATCTGATTCTCTGAGTTGGACGGGTTGCCATGGAAAACAAGAATCTGATTGAAAAACTTTGAAAGATTAATTAAAGGTAAACACCAATGGGAAAAGAAGTACTACCAGATTGAAAAACTAACATTACCTATTTTTTACAATATACAAGTTCTTAATTAGAACCCAAGATTAATCCTTACTTCTTTTGCCTACCTAAAAGATAAACTAGCACAAATTCTCAGTTTTGTTTTTCTTGGAATAATAGCCTTACATATTAAAAGTCTCATTTAAAATTTAAAATTTCTTAAAAATTCAAGAGCACCAACTCAAACTTAGCTATAAATAAGTGGAAAGTTTTCTTTGCCTGAAAAAAAAGTCATGGTTGGAATAAGAGAGTTTGAGAATCAAAATAGATATTGCTTGAAGGGATAAACTCTTAAAAGTTTTCCTAAATTTGTTTTTTTTTACTTCTTGTTACATGCAAATATAATGATATGTTGCAAGTTTTATCAAATACCATACCATTAAATCTAAAATAAGCCTTTACCCCAATCAAGAATCTGCTTTAAAATCAGTTTAAAATTAATACGTTTTCCAAGGAAGAGAACTATATTTCAACTTGCATAATTTAGGACCCAAAATTAATAAAGATAAAAGACTCATAATATTTTTTCTGCTGCAAAATATTAGTCTTTAAAATCTTGAATTTAGACAGGGAAAAAATAATGTGTAATTATTGGAGAAATAATTAAGAATGATGTGTAAAATTATCAAAACTGTATCATATATTCCAGATATATAATAATCTCAAATCTTTAGTTGCTCCAAAATAAAATTTGATTATAACATTTTCAAAATTGGAAAAAATTGATACATAAATTATTGACTAATACTAAATTATGTTAAAACAAAATCTTGATAGTTCCATGCGTATTTTTTAAAAAACTAAAATTAATGCACAAGTTGATTACATCAAGTTAGGGTGGTATGTCTGATTTTATCATTTTTTATCTACTTTGTGAGGATTCAGTAGAGTTAGTACTTTCTCTGGTTTTTCTGAAGTGTAAAATCCTATATGTCTAATAAAAAATTTCCCCTAATTACTTTCCATAAGTGTCCTGCCCCACAACCCCTTCTGCTTAACAAAACACAAACCCAGGGTCTTCTGGAGCTTTTGGCATTGCCACACCCTCCCATTCCCAAACCCATTTGCCTTGAATTGCATTTCTCCCATGCCCAGGGGGCTCTGTAAATATGTGGATGATAAAGCCACTGAGGCTGGAAATGCTCCAACATACCCACAGTCAGTCCCATTGGGTCTTTCCAAAGTTCATATTTACCTTTCTTAAATGATTACAAATTTGATGGAAACTCAGACAAGAGAGGCCATCCAGGAAAGGTTGCCTATTGGAAACCCTCGTTTAGGGTTGATGTTCAAACTGCCTTTGGTGTCCACCTCCATCCTTAGGACCAGACTGCACAGAACATCCCCATCTCATACCACTGTAGGTATCATCACCGATACATGTGTACAAAGCTCTGAAAAACTGAAAGCAGGAGAAATGGTCCAAACAAAGCCTCCTCTTAAAAATGATTTTATTTATTTATTATCCACTAACCCGGCTGAGTGGGAATCTTTGCTCCTCCATCAGTAGGTGTTATGTGCGTTAATAAGTTTTGGAAGGTTTGCAAGTATGATAAGCACAGCACGTACAGAATTTATGATTCCCTTCAGGTTTCTGTGCTTCAGATATTAACCACATTTCCTAGCTAAGAATACAGCCTATGTCTCTGAAACTCATCCCCTTTGTTATTCACTGGTATGAATATTCACATAGTTCATTCTGTGTGTGCATGTGCACCTGCGCTAGGATTTAAACCCAGGGCTTATGCTAACCCTCACCCTAATCCTCACCCTAACCATAACTGGTGCCTGGAAAAACATAATATTTGACTCTATTTTTTACAAATACAATTAACTGCATTGATAAGTTACATTAGTAAAATTTTCTGCTATTCATAGTCAACCTGTGAGTTGTAATGAATTATCTATGTGAAATGGAAGTGGAACTTAACAGGAGAAATACACAGGAGCCCAAGAAGCTTAGGGATCCTCTGTCTCCACAGCCTCCCAGACATCTGCAGCAGGCTCCCTCAATTTACAGGTATGTCCTATTAACCAATGGAGAGTGAGGAACTGGTGAGACCCCAGACAGGGATAGCATATTGAAAAGCATGGGAAAATGGCCTAATGGCATGAAAATATATCAATCTTTTAACAATTTGATACTAGTTTTATGGGCACAAACCTGAAATGTTCTCTTGGCATTTAACTCTTTCCAAATATAGTTTTAATTATTTTTGAATCCCCTCTTCCAGGTATTAGACTATTTTTACTGTATGCTTTTATTTTTATATAATTAAATCAAAGTATATAATTAAATCAAACATGGCAAAAATAGTTAAGGAATCCAATATATTTCGAAGACAAATATTGGCTTAAATTCTTAAGTACAGTTATTATCACTAGAATTTTGCACTAAAATGAAAAAAAATTAAATAAGCATATGTGATGATTTTGCTCTGGGATGTCAAGAAAAATGAAATATTAAATTTGTGCTAAAATATATTCATAATTGAGTTGGGGTCTACTCTTCTGTTTACTATTTAACATGAATATTTTCACAATGGTAAGGCTCATATTATTCTTATAAAAATATTTTATAAACCACTTAGGCAGCCATTTTTAAACACATTTTTAATTTTTTTCCCCAAATTTTATAACCTTGCCATTATGTCTCTCACTGTAATTCACACTTAACTTTATCCAGTTCAGACATCTTCTAAGTGTTTTCACTCGGCATTCATTGAAGAATCAGAGAGTAAAGCAGGACAGCAGAGATGTAGGTAACTTCAGAAAAATGAGAAAAGGCTGTTACAATAAATGCCATTTTCAAGAAACAATGGCCAGCTGCCACTCTTGGGGCACATGTCTAGGGTCCATGTTGTAGTATCTGTTGTGTCAAAGCATGAATTGTTTTTTTATTAATCTTGTTGAAGGATTTGTAGATCCTTGTGAATCTGTAAGTTGATATCTTTCATAAGTTCTTAAGGATTCTTGGCTCTTATTTTTCCAAAGAGTACTTTCATTCTCATCTTTTCCTCTCCTCTTTACTTTGTTAAAATCCAATGGGGGACCACGTTTTTAGTCACAGCTCGCACGTGTTGCCATGAGATAATCAAACTCTCCTCTTAGCTGCAGACTCACATGGACAGTTTAAGCAGCAGACACTCAGCAAAATAAATAGCGAAGGGTTTTCTTCAGCACATGCACACAAAGTGACCCCAGGTGGAAGTTGGTAGATGGGAAAGAAAAGAAATGAAGAGCAATAAGACAAGGAAAGCATGTAGCTAAATGCACACACATATAGGTGCTTATGTTCTAGAAAATCATACCTGGATTTTGTTGCAGATGTGAATAAAGCTGCCTTTACCCAGACAAAATTTGGACTTGATGCACCCATTTGCAGAGAGATCTTGGAATATGGCACATTCTAAAAGATTTTCTGAAGATGAATCTTTCTTCCAGTTCTGAAACAACATCCACCAATGGTTCTCTGAGAGAAAATGGCATCAATATTTTGCGTTTACCTACATATTTTCTCCATTTTGTGAACATACTCTCCCCCTTTCTCTATGAGAGTAATGAAGAATGTGACTAGAAAGTTAATTTTATGCTTAGATTATTAAAAATAACATATCATAAGAAAAAAAATCCTTAAATAAGTAAAATTTTCAATAAGGAAAGTGATTATAATGGAGCAGATGTCAAGGAAGAAATCAGGATCATGAAAATAATAAAAATATAAATCTTTATAATTTAGACACATTCAGATTCAGTTTTTGTTTCTTGAGTTGTGCCAAATATCCAAATTTAAAAATACCTGTGTTATACCAAGTACATCATAGTGGCTGCTCTGAAATATCATGTGTGCAGAATTAATCTGCTTCCCCAGCTCCTTTTAATTGGAAACAATAACACCTTCCATCTCAAAGTCATAACTTATGTTGCTAAGCCAATCCTTATTAAGGCATTCAATATATTGAATAGGGAACTAAGCTCCTTTTGTTAGAAGGGCTTGTTGCTGATACAGACAGAATGTACATTGTTTGAATCATGAATTCTTTTCTTATTCCTACTCACTAGGCTTAGGCCTATCTATAACTTCTTTGATGTTTGCTTAATCCACATAAGATAAGCCCCTGCCTTACTTAAAATTTTTTTATTGGTTATTTAAATGTTCAATATTATATGTCCTATGTATAATTTATGCCTAATATTTATATGCATATAAATGCATAATGTAATATATTTAAATTTCCTGGAAACTTGCCCACTTAGCTGAAGCCCTGGCCACCTAGCTCTGAAACCACTCCTCCTGAAGATTTGATTCTGTGCCTTTTATCTTTGACCCTTTCACAATTAATGAGTTCTCAGGTGCATATCACATCCTATTTTGAGTATCATCACTTTGCAGGGACTTTTGCACAACCCAGTACTAAGCCTAAAATTCTTGCATCATGTACAGGTATTAAAACAAGACAGAATCCATTCAGATGTTGTGACTTGGACCGTGTTCCCCTGCTCCATCCAGGGCATGATTTCTAGAGCTGGGCAGTCACTCTGCTCAGGATTTAGTTCCATTTCACCCCATCACTACCAACATCCTGAACAGGTTATGACAGGTGATGAGTGACAGCATCAACCCAATAACCAATTATTTTGATACTCAGTGAAATCATTAACTTGAATGGATTGTATGTATAAGCCAGGAAAACAGAATAAAAAAATGTCAAATAGTTATAAAATTTATCCAATGGGTAGTTAAAAATCTATGTCAAAGGGGTGCAATTCTTATTCCATTGCTTGTTTTCTGATTGACATTCTGTAGTTGAAAATGTTTGAATGAAGAAATAGTACCACAGGAGAGCTGACAGGAGCATTAGTGGGCAGCTGTGATGTTGGCCTTTGCCAGAGTGGGAACATCATGACACAGCATTGCAAGATGACTGAGAACCCCAACTCCACCCTGCCATGATGCACACTGCTGCTGTCCAAATGCAGTGAGCACAGCAACATGAGTGAGCCAGCAAAATTGTTTAATTTCTTTTCCTGATAAATGCAATTGAAAAGAGCATCCATTAATATACAGAAAACATCGTTCATTTTGATTGGTTCCCATCTATTTACTTATTAAAAAAAAAACTGTTTGCTTATTGGTTTTGGTGATTTTAAAAAATGTACCGAGATGAAAAGATACAAAATATCCATGAATAAGTATCAGCCCAGCATTGACTCCACGGACAAATAGTGTCATACTCTAGGCAAGCATGTGCCATCTGGAGATGTAAAATGTCCAAAAACTAAAAATTACAAGGGACATATTCCAGATATTCAAGCCAAAGCCACAAAACTGTGCTCAAGGACTTCCAATAATCAGGCATAAATATTCTGCAAGAGTTCCTAAATCGTCATGAAACCTGAGGGTTAGGGAAAATCACAAACCAACAAATTCTTTCTCACTTTGATAATGAGAAATCCAGAGCCTTTGCTTCCATCTGGAAGGTCACGCAGCTGTGGCTATGGCCACAGAACCAGACCAGGGCTAGACACCCTCTGATCTTCCAGCATGGGTGCATTGCACCAGGTCAGGGGAACCTCTAAATCCTGCCTTCTGTTATTGTCAACAGCTCACATATAATTTTGCCTTAAGAAATTAAACACACTATTGAAAGAAGCTAAATTTACTAAGCTTCGATGTAATAAAAAAACGTCGGATATTGTATGAATTATGAGGTGAGAAAGACCCTAAAAAAACTTCAAATTCTCTTCCCACTCCCACTCTGCAGCCAGGGCTGGCCATTCCACATGGCCCTTAGCACTTGGGTAAGGTGCAGCCTTGGGTTGCAGCTCTGCGGGAGGCTTCCTTCAGTGACTCTGCCCTGCTTCCCACCCTAGCACCCCTCTTTGTTCTCACCTCATTTCTCCCCAATTTTCACATCATCCCAAATGTGATTAAATTTCTTTCCTTTTTGACTGAGGAGATCTCGTTACCTGCTCTGTCTAAAACCTTTATTTTGCAGGGGTTGCCATATGGCATTTTCAAAATTGTTTTCGATCTGCATAATGCCATCGACCCTTTTGATTGGACACCAAACTGTGCAAAAACAACTAGGGATGGCTTGGCGTGCCTGCTGGGTCTTATTGGATTGAAGCTGTGCCCACAGAGTGAAGAAAAATCAGAAATTAGGTCCAAATCTTAGGGATATCCCCCCACACACATATGCATGCACACATTGAAATCTTAGACATAGAGAAATGAGAGGAAATTTGGATGAGGACAATTTTTTTTTTTCCTTTAGAGACAAGAACAGAATGATAGCTACAGAAGTTTCTAGTAATTTTACATTAAAAGCAGATAATTGTGTCCTTAGAATTTTTGCAGCAACTCATTAGTTAATGAAAAGTTTGGAAATAAACTACTTCATGTTATGCTTGATTATGGTGAACAGCTAAAAATAATGGTGCATCTCTCCAATTTTCCTTTCCTATTCAGGTCATATTTGTGTTTCTGTCCTTGTTTGGCTTATGTTTCAACTTTAATCATCCAGGAAAGGACACGTCATATCTACAGGGTCAGCCCCTCCCAGCCCATCCCCCACCCCTGGGCTCTCCAGTCATAACAGATACCACTGGCTGATCACAGCATTTCCTGCTAAATAGATAATAAAGTCTTTCCAAGCAGTCCTCTGGGATAATGAGCAGTTGACCATCAACTCAAGTGGGCATGTGAAACTAGACTTACCTTGTGTCTGTCTTAAATATCTGAGGTTCTCTTTCACCTTAAACCCACTATCCCTTCAATGTTGTCTCCCCTTTCAAAAAATCAAATTTGAAATCACAGGAATTGCTCCTTAGTTTCTTCCCATAGACTTTGTCTTGATGAATGTTATATTTGTTTTACTTGCTTTATTGTTGCTGTGACCAAAAGACCTGAAAATAACAAATTTAGAGGAGTAAAGTTTATTTGCAGTTCACAGTAGCAGAGGTCTCAGTCCATGTGAAGCCATCTCCATTTTTCTGGGCCCAAAGGGAGGCAGAACATGGAAGAAGAGTGTGGGAGAAGAAAATCAGCTCAGGATGTGGCAACAGGAAGCAAAGAGAAACTTCTCACCAAGGACAAAATAGATATCTCAAGGACCCACCTCCTCCAGCCAAGCCCTACTGCCTACAGTTACCACCCAGTTAATCCCTATACATCAGGAGTAATGCACGGATTACAGTCAAACTCTCATAACTCAATCATTTCACCTCTAATCTTGCCTGTATTGTCTTATATGTGAGCTTTTGGGGGACATTTCATATCTAAATCATGAAAACATTCTATTTGTTTTATATAAACTTATAAAGAAAAACATTCCTTTGAGCTGATGTTAATTTTATAGAAGACATGAAGACTTATGATTATCAAATAACTTGTACATTAAAAAATATACATCTTAGCTTCAAATTCCAGGGTACCACACTGTTATATGAAATCCAAATCTTGGCATCATTGTACCATGCTACATTGTCTTCCTCTGTAATTTTATTTTACTTATTTATTTTTTTTAATTTTGAGAGGGTACCAGGGATTGAACTCAGGGCCACTCAACCACTGAGTCACATCCCCAGCCCTAGTTTGTATTTTATTTAGAGACAGGGTCTCACTGAGTTGCTTAGCACCTCACCATTGCTAAGCCTGGCCTTGAATCTCCTGTCTCTGCCTCCTGAGCCACTGTGATTACAGGCATGCACCACAGCCCCTAGCACTCTACTTGGTAATTTTAAAGAACAGACAAAAGTTTTGTAAGTTGAAGAAAAAATTCTGTAAGAGACAGAATATTATTGCTTGCTCAATGTCTTTTATTTCAAAATGTTTATAGTACTAATCAACATTTATTGCATACTTATTATAAGAAAGTGGAAAAAATAAGCTTTAAGGTGACTTCATGACATTTACTGACACCCTGAGAAGGTCTATCTGCAGAAAGTGAAGAAGAACCATTGCACAGAAGGACAGTATGATCCTAGGTTGGAGGTAAAAATAAGACAAACCGAGAACCAGAAGACAATGATCAAAATACCATGAGTTCATGGATCGAGTAAGGCCCTTGTTATCTATTTTTAAGAAAGTAAAAGCAAAAACAAATCAGACACATGCATTTATATATGTTAATCTGTGTTGGGTTTTCTGACTTGGCAGGCAAAGAGCCCACATATTCTCTACAGTTTACATGGAAAAGGGACAGACTTAGTGTGACAGTATAGATTTTCCCTAATGCCACATCAATAAGAATATGATTATCTAATTTATCTAACTGCTTATTGTTTTAAAAGAATAAATCTAGCAAGAATATATTCAAGGAGTGAGTTTGCTTTGTTTCTGGTCCCCATCTTTTTTTGGCTAGCATTCTAGTTACTGATAAATGTCCTCTCTTTGTTACGAGATGAAATCCAGCAGACACAGACCCTACACCCACCTAGATGATATCTCCCACCAGCAAGAACATACTCACAAATGTTTGTTCACTGAGCAGATATAAGGATAGCACTGAGATCATGCCTAAAATATAGAAAAAGCATCATGCCACAAAGATTCCTTTGAAATATTGGGTGCTCAACTTCAGTTCTGAAAGCCCTTTTAAAGTGAGCTATTTGACCCATTCAGAACATTTCAGAATGAACCATTTCTTAGGCATAAAAATAAAGATCATGAGCTTAAAACCCTAAACTTTAAAGGAAAATAAATGCAAAGTAAAAACACTGTCTTTTTGTTTACCTTTAAATCACTTATTTCATCTTTCCTGCATTTATTTATAACACCTAGTCTTATGAAAAAACATTAATGCAAATTATGAACCATAAATCTGAGACATAATGCAACTATTGATGAAAGAAAAATAAATATAAATGTGTACACTCTGGACACCTGACTACGTTAAGTAATTTTATTATTCAGTCAAATAAAAATTTAACATTGCTGGCATCATTCTTCAAGATGCCTCTTTATTTGTATCAAATCCATTTTATTACATTAAAAATAGATTTATACTTACAAAATATATAATATTTGGAGTGATCAAAATACTGGGTATTCAAAATTTGAAACTTCATAGATAGGGTAAAAAAAAAGAAACTTTCATTTAAAATTTCTAAATAATTTGCACCTGTATTTTCCATTTTGTGTTTTCACAAAAATTGAAGCTGGAGCATAATGATATTGCTACTATTTCACATTCTACATTGCTTTATGGTCTTCATTCCTTAATGTTTATTCATTAGTTTGAATATTGCTTTAAAGTCATTCATAGAAGAATATGGTATTAAAGGAGTTTTTATTACATTCAAAACCATTTAAAACTGTGCTGAAAGTAAAAACAAAAAAAAATATCATTTGGCTCTAGCTCTTGACATATGTTTTCAAATGAATTCTTTGTTTTCTGAAAAGCAATTACAGGTGCAAGTAGTACTTTTCTGCCACTCAGATCTCAGGGTTTGGATGTACAGAAAAACAAAGTGGGAACTTAGCACTATAATGTGCTGGGTTTGGATCAAAGCTCAAGTACTTTTCTTAAATGGTCTCTTTTCAGAAAGCTTGGTGCCAGAGATTTGTGGTGACAGTGAATTCTATAATTTCATAAATATAACCACAGTAATGTTGGCTTTATGTGTCTTTCTGCAATACATTAAAGAATCTCAGAGTACTCAAGAAAAGAGAGAATTATTACACTTCCAAGTTTTTCCACCTGCTATTAAATGAGTTCTTTGTCCTTCACTAAATTATAAAAGTTCAAAGGCAAGGATTTTACAATCATATTCCTTATATTCCTTATGAAACCTTGGAAAATATTTCTCACACAGTAGTCCTAAAAATACTCACGTGTTAAAGATGCCATTTAAAAGATTCTAGAACATACCAGTGATTCGGGAAGATAATTCATGTATAGAAAAATTACCTAATGAAACAAACAAACAAGTAATAAAATGGAGATGAAAGAGAGAAGCCATCAATTCCAGGTGCCAGTAAAAAGGGTGACTACCCTCACCTGCATATCCAAGGCTCTGCTCCCCAGAACTCGGAACTCCTCCATGACTCTTCCAAATGCTATTTGCTCAATACTCCATGTCCTGAATTCCAAGGTACACACTTGAAACAAACCCAGTTGCATATAATTTAATACAAGAAAAATTGGATGGAAAGAAGTAAGGAAATGATGCAAAGAGGAAGGAAGTACTTTCCTACTTGACTTCTGCCAAATTTTGCTTCTTAATGAGGTGGATATACCATACCAAAAATAAATAAATTAAACCAGGGGGATTGAAGTAAATTTTTTAAAAGATCTGTTTGCTCACAATGATTTAATTTGTGTATATCCACAACAAAGTAAAGAAGGCATTGGTAATTTTCCATTAAGTTTCATCATCAAATTGAAGAATTGGGGTTTTCTGCACCACGATGGATGATAACTTCTCCTGCATCTTGCAGTCTGAGTTCTGTTTTCTTCCTACACTTCTTTAGTTCCCACTACCATGCTTTGCATTAATCTCTTCCATATCAATTTATTTTATATTGTTTCTAATTAGTGACCTCTTCCAGAAGTGTTTTCATATATATATATATATATATATATATATATATATATATATATATATATATATATAATTAAGACTTTAAGTATATTTTCTTCATTTTCCTGGAGGTATTTGAGTGAAAAAGAAAAAAAAAGAATGTGGAAGTTTCTATTCATTTAATACCATACCACTCTTCAAGTCTAATACTTCTTTATGACAAGAAGAAGGAAAAAGGAGGAGAAGAAGAAGAAAGAGGAGGAGGAGGGAGTGGAGAAAAAGAAGGAGAGCTGCTATGAACTCTGGGAAATTCTTATGTGACACTTCCCGGGAGTGCCCCCTCTTGCTCTTTCCCCCTCTTTTACTGTTCCAGTTCCCAAGGCGAAGCTCTTTTGAGGTGGGATAGATGTCTTTCTATGCTGGCCTCCACAATGGAACACTCTGCTACTTAAACTGAGATTTGAAAGAGAAAATATGGTCATTAACACAATTCTCCTAAGTTACAGGCATAGTTGTTTCATATTCAGGAGTGAATTTTCTCTGTGCATGTGATCTTGGGTTCTAAATAATGATTCATGTGTATCCATAATACATAATTATACACATCAATGAACATAAATAAATGGAAAATGTAAGTAGTGTTTGTGAATGTAGGGAAAGATTTCACCACATACATTTAGTGAAATAAATAGAAAGCATATTACTGAACTATTATTTTCAGAATATATATTTCTTGTCACATCCCATAGATGTTTATTTAGATCTGCTATATCAGGCCCTGGACCTTGGAATAAAGATGGCATAATACTTCTCATTTATTAAGAGGCAAACTAAGTAGGTCAAGGAATGTGTGCCCAAGGGTTCTTCAGCTTTACTGACATCCAGGGAAATGTTAGAGTTCTGAAGCTAGCTAAGCATAGCGGGAAACCCGTGTGATCTCAGAAGAAGGGGAGAGAAATCACAAACCATGTTTTTTATAAAGTCTGAAGTTGTCTCACAGAGACCAAAGAATCAAACTATAGAATCTGCCTAAGGATTCATTAACAGAGTAATGGGTAGAAAAAACATGGTATGTATTTATAATTGAATACTCTTCAGCCATGAAGCAATAGTAAAATTCAGCCATTTGCACCAACATGGATGAACTTAGAGGACATTATGTGAGTAAAATAAGCAGGTCAGTGAAAGCCAAGTGATCTCACTTGTATGTAGAACCTAAGCGAGTGGATCACACAAAAGTGGATTTCCTTCAGTTGGTTGTAATGCATATCTGTTGAGAAAATATTTACACAAAAACACTTATTTTGCCATTAGGTAAAGAAGAATTTGCTTTATAAGAAATCAACAAACATATACATTATAGAATAATTTTTGGAATAATATGATGATGTATTTAATAAGATTTTGATTCACATGCTAAGACGTCTTTCCTCATATAAAATAAAAAATATTCCTAAATATGTAAAAACATTAAAATATGAAAGTTCATTAAATCCAATTGCCAACTAATTTAATAAATGGTGCATTAGTGTTCATATGTTTATCTGCCTTATAATTTACTATCAACAATCTAATTTTATGTAACATCCAACAATAGCTGATTTACAAATTTACTTCAAAATACCTCTGAAAGCCACATTCATGATGATTATAGCTATGAGGAAAATCCTAGTTTCATCCCACCCATTACACCTCCACAGAAAGTCCTGGAGGAAGAATCCAACATAGTACAGATATTTGTTGAATGTATAAAATCATCATCCATATGCAGTATTATTACTGACTAATGTATTGAGTAATAGCAATGCATTAAATCCCTTTTATAATGATTTTGCTATGATGTGTAAATAGTGTTGGGATTGCTGGAATATGGGAGGAAAACATAGAAAAAAAAGTGATATGATAAAATTACATAACCATTAATTTCTGAAGATAGGCATCCTTGAGAAAAGAAACAGTTGAAATAAAAGGATGGCTATTTCCAAAGAATTTCCCTTCCCTTCTAATTATACACTGAAAAATTGTTTGAACCTCCAAAAGATTGAGTCATCCCACTAATTGCAGTAATATTAACAATAACCACAATAACAATAATTATTATTGTTTTATGTCTGGGGTTACCCAGTTAAGATGACTGATACCATTTGGCTATTACATATATCAAAAACCTTGGGTTGAATTCACACCTGATGTAAATCTGGCTTAAGAGATAAATGATTACTCAGGAACCTTATAGCCTGTACTGATAAAGTGCCTGGCATAGCCAAGAAAGACCCTGGGGAGTTGAATGGGCTTATTCCTCTGAAAGTCAACATTCAGAAAGGAAAAGCTATGGACCTACCTCTGCAAACATGTAAACTATGATGTTTAGATATGTACTAAGGACCTGGAAAGAAAGTGATGGAGATCATGTTGTACTCAGCTTCCTTAACTTTGTTAAAACCACCATAACCATAACGTTTTGATATTTACTTTGTAAGGTTGGCAAAAGATTGCCTTCGCATGATAACCTTGATGGAAAGCAGCGAATAGGCAGGAATATAGTTCATTTTAATAATAAGGATGATCTTCTCCAGTTTGCATGGAAACTGCCCCTTCATTATAAAACTGAAAAAAAAATGTTTTCAATAAGTAGAAGGCTTATATTATCTTGATAGCAACTGAATAAAGGACTAACCATGTTTACAAAAATTTAAGCAGGAAGCAAGAATACTTCTGTGTTACAGAAATAAAATGGTAATGTAGGAACGTAATAATAGGTCATTTCTCAAAAAAAAAACTAATGGACCTGAGGAAATGTAAAGTCAAATCGAAACCATTTAGTAGACATCTGTTTATTGAGTGAGGAATGACCAGGTATTATTATTGTTCAGCTAACACACATTCTGAGAAGCCTGAAAATCTACAGCAAAAAAAAAAAAAAAAGAAATAGAAACAGAAAAGATTAATGGACAAACCCTAAAATGTTGATTATGAAATCGTTCAAAATTATATACATCTGTAAAGAAAAGAAAGGTATTCTAAAATTTCAAAATGTAACCACACCTCCAAGTTAAGAAGCTGATAGCATTAGAAGCCACCATAAACAATAATTCCCTAAACCCAAAGTAATAGGGAAATAAGTTTCAGCTATATCTGGCTATGGAATATGTCACTAGAGGTGGAACTCAGAGATTGGATGCTTGTCTTGATAATAAGGAGAAAAACATCATCTTAGTTCTAAGGTAGCAATGGAAACAAAAAAAAAATGAGTCAGACATAAACCTCTCAAACCAGAACATATTTCTAAAACTGTGTTTACATAATGACTGCTTGGCCATCAGGGAATTAAAGCAAGGACTAAATCAAAGTAAAAACATTTGGAAAACATTGTGGAGCTGATTTGCAGTCTCTGCTCCCTAGATCAGTCTCATTACCATTATTAGCATCAGTGATGGGCTGGGATACAAAGTGTGAGATGAGAGGGAACAAAGACCATCCAAAGTTGTTAGGGTCTGTAAACAAGTCAAGATGGCGCCTGGCATTTTGCCAGAGGGAGTGGTTTGTGAAGTAATGCCAGGGAGCCATTAAGTATGGAGATTCCTTATTGGTTGACTGCTGCTGTATCTAGTTTATGTTAATTAAGATAAGCTGTGTGGAATGTATATATACCCCTCCTGTCCTACAATAAACGGCTCCCACTCCTGCTGTATCAATCTACACAAGTTGTTTGTCACCCCCCGGTTATTTTGCTGCAGCAGGACTGCAGCACAGAGTAAAATAAGCGAAGACCCTCCATAAGGAGCTTGCCGCTGCAGGGGAATGGGGCCCCACTCCTGGGTTTTACAAAGACTCCTAAAGGCAGGTAGGAGAGTGGGAATGTTTTAAAGGGCAGAAATGCAAAAGGAAGGGATAAGTATGTCCCCTGGGGCAGCTGGAATTGGCTGGTATTAGTAGGTACTGTGCAATGATTGTTTAGCGTACATGATTTGTTTTCTCAGATCCTAAGTTGGAAGTGGGGAAAGTGGGCTGAAAATAAGGAAAGCAAGCAGGTTATTATTTTTTTTTTCAAGTTCTGTTCATATGTTACTGATTCCTAGAGTGGTAGTGGTCTGACTTTGGCTTCCCACATTGTCTACTGCCAAAGCTTTATTTTTGCATTGGATGTGAAAGTTAAATTTTTAAAATAATTAATATGTTAGGTAGTTTTTTTTTTATAATTAGAGTTGGTACAGTTGAGCTCGTGGATTTTAGAAGTCATATTGACTACATATTACATAATTCCCAATTTCTGCTTCTGGTAAGATGAATACCAGTACTGAGTAATGTCTCTCCATGCTCAGCCTCATTGCTAAGAATGAAGTTTTCCTAAATGCAACAAACAAATATCAAGTAAAGAAATAAAAAATAAAATTTCACTCAGAGCAACATTTTAGGTCCATAGAGTAGGGTTTCCTTCAAATTATGAAACTAATGCAAACTTTGCAGGAAATTTAGAAAGTACAATAGTGAAAAGGAATGAAAATAGAACTCTTAAAACATGAGTTTATAATCTTCCTTAGTGAACCTGTTTTAGGTTTCAGTCATCAGTCGAGATTAGCTTTAGGAGAAGGATGATTCCATAAAACTTCTAGGTCTGCTTTTCTCAGTGTCAATTGTTGGACACTCAGAGTAGGTCTGAGCACCAAGCTGCTCTTCACATAGATGTGGGGATGATGGGGCACACTGTCTCTCTTGTTGGCACATCGAGAGAGATCAAAGTCTCTTAGAAATACTGTAGTAGAGAAACCAGGCTATTATTTGGACCATCTGTGAGCTTACATGTCAGGTGAACTGGCCAACACCATAACTAGAATGTAGACCTGCAGCTGGCAAAGTAATCTCTGTAATAAAAGAAGGAAGAAATGCTTACAGAAATTCCCACAAAGATACACGAGGGGCTTCATGATTTTAAAATTGTCAGAGATTTTCAGAGATAACTTTTCCATGTTTCACTACTGATATGAAATTTGTCAAGAGCTAACAAAAATAGAGTAAGAGAACCTTAAATATCCTTTAACAAGGAGAAAAAGGTGGAAAGAACTACAAATTGGTGGTGGGAGGTGAGACCTTCTGTCTCCTAGAGAAGGAGTGACAATCCTCCAGTTGCGAAGGGAGTCAGGTGGACCACTAAAGGGTGGCCTAAATGGGGTCATGGCTTGAACTACTTAACACCCCCCCCCCAGTATTGAATGAAATAGGTACCATTCTTAAACCTCTGAAGGATAACAGGAGGCCATTTAGAAAAAAACAAATTCTGTTTTCCAATAAAGAATAAATGTGGAATAAAAACATAGGTCTGAAATGTCATAGAATACAAATTTCAGAATATATAAACTGGCTAGTTGAAATTGATTTTCTTTTATATCCAAAAAATAATTATTCAACTGATGCAAGTGAAACCCTGAGGAAAAACAATGGTGGAAACTCTTGAGTGCAGGAGTTTTATTAAGTCTTAGCATCTGAGCAGTTCAGGATTGAGCCCTGAAGAGAACTCGGAATGCTTGTAGACATGAGCTTCATTCTCATTTCCTGCATCATAACTCTCTGAGCATCCAGATACATGATTGCCACCCACACTCCTTCTGGGCTTACATCCTAATTTATATTTAATAGTACAGTCAGGTAATGTCCTGAAATTTTCTTCATAAATACTTTACTATTCTGTTCTGTCTTTCTCTTCTCATAAGAATCTTTTCATCCCAAAACAAGCATCTTAATGTTGAATGAACACCCTACTTGGCCAGTCTCCCTCTTCACTATGGAAAAAGCAGTTTTATTTATTTTTTTCCCTGAGGAATTCTTTCCTTGACTTGTCAACTCATGATTGGTTTAATTATATCATGTGCATTTACAAATAGGTAACAACAAATCCCACCACTATGTACAGTACAATGCACCAATACAAACCCTGGGTGTGGGGGATGTTATTATTCATGTTGCTGTGTTCAACCTTTCTTCTTCCTGTATGCAGAGCTGAACTCTTCTCCATTCATAATAGGTGTGTAGGGCATCCCATAGGTGAAGTTGCTCAAAATAAATTTGTACTCTTTTAATTTTTTTACTTGTTTTCAGCAGCATTAAGAAATTTAAAAGAGTAAAAAAAATTACTTTTTTATAGTAGATCATATATTATTTTGTGAAGGAGGAAATTTTTCACAAAGTACACTTAAAACCCCAAATATACTGCTCGTAAAGAAGTGCAAGGTGGGAGAAGATGAGACTGCAAATACCCTAAACTTTAAACCCCACTCCAAACAAGACGTACCCAAAACACTTCATAAGCAAATGATACTTGTCAAAAACAAATTGACCAATGGCCTGTCACATAGGCACAAATATTCAGACCGTAGTTAGAATGTAAATTTTACAGACCAATAAAATTATAAATGAAATTATTCTGCTAAAATGTTTGATCCATAGACCAGTGCAGTATAATTCAACCTCAGCTGTTTACCTTGTTGCCCTGGTACACTTCAAAGATTTGGGATGGTGAAAGGGATAGTGCACTTTCACAACAACAAGATGGATAGTAAATAGTTTAAGCATCAGGACAGCCCTGAGTCTGTCACAACTTAATTCTGCTGCTGTAACATGGGGGCATCTAAGACAAAACATAAAGAGATCATCAGTTTCTCTTCAAGGAAAACTTAACTTGCAGAATCAGACAGCAGGCTCTGTGTTTGTTCTGTGGGCACAGCTCTCCCACCTCTGATTAAGGAATAAAAATGCTTTGGCTCAGTCAAGAACTATTTGAGTTACCCCGTATTCTTGAATAATCATAGTTGTATTGTTATAAATATTTGGATTGGAAAATCAAGACAGTTTGAATGAAATGTGTTTTCTAATAATCATTCCATTTCTAAAATGTGAACTACCATTTTCCATGTGTGCTGTGAGAGTCATGGTGAATGTTTGTGAGGGAGAATGTCAGGGTGCTCCACATACTTAGGTGACCATATCACCAAATATATTTGTTTTTCACAGATATTCAAGGAATATAGCATATTCTGGTTAAATTTGATGATAAGGCTTAATAATCAGATTGTAGGCTTCTGGAACACAGAGGTTCCAGAAGTGCATTTTATCTTTGTCAGATATTCCACATGGTACCTGGCACAGAGTAGTGTTTAATTGAACAATCATGATTCAAATGTGATTTTTTTATCTTATATCTTTAAAAGAATCAGGAATATTCTGTTAGGGTAGGGAATAAATATTGGGTTTAATTTTATTTGACAAAATAAAACTATGTTCAAAATTTAAAGCTGCATAAACTTAATCAAAAAACAGTCAATAACCTAATACTAAACTATTGAAAAACTATTAAATAATATTATTTTATATGCTAGTTTTTCTTTAATATTCCATGTTTAACTTGTTTTAGATATTAATAAAATAAAAAACAGCAAATCATCCATAGCATTTTTATTAAATCACCTCAAAAAGAAAAATATTCTTATGCACTTACTTTAAATAATTATAGGACAGAGAGATTGCTCTGTCTTGCTCATCAAAATTCAGACTAGAAGCTGCCCCTGAGATGCTGAGCTGTCTTGATTATTTCCACTCTGGTGTCTAACACGTACGGGATTCACCCATTAAGAGGCTGGGCCCTCAGGCAACGTGTTTACATTGTTTCCATTATCTTTTGAAAAATTGCTATACAATCTTTCTGACAATCTTTTGAAATGACTAAAGAATGTAATGTCTAAATAGTCTTTTAAGGTAATTTGATGCATATGAAAAGAAAGATTATGAAGGACATTTTATATTGAGAATAGCTGACTCTAGGTATCAATTATCTTGTCTTTCTATATTGTAGTTATATGTTGCATGGAAGCATGAATGCCTCTCTCTATTTCCCGGGGTTAATTTAAAATTAAATATGTTGTAATTCTCCCAAAATTGTTTTTAAAATAATTGCTAATACATTCAAAGCAACTGAGAAAAAAATGCCAAAAGTACTTCTAAAAAAGAAGAAGGTCTCAACGTGGCTTATTTCATAGGAGGCATACAGAAACACCAATAGTTACCTTTATTAGTTGAGTGTGTATCTACCTATAGGACTCATTAGGATAATTTAAATAATTTCCATTTTATCCTCATCATACTATGGAGAACACCAAAGATGGCATTGATACGGCATTTCAGGTTCTATAACTTTCTGTTTTATATGCACTAAAGTTCGTATAAATGTCAAAAATATGGTCAAGAGCCAAACAGAGACTGAGGAAACCTCAAATGGTTCTGGATTGGACCAGCCTCCCTCCTCCTTTTGGAGCTTGCTTGTGTCTCAGGGATGCCTACAGTTAGGACTCATGGCCCATCTGGATGGATGTTGCGGAGACGGTGGGCACATAGCACAAGGTGACAGTGCTGACACTTGCAGATGTAGAGGAGTTGGGAATAGGAGTGTCTTCCTAGATAGGGGTAAAAATCCCTTATACCTCATGGGGATATTGATCCATTGTGGTCTGAAAACACTCTTTTTAATGTTCATGAAACCTAGGTTGAAAGGGATGCTATTGAGTATGACTCAAAAAAAAATTTAAAAAGCTGTTTCATTAGTCCATTGATTTATTTGGCAGAGAGTTCTACTGAACATTTCTATTTTCTGGGCATGATTTTAGTACTAGGCTATAGATTTTGAATGAGATAAAGGACCTAGTCTTAAAGAACTCATAGTTTAGGCAGGAAGAGACCATAGAAAAGCAATAATTCTAAATCAGGGTTTTCAGTACTATAGTATGCGCAGAGGGATATGTGAACAGAGGTGAGGGATCTGCTAGGAGGCAGCCTAAGGAGGGTTTAGAGAAAAGGTGAACTAAATTTTGAAAGATTTATATAAATATCCAAGTTTAGGGCTGGTTCTTGAAGGTCGAAAACAATAGAGATTTACTTTTGTTCGCATCCCGTTTATTCAAACTATAATTTTTGTTCCCTAATCCCATAGCAAATCTTGTGTAGTGAAACCCACTGTTCACTGATGCACATCTCTAATTTCTCTAACAAACACAAATAAAACCTTTTTTAAATATAAAACTCCCAAATTCAAATGGTCTTACTTTTACACTAATAAAGTTGAAATGGCTGATTTTTCTGATATTTGATCTTATCATTCCTCCACCACCAAATTTTCAACAAATTATTCAGAAGAATCCACAAATTGCAAATACTTCCATAGCAACACCAGGTATTTCAGAAATAAATTGAACATAACATGTTGAAGAATTTTCTAACAAATACAATACTTGGAGTTCATAAATTCTACATTTGTAATCTTCAGGGAAGAATAGAATGACTTTAAATTAGGTAGAGGGGAGTGAAGGGAGGGGAAGGGGTGCGGGGGTAGGAAGGATGGTAGGATGAATCAGACATTATGCTATGTATTTATATAACTATATGATCCTTGGGATTCTACAATATCTTGTGCAACCAGAAGAATGAAAAAGTTATACTCCATCTATTTATGATGTATCGAAGTGCATTCTACTGTCCTGTATGACTAATTAATTAGAACTAATTTAAAAAAGAAAAAATTCTAAAGGTTCAAATTCTGCCCATGTCCAAGTAAACATTGGTATAATATGAAAAAAAAATGAGGGGACAATGTTAACATGGATGGCATGTTTATCAAATTCTACAAATTATTTTAAAAATATTTGAAAATTACTACAATACATATATCTTAGTATTAGAGGTATGTACATTTGTATCATTGCCACAGACCACAAAGTTCCTGAGATTAACTACTGAAAGTGGTACATCCTTGTATCCTCATTGGGACTGAAAATGGATGTGAACTCTTGATGTTTGGTGTTGATAAGTGGGGATACTAAAGTCTCTTTTTAAAGGAAAATTTAACATAAATAAAGAGATTAGTATTAAAAACCTTAAAAATGAAATAAGTGCTCTTGTATTACAAGAGTGAACAGTCCTGAATCTAGTTTTAATAGAGTTTTTAAATACTGATTACACTTATTTAAAGATTGAAAGATATGCTTGTTGATACCATTTCACTATATTTTTCCTAAAAGGTTACCTGTTTACTTCAATTTTAAAATTTATTGTATTTATAGCATTCTACTATTATCTTATTTTGTATTAGAAATTCAAACACTATAAAACATTATTCTGTGTCTTTTTTATATTATTGCTGAATTTTAATTATAAATTTTAATGATAGATAATTTTCCCTGCAATACAAATTTGAAAGAATCACGTATTATCACTCACCCTTATGCAAAGCAGATGAAGGGTATATTCACACTTTTACAAAAGCAGTGCCCTTAGTTTCGCATCAAGGGAGGAAGCATTCTGTGGGAAGCCATATGCATTATCTTGTGTCACCCAAGCACACCAAGTAAGAAAATGAAGTTTTTTTGGCTTCCAGAGCTTTTTTTTTCAGACTTCTACCATATGATTTATTTTTATTTTTTTAGTCATACATGACAGCAGAATGTATTTTGACATATAATACATACATGGAATGTACATACATCAATCATATTGTCTATTCTATTCTGCTGCCCTTCCTATCCCCCCTACTCCTCCCCTCCTTTCCCATCCTTTCTCTCTATCCAAACTAAAGGGGAGTTGCATGGAAGATGGAAGGAGAACCTCATTGTTATACAGAATACATATATGATGTTGTGATGAGAAAAAGAAAAAAAAGTGAGTCTGTGTCTTTTTAATCTAATTATCTAATATTGATAATGTCCTTTTCATACAAACTTGGGAAGTCTTTTTCAAATTGTTTTTACAAATATGAGAAAATATCTTGGCTATGCTAAACCTCTATTACCTCTATTTTATCTTTTCAGATTCTATTTTTGTGTCCTTTCATGTGTATCTTCATTACTTCCTTATTTTTAAATGTGGACTGTGTTGCTGTTTTTCCAGTTTAACATTTTATACCTATAGATGTGAGCTGCCCTTAAGTGACTTTTTGCAAATTTTAAATTGCAAAATTGTCTTGTATCTAAAATTTCTAAGTTTTTTAAAAATGTTTTTTATTATTGTTTCTTAGACTTGGACATCATTTAGAGGTGAATCTCTTTCTCTCACTCAAAATGAAGTTCTTCTTTTACCTCTTTTTGGTATCTGTTATAAGTTGCTCTGTGTCTTACTACTTGGCCAATTGTGCTCAGTTTTCTTTGTGTTTAAAAATTATTAGTAGAGTCTTTGGTACTGTCAAGCTCATGACTAACACATTTCACATCTCTTTAAGCTTTTTTTTTTTAGATAAACAAAAGGAAAATCAACTGGGACATAAAAGGAAAGAGAAATAAAAACATGAAGTCAACTTCAACAAAATCAACCATCCCCATGAACTTCTGAATTTGACACAGTCAACATGTAACATATCTGTGACCAAAACACCTGACAGGAACATCTCAGAGGAGGAAAAGTTCATTTTTTGTCTCAAGGTTTCAGAGCTTCAGTTTATGATCATCTGACTCCACTGCTCTGGGCCAAGTAGGAGGTAGGACATCGTTGGTGGAAGCCTGTGGTGGAGAAGCATTGCTCTGTTGTTCATGGCAGCCAGGAAGCAAAGAGTGGAAGGGAAAGGGATGGAGTGGGTAGAGCCATGACAGAGCACACTCCCAGTGAGTCACCTCCTCCATCCACAACCCACTTCCTACACATTTTTTTTAAATTTTTATTGTTGGTTGTTCAAAACATTACATAATTCTTGATATATCATATTCACACTTTGATTCAAGTAGGTTATGAACTCCCATTTTTACCCCGTAGTGTCATGGTTTGGATATGAGGTGTCCCTCAAAAGCCCCAGAGGCAAAATGATTAGATTATGAGAGTGTGACCTAATGAGCTCATCTTAGTGTGCATGGACTAACTGGAGGGTAAGTGTAGGAGGTGGAATACCCTCTAGTTAGTCCATTCACACTAAGATGAGCTCATTAGGTCACAGAGCTCATGATCTAATCATTTGCCTCTGGCTATTCCTGCCTTAACACAGGGGCTTTTGAGGGACACCTCATATCCAAACCATGACACCATCAAAAAGAGAGAACTCTATAATGAATTAAACCCTAAGCTAAGTCTTAACACGACAGACATAATGAGACATGAGACTCAGTAGTAAAAGGCATTTGGAGTCTCTGAGTCTATTCAAAGAGTCATAAGAATTCAAACTGTGCCATCCCTTATACAGATTTTGAGAAAGATCTAGGAAGCATCCTCTTTCAGAAGAACCAAGTATTAAATTTGAGGAAATCTGGATTGAGCATAACAGGGAAACCAGAAATAAGGAAGACAAAAGGTTTCAACAATGGAAGGGATAAACAAGTGAGTAAGTGAACTGCCTTGGGAAGTAGGAACTGTGGTTCTCCTGGAAACACAGGTGGGCAACAAGCCTGCCTGAAGCTTTCAAGGGCAGGGAAAGGGAGACCAAATGTGGAGCATTTCTTAACCAGGAAGAAGCAGGTGAGCACTAATAAGGGAGCGAAGCTTTTCCACTTCCCGTCTTTCCTGATAAAGCCTCCTACTAATGCCAGAGAAGATTCAGAAAGTCAAGAAAACACAAGAAGAAGGCGCCCTTCACCAGAGAAAAGTGTAACTAATATTGCACGAAAAAAAAAAAAACTCCAAAAAAATTAAAATAAACACATAGCAAATCACAGATTAGAATTCAAATAGTCTGAAAGAAGAATTTTTTTCTTTCTTTTTTAATTTATTTCTTACATACATGACAATAATGGAGTGCATTACATTCATAATTATCCATTCACAGCACAATTTTTTGTAACTCTCTATATAATGTATGTTCACTCCAAATTATGCTATTATACATGAGCTCTCTTGCTTTTTGCATACAATTCTTTTTTTTTGAGAGAGAGAGAATTTTTTGATATTTATTTTTAATTTTAGTTTTTGGTGGATACAACATCTTTATTTTATTTTTATGTGGTGCTGAGGATCGAACCCAGCGCCCCGCGCATGCCAGGCGAGTGCACTACCGCTTGAGCCACATCCCCAGCCCACATACAATTCTTAATATGCCTTTATACCACCATTTATCATATCTCTGTTTGTATGTAAGGCATGTTGACACCAAATTCACATCTTCATCCACGTATTTTGTACAATGATGGCCCTCTCAAAAAAAGAATTTTTTGAAAAAAGAGACTTACAGACACAGGAAAATTAGAAAATAAAAAATAACATTCCATGTAACAAAATTAGAAGGGACATAAAAAGCAAATTGATAGCACATAAAGTGTAGCTGTTACAGTTTGGATATATGGTGTCCCCAAAAAACTCATGTGTGAGACAATGCAAGAACTTTCAGAGGTGATTATTAGAGTTGAGCCCTAATGGTGGGGA
Source organism: Urocitellus parryii (assembly GCF_045843805.1). NCBI lineage: Eukaryota > Metazoa > Chordata > Mammalia > Rodentia > Sciuridae > Urocitellus > Urocitellus parryii. The sequence continues at coordinate 9,078,294 of NC_135543.1, read as the reverse complement.
GTAGTTGGAGGCAGATAAGTTGTGGCTGTAGGACGCAGGTCACTGGGGACATGATTTTGGGGGGGTACTTTGTTCTGTGACCTCCGCTCTCTTGGCTTTCTGGCTGCCATGGCCTGGGGTGCTTTCCCCTTTCCACGCCCTTCACAGGATGTCCTGTCTCACCGTGGCCCCAGAGCTATGGATCCCACTGTCTATGAACTGAGACTTCTGCAGATACATTCTTCCCCCTCTAAGTTATTCTTCTCAGGTACTTTGGTTCCTGACAAAAAATAACTGAAACAGTAATAATAATAAAAAAAATAGGCTAAAGAAAAAAAATGAAGAAAATGAACATGAGTGAAAAGGAAATAAAGTTTTCATCAGGGAAATGATGGTCTAGAGGATGGGCAGAGTAGGTTGTATTAAACCTGGTTACATGATTGGCGAGACTCAGTATAAAAATGAAAATCCTGAGCCCATGTTCATAAAATAGGTAAAAATACCCTTAAAGATACCAAAATATGAAGCTTTTTAGATTTCTTCTGAGGTCTCTTTCTCAAGCAGTGACGGTAGTTTCATTTGCTATGGAATATTGTGCTCCCTTGGACTCAGGGATGCGGCTGAGGTTCATTCAGACCCTCACAACCCTGACACCCCATCAGGTCCCTCACATACACGGTCCATTGAGGTAGGTTCACCCTCTTTTCAGCTCCTGTACCAACAATCTGCCTGGTGGGTTGAGAGTAACCTCCAGGTATACTTCTTCCTACCACCTCTTCTAACTTACAGCAGAGGGGTGATCCAACAGTCAGCGGTATGCTTACTCTCATCTGTGGAACACTAGACCATGGGAAGAGGTGGGCCAGAGGGTCATCCCATCAGTCACCTGCTCAACATACCATGCTCTTTCTAGCCAGGGGAGGAGGCAGGCAGCAGCCCTGACAGGCTCCAAGATGCAAAGATGCCTGTGTCTGTCATGGCTTTTCCCTTTTCCAACTCAGTCCTCTCCACATGCAGGGCAATGGCAGACACCTTGTAGGAGGAGGAGCTGGTAGCAAAAGCCCATTTAGGGAATCAAGGAGGCTATGAAAAGTGGGACTCGGCCTTGGAGACCTCAAGGCCCCTATACGTTCTCCCTTGTTCCATCAGCCTTCACTTGTAAAATACAAACTCAAAGATCAAATTATGAAGACATTTAAGAGGACTATTGCAGATCATTGAACTCCAAAGATCCTTCTGAGAACAGATCTTTGTACAATTGTACTGAGTGCACATGCACGAAGCTGCTCCTGGATCGGATGTTAATACAACTGCAAGTCCTCAAAGCAGAAAATCAAAGAAAGAGAACAGAATATGCCTTGCAAAGAATACCTAGACCTTAATGAGAAGAGAAAATAATTGAACCCACATGTTGGAAAAGAAAATGTGTAAATGACAAACCAGTTATTAGGACCCAACAATAAGACATATCCTAAGTAAATTTTATTAAGTTCCTCTTGAGAACATGTAAATCAGACTGTCTTAAGATTTCTGGCAGCATGATGCTATGCCAGAGAAAAAGGGAGCAACATTCGTGAAGTGCTCAAGGAGAGGAAATGTAAGCCAAAGATTTTATGTTCAGCTAGGTTTTCAATTACAAAGGGCACAATAAAATCAGTTATAAATATGCAAAACGTCAAGGAATATTCTGTGAGTCTTACTGAAAAATTGATTGAAAAGTGCATTTATGGTGACCAAAAAGACTCAGAGAAACTGTGGCATGTCTATTCTGTATGGTTCAAGAAAATTGGAAAGGGCACCATGGAAGTTTTATTATTTGCCTTGAGGCAGAGCAAGCAGTACAAATCCATTTTTACATTCAGTTATTAAGGACCTGGTCTCATGGCCTCAGCATTCTACCAAGACAGGCCCTATGTCCAGCTACGGTTCATTACATTGTAAGAAATAGAAATAAATACTTCATGAATAGCTGGGACACTAAGCCACTCAGGATTCATCAACTTTCCTTCTGGTCTTGTCAAGTTTGCTTTCCATATTTTGAGGTAATACTATTAGGTGCATATAAGTTTGGAACTACACCGTCCTTGCAATTTTGATATTTTGATATTTACCATTTCATCTGTTTAATAAATTTTATTGTTAAAATATAAACATTAAAACAAAAGTTTTTTTTTTATTTGAATACTATGGACCCCTGGAAATTTGTACTGTGCCAATTTTAGATAGACTTAAGTATTACCCTTAAGGAGGTTCTTCTCAATAATCAAGAAATGATTTTTTTTGAATGCTCTCTACTGCAGAGACTATATTTTATTACATTGTCTAGAAAACATATAAAAGTAAATAAGATTTAAGTGAAATTTCTGGAAGACAGTATATAGGAAAACATTGCCAAGTAATAGGGTTTATGTCATAAGTAAAGGGCTGATAAATTATATCTTTAATTAAAGAGACCTCATATTTCCACTAATTATTGAATTAACATACATCCTCTCTGTTAATAGGGTTAAAATTTTAAAACATTTCAGAAATAGACAGTTCTTAACTTTTATGTATGTTATAAAGAATCATTCTAATATGTATTCTTCACTTGGTTGTTTTTTTTTTTAGAAAGGCTTTAAATCAAATCAGTTACTAATTAATCATACTTTTAATGATTTCCTCAGGTAATGACATTTCCAGCAAATGTCAGAAGTACTAAATTACTAAAAGAAAAATTAGTAATGATTCTTAATTGGCCATTCATTCATCCTAAATCTATTTTATGTAATATGAAAATACCATATAAATTATATTTTAGAAGTGCAAAGTTTTCAATGAGTAGAAAGGAAATTGGTTCTCCTAAGAACCATAAAAAACACAAGGACCAACCTTTACTATAAACAACTATGCAATGTTATATTTTGTAATCTTCATTTTTCATTATCCTCTAAATTTTAATAAAATGTTTTTTAAATAAAATACTATAGTTCAATAAATCTGTAATTTTATTTTTTTTACATTAAAAAGGAAGGGATGTGTAAGTTTAAGTATTAAAGTTATTCTGCTTTCATGTTCAATAAAGTTTTGCACTTTTAAAATTGCTTCATAGCTTAAGGGAAATGCAAACAGAAGTTTAGAATTATTTTAAAAACCAAAATATGTTGTTACACAACTTTTACCATCTCAATAATAATTAAGTATTTGGTGATCACAAATTCATAATGATTAAACCATGACAATATTATTGAGAAAACCTAAGTGCCTACCATTTATAGATAGCACTCAAAATGTTGGTTGTTGTTCTATTAAGAATGCCAAAATTATTATTAACTCATGTTTATGCTACATAAAACATATATCTATGTTCCTTCAAGCCAAAGTTATTGCAGTTCATATAGTGCACTTGTTAGTATAAAGTTTTCATCTAAAATATTCTAATATAGAATGAAATGGAATCACAATCTAAAAAGTTAAAAAGCCAAGGGCCTATAAACAATCCTCAGTTCAATAATTAAATGAAAGATATGATTATCCTTAAGAGAAACTGATCCAAACAACTGTGTTCTTGGTGATGTGATGCAATTTATAGCGTTCCAGTTAATTAAATTTAAATAATCTATTGCTTCAATATCCTTGATTTTTTTCTTTGATGTAATAAAACATCTTTGTTAAATTTTGTTAATGGAATGGCAGACTACTCACAGGCAACAATTTCTGTTTCATTTTAGCGTACTGTTTTCTATTCAATTGACAAATGAATTTTTCCCCTTGATGAAAGTGTGGTTGTGTGCATTATAGCCATCCAATATATGAACCTATTCCTTTGTGTGCTGGCAAAGCTTACATTGATCATTCATTATTTTACTCCTAAATATAAATACCAGACACCCATTGTCCTAGTCACCCTTGCAGTCTTGTAGACAAGGCTTTGAGGACTTCATTTTGGCATGGGAGCTAGGGGCTCCAGCACTGCATGGATAACAAATGTGTTTAATTCTTAAAAACAAAAAGGATCAAGTGGATTTGCATCCACTTATTAGAGAGAGAACATTCAGCCTTTGTTTGGGGGGAATTGGCTTACTTCACTTAGCATTATCTTCTCTAACTACATCCATGTACCTGCATGCCATAATTTTTTTCTCTTTTATTGCTGAGTAATATTCTCTTGTGTATGTACATACCACAGTTTCTTTATCCATTCATCTATTGGAGGGCATCTAGATTGGTTCCACAGTTTGCCTATTGGGAATTGCACTACTATAAACATTGATGTGTCTGTGTGCCTGTAGTATGCTGTTTTTAAGTGTGGTATAGACCAAGGAGTGGGATATCTGGGTCAAATGGTGGTTCCATTCCCAGTTTTCTAAGGAATCTCCATACTGCTTTCAAGGTTGGCTGCACCAATATGCAGTCCCACCAGCAATGTATGAGAGTGTCTTTTCCCCCCACATCCTCGCCAACACATATTGTTGCTTGTATTCTTGATAACTGCCATTCTGACTGGAGTGAGATAAAATTGTAGAGTAGTTTTGATTTGCATTTCTCTAATTACCAGAGATATTAAACATTTTTTTCATATATTTGTTGATCCATTCTAAATCTTCTTCTGAGATGTCTCTGTTCAGCTCCTTAGCCCATTTATAGATTAGGCTGTCTGGTTTGGATTTTATTTTGGGGGGGGGTGTTAAGTTTTCTTGATTTCTTTAGATATCCTGGAGAGATTAATCTTATATCTGACGTGCATGTGGAAAAAATTTGCTCCCAAAATGTATGCTCTCTCTTGACCTCATTGATTGTTTCTTTTGCTGAGAAGAATCATTTTAGTTTGAATCCATCCCATTTATTGATTGTTGACTTTATTTCTTGCACTTTAGGAGTCTTGAACATTCAACATCTCTAGCAATTAGAGAAATGCAAGTCAAAACTACACTTGGATTCTGTCTCACCACAGTCAGAATGGCAATTATCAAGAAGACAAGTAACAATAAATGTTGGTGAAGGTATGGGGGGAAAGGTTCGCTCATACATTGCTGGAGGGACTGCAAATTGGTGCAACCACTCTGGAAAGCAGTATGGAGATTTCTTAGAAAACTTGGAATGCAATCACCATTTGACCCAGTCATCCTACTCCTCAGTTTATAGCCAAAGGACTTAAAATCATCATTCTACATTGATGCAGTCACTTCATTGTTTGTAGCATCTCAATTCACAATAGCCAAGCTATGGAACCAACCTGGATGTCCTTCAACAGATGAATGGATAAAAAAAAAAATGTGGTACACATACACAATGGAATATTACTCAGTCATAAGGAAGAATGAAATGATGGCATTTGCCAGTAAAAGGCCAGAACTGGAGACTGTCATGCTAAACAAAATAAACCAGTCTTCAAAATGAAACACAGAATGTTCTCTCTGATATGTGAATGCTAACCCGCAACAAGGGAGGGTTGGGAGGGGAAAATTAGAAGTTTGCTGAATTAGACAAAGGGGAACGAAGGGAAAGGAGGGGAAAGAGAATGGGAAAGACAGTAGAATGAATCAGGCATAACTTTCCTGTCTTTGTATATGAACACACAACCAATGTAACTCCGCATCATGTACAACCACAATATTGAGATCCTAATTGGAACAAATTATACTTATTCTATACATGTATACTATGTCAAAATATACTCTACTGTCATGTGTATGTAGAAAAAAACAACAAAAAAGATTTCTCTTGCTTCTGCTGCTAAAAAAATAAAATAAAATAATTAAAAAATGGATGTGAGGCTGTGCAGGAGCAGGACTTGTGCAACTGCCCGTCTGTGACAGAATCAGCAAATGGCTAGCATTTCTGAAGGCCTCCTGTGGTTTAACACGTTCCTTGATGAGAAGAAGGAATCAACAGAATTGTTCTAGCTCCCAAGAAAAGTTGTCTGTGAAGCCCTGTAGATTTCCAGAAGCTCAGTCAAAAAGACCAGGGTACATACACAACAGGCCTTCAGTCCTCAGAAAACACTGGAAGGCAAATTTATTTTAATAGGTAGAACTCTGCCTTACATAGCAGATCTAAGTCAGAGACACTTGTAAATTTCACATGTCCTTCATAATCTACAAAGCTGTAAACTACAGAGTCATAGAAAATTTATTCATACTTTATCAATAGATTTTTTGAGTTTCAAGTTTGATTTGAGCCTCTAATCAGGGGCTAGAAGTGCAGAAGTCAGCTCCCCTACCCCTTCCTGGCCAGCACAGTCTAAGTGAGACAGATGTAACAATGTGCAATTGTGTAAGACCAGCTGGATGCATTCAGAGCTCATGACAGATGAACAGCTTCTAAGGCAAGGTAGGGTATTGTGCCTGAGTCTCTGAAGTGTGCTGCACAGATGAGAAGTCTGATGTCTGAGAACGCCAGGTGGCTGCAGCAGAGATAACAAAGCCACTTACTGGCATTTGAACCTCAGATTCCTACACTCTTGCCACAATGTTCCGTTGCTGCTCCCATGGAATTTGCAATCCATCTGAAAAACAAAGTCCCAAGCTTTACCAATGGAAGGCCTTCAATATGACTTTTCACATACCTCCTCTCTGATAAATGAGAAAATTCTTGTAATTTTTTAAAAAAGTATATAACTGTTACATTTTATATTTGCCTTTCATGGTTGTATTGTGTATAAAGACATTCTCAATTTAACAGAATAATTAGAGTTAAAGAAAATAGTTCAGAAGAGTTAACAAAATTTACCAGGAACAGAGTCTTTAATATAACTTTAAAAAATATAGTCAACCATGGAGATGGGTAAAATGGAGGAGGGGGGTGTCCCTATGAGGGAGAGAAATGCGCACACGCGTGCCTTCCTGGTTTTGCCTTTTCATCTCATGACTTCACGGCCACCAGAAGCCCTCCCCTCCCCTCACCCTGCAGCGTAGCACAGGCAGGCTAACAAGGACACCTTATCCATTTTCCACTTACTTAGCATATTGAGATGAGGGGAAGTCATTAACTACAACCTGGATTTTGCCAGGACACCTACTTCACTTTGACACCGCTGCTGCACCCTCCCTGTAATTGCCTCATTGATCATTGCCTCCCGGTGTCTTTACTCCATGTCAGTAATGAGTGGACAGGTGTTAACGCCATCAGGCCGAGCCGTCTCTGAAAACCTGACCTTATACAAAGAGCTAAAGGACAGGATGTGCAGATTCTACCACAAGGTGAAGTCCTCCCGACAAAGGCTTCTGAGCTTAGATGTTAAAAGTAAACTTAGAAGGCAGAGGACCTTTCTCTCAGTCTTGATGGAGATGTAACTCTAATAGAAACTGTTGACCAGTTCCCAGGTGACAACTGATAAGTCCCAGAGTGTCATGGATCTGACCATGGTTCTGTAGAAACCAGGAACCCACTGCAAGTCATGCTAACTTTTACAAGGCCAGAGGAACAGGAAAGGAATTTCCAAATGGCCCAAAAACATCAAATAGGGAACCCTGAATTTGCCCAACCCAAAGTCCATCAGCATTCAGTCTAGTGCTCAGTGGGGTTGTTTTAGAGGCTAAGAAAGGCTGTTAATATTTTATGATGGAGATTCTTGAAATTCTCTGCATGTTCAATTAAATCACATTTCTAGTCAGTGTGTCCTTGGAATGAGGATTTACTGAAGTTCCCAGGTGATTTTAATGTGCAGCCAGGACTGAGAATACCTGCACTTCGGAGTGATGGAAACCACACTTCACAACCCTCGTCCAAAGACAGTCATCCAACACTATTCTAACAGAAGTTAGGACAGGCACCCCAGTGACACCACCTTCTCTTGCCTTTCATCCACTCAGTCTTAAATGAGAAACAGAGCAATACATCATCAAAATAAACCAGAATGTCCATCCCTACTTAAGAGTGATAACAGAGGAGATTGAGTGGTTAGGAGGTTGACAGGTGGAAGAAAAGGAAGAGGGAGTAGATGTAGTATTGAGTAGTGACTTGGTCATGTGTGGAATTCTCTCCTGTGCACAGACTGAGTACTCAGTCATCAAAACCCTGTAAATAGCAGCATCAACACAGCCAGTGCAGATTATTATCTTGCAAGGCGTGTGCTCATCTTCTGCCAGATAAAAGCAGAGAACTGAAGAAAGAATGGGAATTGGATCTTTTCCCTTTTAATATAAGGGAGCCCACTTTCTTCATCTTAATGAAGAGGTAGTCAGTTAGAGATGAAAGTGACCAACTATTCATGGCTTTCTGACTGTCATTTACATTTAATTCATAAGAAAATCAATTAAAATAATTTGATAAGTTCATCACAATCTGCTCAAAGAGTTTAAAGTTTCAAAAACAAATATTTCCTTTGGTTGGCATACTTTAACACGAAGCAACCTTTCCATAGAAACCTACCAACAGTTTGCAATTTTCAGCACCACAATAATAAAAAGTAAATTAAAACAAAAGCACAATGTTAATTTCAAGCTCCATTAGAAACACAGGGTGGGGAAGAGCTACTGTTTCCAATTGAAAAGGATAAAATTAGTAGGGAACCAAATCCCATTTAGTCTTGAAAGGGGATTACAAACAAAAGGCAGTAAAAGAAAATATCAAACTATGAAAAACTATTTGACAGTATCATTTTAAGGCACATTATCTCACTTAATGGAAACAAATAGCAGTCAATTTCATCAGTTTCCATAAAATGAGGTAATGTGCCATTAAAAGTTAAGCACTTGTAGGAAGGAAATTACAATTTAAAGTTTGATGCTATGTAATTGCTAAAAACCTGTGTATCTTTGGTTCATGTTGGTGTATTCAATGCTATGTTCCACCATAAGCCTGAAGTAATCAAGAGATAGGTTTTCACTACAATAAGTTTAATTGCTCTATTCAACGGGATCTAAACTATATGTTTTTGTTATTTCTTTAAAGAATTTATGAGATATGTTGGAGGATTAAAATGCAATGTGAAAAAAGTTAAGTATAAATAACTGCACTGTAAAGGAAAATTAAGTTATTTTCAACTTCTATTAATAATTAGCATCTATAATTATGTTCCACATACACCTCAGTTATGTACCTCAAGGAACATTTTAAAAATGTACATTCTTTGTCTTCAACAGGCATTTTAAACAAGCTGCTTTAAATAAAATAAAATTGACAATACTTCAGAGAATAACAACGATCAACAGAATGGTAATAGGAAATTTATGCTTCCTGAATTGACTAGGAAACCATTTAAGTGACCTTTATAATCAACATAATTGGTGGCATCTCTCAGACATTGTAAATATGCTGTGGTATATCAATGCCTTTAGCACTAGGCAAACTCTGCTTTCCCATGCAGATTGCAAATATAACCTTTGTTCAAGACAGTAGGCTGATTGAAAAATGCTTACAACTAGAAACGGCTCAGAAAAAAAAATGGTTTCTGAGATAACTTTATCCTAACTGAAATCTAAATATTTTAGTTTAAAAAAAATCCCAGCAAGGAAGAGAACATAGCATTGGCCAATTTGTGATATTTGCTCTCCTTAGATATTCACTTATTGAATATTCTGTTTCCTGCTCCACCATCTTCAGGAGAATAGTTTCTGACTTAGCATCTACTCTGTTGGGAGATGCCAGCTTCAACTTGCAGCAAGGGACACATCTCACAGTTACCTTCGAAGTAAAATAGTGCAGAAGAGTTGACATTACTTGTTTCTACATTTGTGTTGAAATATTTTCACAATATTTCAGCTTTGTAAATAACAGATCCATATTCCTGTTATTTTGATAAATTTTTCCCAGTTTTTTTATATCCTAGTAATCAAAAAATACTTGTTAGTCCTAATCTTTTTGCAGCAGTGGAGAAAGAAAACGAAAGAATGAATTTATTCTAATCAATTAATCCTGATCAGATCCAATATCTTCAATAATCTCTGAGTTTGCACAAACCTTACGCCTTTACTCATGATGTGTAAGCTCTGGAGAACCAGAATATATTGAAAATATTGTGAACTTTATGTTTTTTTTTTGCTTCAGTCAACATCTCAGCAGCACCATCTCCTAACGAGTTTGAAAGGAACCTCGTTTGCACTACTCCACAGGTTTCTCCTGGAGGGTTCAGGGAAGTATGTCACTATTCCACTTTTTCCAGAGCTCCTCCAGGTGTGACATGTCTAAAGTCCCCATTCCTATGTGAAAGCCTGAGGGTGGAGGTGGTTGGAGAGTCACAGTTTCTGTTGCCTGATTTTTCTTCATCTTCAGTGCGTTTAAGCAACCTTTAATCCAGATTATATTAAAAAAAAAAGCTTGCCATCTGTAACAGTAAAGAAGATTTTCCATAGTGAATGGTATAGAAAAAACACTTTCAAGTGTTTTAGTGACCCACCCAGTGTGGCTAAAGGGGCAATTCCAAAGCACTTTCTGTCTATGTTATTTTGAGACCATGGTGATAAGATGGAGCTGCACAGAAGCCCCAGTAGAACCAGTGCTACATCAAAGCCTTAATATTTGGTGAAGAGGAGATGCTATCTATAGTTTACCCTTGGCTTCCTGGACTGAGAGGTAAAAGGTGCTCTCATTTATAATAATTATTAAAATTTAATTCTACCATAAGAATAGCACAAAAAGTCTGACCTTTTAAAATGGAATTTTATCAAGCTAATTCTGAAAGTTATATGTGGATTCATAAAGTGCTTCAAATCTCTTCCTATTCCAGCCCCTCTGATGCCCAAGAAGCCATCCAATGCTGTATGTGGGACTCCAAGCACAAAGTCATCCTCTCTGGCTCTTCCCAGGTAGAGAGTCCCCCAGGTAAGATCAGAGATGCCTTAGTCCCCGCCCTCAGTGCCCTGTCCCAGGCTGTGTCCTCACCATGGATCATAACTTTCTACCTGCATGCCCAAATGGCTGCTCATGTCCAGTGTTTTACAGAGTCCAGCACATCTGGTAAGTGTCCTCCTCCAGTCCACAGCAAAGCCCTCCCACTTGCAGTCATCCAGCTTGCCAAAATCCCTCCATCAAAACATCCTGCTTGGTGATGCTCATGGGTTCTGTCAGTGTTTCCAGACATGTGTGAGTCCACCTGAAACACACCTGGATCTTCAGCTACACTGTAATTTGTAATATCATTGTGCTTTAGAACTATTTTTTAATAATTTCTACAAATCTACTGTATTTAAAACAAAACTTTGTTGAAGAATCTTTTAAAATGTTTAAGAAAGTGAAATTCTGCAAGTCATAAAATATAAAAGTAAAAAGGGTTGGTTTCATTTTTAACTGATGAAAAAATTTAACATTTCTCAAGTTTTCAAGCATTCAAGAGGAAAAAAATTCTTCAAGTCCTTTGCTCAAGAAGACCACACTTAGAAGTGATTAAATGAGACAGGTGGCCTAATCGGAAAGAAGGACATAAGATAATTTTGATCTACATTCAGCATAATGGTCTGCATAGAAGATTCCAAAGAACATGCAATGAAATTGGCAGGTGAGTTTAACAAATATTGCAGTGGTGTTGAAGGGGAAAGGAAGGGCTGAAAAAATGCAGCAGAGACAATTTTTTAATGCTGTGAGAATATTCTGTAGGATATGTTGAAACTGTATTTCTTTAAACCCATTTTAATTTAAGAGCAAAGAGTAAAACTTCATGCATACATTTTTTTAAAACAAAATTCAAGTGAATCATGCTTTCCTTATCCATTTGTCAATGAACTCCTTGGTTGATTCAATATTCTACTATGAATAGCACTGCAATAAACACAGGAATGCAAGTATCTCTTTGATAGAATCATTTCATTTCCTTTGGATTTATAATCAGAAGTGGGGATGCGGGATCAGGATCATATTCGATTTGTAGTTTCTTGAGAAATCTACATATTGTCTTCCAGAATAGTTAGAGTAATTTACATTTCAGACGTCCATATGAGAGTTTCTCTGCCTCCACATCCTCACCAGCATTTATGCAGTTTCTTTGATTATTATTCTAATGTTATTCTGATAATAATCACCCCATTCTAACTGGATGGAAATGATATCTCATTGGGAATTAATTTGTCTTTCCCTGTTTGCTTAATAACGTTAAACATTTGGTCCATATAGTTTTGGCCATTTTTATATCTTCTGAGAAATTTCTATGCAGATCATTTCTCCACTTGCTGATTACTTTACTTGTTTTCCATTGTGGAGCTATTTGAGCCCCTTATATATTCTTGACACTAATCCCACGTCAGATGGACAGTTTGCAAGTATTTTTTTCATTCTTAGGTTTTGGCTTCTTGCTGTTGGTGTTATCTTTGTTGTGTCCAAGCTTCTTAGTTGGATACCAATCCTATTTGTCTATTGTTGCTTTTGTTGCTTGTGTGTTAGTTTATTAAAAAAAAAATCTTTGCACATATCCATACCTTAAAGTGTTTCCTTTACGTTCTCTTCTAGCAAATGTATAGTTTCAGTTCTATACACATGGTGGAAAATTATCCAAGCATAAGCAAATGTGAAACTTGTCCCTGGGAATAACATGAATGGATCTAGAAGGCAAAGACAAGTACTGAGCATTCTCACTTATTTGTGAAAGTTAAAAGTTGATCCCATAGAACTGGCGAGTAGAATACCTGTCACTGGAGCATATAAAGGGTGGAAGATGGGGAGAGGCTGGATCACAGGGCTGAAAACCCAGTTAGACTGAAGGAGTCAGTCCTGGTATCCTAGAGTCCAGTAATCAGATCCCAAAAGTCATTATACATTTAACATTAACTAAAAGAGAAGGATCCAAAGGTTCTAGAACATAGAAATGATATATTTGAGGAGATGGAAAGACTAACTGCCACATTTTGATCATTGTATTTGGCATACCTGTATTTAATTATTATGTTATACACCATAAATAAGGACAAATATTGTGCCAATTAAAAATTATTAAAAAGCAAAAAAAAAAAAACAACCCACCATATTATTTCTAAAAGAAGATTTCAAGAGGTTGGGGGATTTCTGGGATGGAAAACAGAATGTGACAAACTCTATCTTCATTAAAAATGTGTGAAACCACTTCACTGAATGAAACCCATGGGGTGATCACTGAATAGGGTGCATGATGAAGTTACCAGTCTATTTTTTTAAACAAATGGAATTTGTAAAACTGAAGACAAATTTTGCTTACTGTTCCCAATAAATATCCCTCCCAGACCCCTTGGGTGTATGGATAACAGTTCTGATGTTGTAGGACATGTATTCGCTAATGTAACACTTATACATGGATGCTGACAGGTGGAAGCCAAGTTTGTCACAGTTGAAGCAGGAGTTGAGAGATAAGCAGATCATTCTGGAAGTCAGAATGATCGTGATGCTAATGGAGTAGAGTTGGAAACTTCCATATAACTCATTCTTTACTGAATGTTGACCCAGATAGTTACATATTAGAAATATTTATAGATTCTTATATACACATTAATGTTCATGTAGGTCATCTGAAAATACATAAAAACAATAAAAATCCTTTTGAAACAAACACTCCTAAAACCCAGACCTTGGCTTTTAATGCCATTCTCTAATAAAAGGAATCAGGTTTTTTGAAGAAATCACTATTCAAAGAGATATATTCAGGAGATATAGTAGATATGCCAATAACCGGTATTGCCAGAAAATAAGGAAGTGCTCCAAAATAACATGATGATGGGGAAATATGTGAAGGAACACCAAAACAAACTTATATATCCATATAAGCACTGCATATTCATAGCTAGAATGATTGGAACCACAAAAAAAGTCAGGGTACTGAGTAAAGAAAGTCTAAAATAAACGTGAATAATGATTTTACTTTATTAGAATATATCAAAATATCCATTCATTAGTTGTAGCAAATATTTCATACAGTTTTAAGAGGGCGATGATATGGGATGCAGGTTGCAGGTATATGGGAACTTTGCACCAGCTTCACATTCCTACTGTGAATCTAAAATTGTTTCAGCCATAAAGTTTATTAAATAGAAAGTGAAAAATATTTTTTACAGATGATTCACCTGGAACACAAATGGATAAAAGATTAGCATATAAAAAGGTAATCACTATTATTAGTTATCAGGGCAATGAAAACAAAAACTCTAATTAGAGGTCACAACAAATCTGCTAGAATTGTCAAAATTGAAAAGATTAACTTATTGAGCTCTAGGGAGGATATTGAACAGTAAACTCCTGTTGCTCTTTAAAGTGCAAAACATCACAGCCATTCTCAACAAGAGTTTGGTGATTTCTTGTACATTGACACATAAACTTATCCTATGACCCAACAATCCAATTAAGGGTAATTACTCAAGGAAAATAAAAACATACAGCCACACACACACTTGTATGAAAATGGAAATAGTGTTCATATTCATTATTGTAGAGCCACAAAAGATGAAATAAGTTTGTTCACATTTTACATATCTAAAATTTTGATGCATCTTACAATTGATGGTTCTTACAGCCAGTGAAAGATAAATTTCTTTTCAAGTGCTACTTTGAAAGCCAAGTAGGAGCTGAGAGCCTCAGCAAAGAACTGAAGGATATGTTGCTAATAGCACAGCCAGGAATAGGCAACTGGGTTTGGCAATTAGTATTCAGGTCTGCAGTCAAATACTGTGTGTGATGCTCAGGGCAATTGTTTTTTAAGTACATTAGACATACACCAAAATATTTTCCCTCAATCAGTTTACTTTTAAATCACCTTATTGAACTATGATTGACATATAAAAATCTATCCATATTTAATGTATATAGCTCACAGTGTTTGGAAATAAACATATACCTGTGAAACCATCACCATTAAGAAACATTTTAATTTACTATAACCACAGGGAATGAGAAGAATGGAAAGTGCTGATTTTCAGATGAACTGCATTCATTAATCATGTATTGCTATTTAGCAAATGGCTCTAGTTCAGTAGATTATTAAAAAGCATTTAGTTTCTCACAGATGCTCTATCAGTTTGTCTAGCAAACTCTTTCTTTTTCCTAAACTTCTTAGAAATCCCTTCACATGCTGTGGAAGGGATTGCTGCTTGCCATATACAATGCCTTTTCCCCCTGCCTGCCCCCTTCCCCTAGGAAGCAAAACCCTGAGTTGGGGGCTAAACATTGCTACCCAGCCAGAGACTCAATTTCTCAGCTTCTTGTGTGTCTAGAACCATCAGTAAGTGCTGGCTGGGGAAAAATGAATTCAAACATTTGTCAACAATTCAGCAAGTCTCATTTAAAAGGAGTAGGTGTGTCTTTTTTTTTGCTAATTCTTCCATTTTGCTCCCTGGAACAAAGACACACTGTCTGGTGCACCTGCATCCCCTTTGAACCTTAAGATTGAGGACCACAGTGTAGGAATAACAGAACAAACCACAGTAGATTTCCTAAGTTCTTGATATGGAGTTGTGGTATTCCTCTCAGCCATGGAATGCTGTATTTGGACATATTTTGATAAGATCAGGTGTTTGGGGAAAATCCGATGTAAAAGAACCAACCACTGTAGGCAGAAGAGGCTGTGAAGCTGAAGAAAGTGGCCAGTGGATCCAGAATTACAGAGTGCAGACAGAAGCATGGCCAAGGGCCACAGCAAAGCCCAGGGAGCCCCACAATTGTGTTGGGGAGTAGGAAGGGCAAAAGTGGCTTCCATTCAAGCTGCACTGTACCTGGCTCATATCAAGCTAGCATCAAGCACCTTATTCACCCCCTGGTTGGCACTGGTGGTACCAGGCTCCAGTACCACCGCCACTCCAGTGGTTTTCTGTTCATTTATGGTAGCACTGTGCACTACACTCTGTGGTTTATGTTCATTTATAACATGTTGGGAAACTATCTGGGAAAACTCACCGGGAAAACACACGGGGAATTACCAGTTTCCAGCCAAGATGTCTCTCCCCAGGTCCAGCCGATCCCGGCTACATGATGCTGTTCGGTCCTTCTGAAGTTGCTGATAGTCTGAGATTTGTCACTCAGGTAAATTTGTCACTAAGCTGAGGAAAAATAAATCCGAGGAAAATAAATCTCAGGAAACATCCCATGGTAAAAAGAAAAATATGGGCAGATTCTGTCTCTCATATATCTGCCTGTTAAGAATGCTGTGTGTATATTAAAGTACAGACTGAAGATGTGCAGAGATACATTTAATGTTCCCAAATCTATTTGGTGAATAAAAATTTTCAACTCTTCTTCTAAATGTGTGTGTGTGTGTGTGTGTGTGTATGTGTGTGGAAATGTCAAAAACTTTTGTGAAAAATTGGGGTAAATAATTTTAAATGAGTTTCCCAAAGGAAGGGCAATCAAACTTTCACCCAGGGTCATCACTTGATTGTATGCACTGGTATTAAATGGCATGACCATTTGATTCGACAGCCATTGGTAGAACTAGCATTGAAGGATGAAAGCTGTGAACCATGTCATGAATAATTTCTAAAGACCCATGATGCCCATGGTACAGAATAACCCTCACTGAACATTTGCTGAATGTGTCAGTATATATGGTTTTTAACAAGTTCTTCTTTTTGACAAAATATATTCATGAACAAAAGGACATTTTACAAGAGATTTGCTCTAGTCAGTTGCCAAAATCCTCTTTAGTATTTTAAGACACTAAGACTGTAAAACAAAATCATGGTCAAAACATAAAATTAATTGTTTTACCTTAATCTCTGTATACTAAGTTTAATGGAAACATTATTATAAATATTCTATGTCTTTTCAATAGTTCCAAAAGAATAGATAATAAAATCTTTTCAGCTGAAAATGTAGAATTCCCAGCAATGAGTCTCTGTCGGAGTTGAGCTCCTATTTTATATGTGTCCACCTTGGTTTTAGCACATTTGTAGGACCACATAAGACACTTAAAGTGCAGCAGAAGAATTCAGTGCTTCACCAGTATCTTACATTCAGCTATTTTAAATTTTGAATTTCTGCATCACATTATTATCCTTGAGGTATTTGATTATTTATGAATGATTTTTAGAACCCCCTTTGGCATATAGAGTGCCCATGATGTGCTTTTAATATGATTAACCTGAATTTGTTGACTTAATTAAAACAGACACTCCTGCAGGTAACCGTCCTTACTAATGTTGTGTAATAGAAAGCCAGGTTGAATAAATGTAAACAATTGCCTACATTATTGTGGAGAAAAGCTCACAGCCAAGTATACACAATAAAGGGAGAACGAGAGAGGAAACAAAGGGAGAGAAGCAAGAAGACATTAGAGTCCAACAAAAGGGGAACGTTGCATAGTAGCGCAACTAACATCTAGGAGAAAATAAGGTCAGGAGGCAAGTTTCAGTGACAGGAAACAGATAATGCAGAAATAGTGGCAGCACTTCAGGTACAAAGGGCTAGAAACACAAAAGCATAAAAATCAAGAACTACAATCAAGACATGGATCCTCTCTCTGTTTCTCTGGCCTCTGGAAACGGCACAGGCCAACTTAAAGTTGACAGACGTGTAAATATGGAAAATCCTGCCAGGTCAAGTGATGATTTCTCTGTCTACCATATTAATGTATGGATCGATGTTTAGAGCAGCTCAATTCCCAATAGCTAAACTATGAAACTAACCCAGGTTCTCCTCAACAAATGAACAGACAAAGAAAATGTGGTACATATACACGATGAAATATTACTCAGCCTTAAAGAAGAATGAAATGATGGCATTTGCTGGTAAATGGATGGAGCTGGACAACATGCTAAGTGACATAAGTCAATCCCCAAGAACCAAAGGCCAAATATTTTCTCTGATATGTGAATGTGAATGCACAATAAGGGTCAGGGGTGGGGGTGGCTAAGGAAGAATAGAGGTACTTTGGATTAGGTAGAGGGGAGTGAAGGGAGGGGAGGGTGTATGGAGGTTAGGAAGGAGAGTAGAAGGAGTCAGATATTCTTACCCTCTGTGCATATATGATTACATAACTGGTGTGATTCTACATCACATACAATCAGAAGAATGAGAAGTTATACTCCATTTATGTATGGTAAGTCACAATGCATTCTACTGTCATATATAACTAATTAGAACTAATGAAAAAATGAATACAATATTAATGTCTGGAGAAAACAATGTTGTGTGGAAAGCTCATTCACTGCAGTTTACTGTTTATGTTATTTTAAAAGCTCATTTTTGAGCAGATGAGGGGAAACACAGAGTAAGAATGGTTTTCAAACGTAAAGCCATGGAGCAGCATGTGAGCTGTTAAGCATTTCCATAGCAAAATAGGAAAACTGAGTGGCGGCCAAAGTGTTATTAAAAGTGGAAGAGTCAGCTAAGTCAAACACCTGCTGTCTATAAATTAAGTGCTAATGTATCTTTTATATTTATGTCTCTTGCCAAGTGCTGCTGAGTTTGCCTCAGGAGTATAGATCACTAAACCTGCATATCCCAACTCTAGATTCTTCCTGGACTAATTTATTTGCCAAAATGTTATTAGATGAATTTTCTAAAGAATGACATTTTTAAAATCACTTTTCTCCTCAAAAATGTGGGGTGCTTCAGGGACTGACCCACAAGATTTCCCATGATGTGTCCCTATCTAATTAATCAGTTTCCTTTTCTATTATTATTATTATTTTTTGTAGGGAGGGCAGGGATTGAACTTGGAGACACTCCACCACTGAGTCACATCCCCAGTCCTAGTTTGTATTTTATTTAGAGACAGGGTCTCACTGAGTTGTTAGTGCCTCCCTTTTGCTAAGGCTGGCTTTGAACTCACAATCCTCCTGCCTCTGTCTCTTGAGCTACTGGGATGACAGGCATGTGCCACCATGATTGGCTTCCTTGTTTATTCTTTTCTTCATTTGTGTGTAATTTACACCCCAATCAATGCAAATTGTGAGGTCTTCCTTTATTCATGTCGGCTTTCCCTACCCATGTGTAGCTCTCCAGTTCCCATCTGCCCTTCAGACTCTCCAGGAAATAATATGTGATGAGAGAAGTGACATTTTTACAGCATTTATTAATTTGTGGTCAACTCTTACCAAACTTTAGCAGAAAGTACTCTGTTGCCCTAAATTGAAGTATCTAGGAAGTCTTTATATTTTGCATCTGCCATAAAACTCATCACAGAACATTACAAATTTTTAATTGGAAAATTTTGGAACAGGGGAAAGAGGGCTAGTTCAAAAAAGAAGAATAATTATTATAGAGCAAGGGCAAATTTGATAATAGGGTCCATAACACATCTTAGTGATATTTATTTTTTGCTATAGTATTTTACTTTCACTAAGAATTTCTGATGGGGATAAATTAATACAGGAGTTAATCAAGGATCTGAATTTGACCTGTATCATAAATTTGTCAATTTATTTTATCCTAAATTGTTTCCATTATAAATGAAGCTAATTGGTTACATAATTTCAAACACAGTAACTTCTAAAATACTGTGTTGCTTCATTAATACCACCTAATTGAGTTCTCTGAATATCTAAATGCTCGAATTCTTACACATAGTTATCTGGAAATTATATCATCTTTTAAAAGTCTCTGTATTTTTTAATATGTGACTATCTTATATTTTCCAACTCTAAAAATGTGTGTTTATCAGATAATTCGACCTTTTATATCTCCCAAATGCTCAAACTAAATAACAGTATGTGCTCGCTCACAAATATGTGTTGGCCACTCAATTTGCTCTAGTTATACTTTCTAAAAGCACGGAAGTACCAAGCACATAGAAAGGTCCTCGTCCTCACAGAAATGACATTCCAGCTGGGGCTCTGACTCCAGGTAGCCAGGGAGGAGAGAAAATGACAGTGGCAAGGATGGAGGTCCTCCCAGAGGGGGCTCTTGAACAAAAACCTGGATTCCTCAAGGTGACCTCAAGGGAGACTTGCAGGGAGATCCACCCCAGCCCTAAAGATCAGCCGAGGAAAGTCCTGAGCCAAGAGTGGATCTGCAGGAACACTGGAGAAGGGATCAGAGACGGGGAGGGCCATTTTCTTGCAAAACATTTGAATTTTGATTTTACTCGAGAAAAATAAAGAGTCACTGAAATGTTTTGTGGAGAAATACAAAAGATTTTGAAACAATCAGCCTGTCACTACTGACATTCTAAGCAATCCCTTGTGCTGCAGGCAGTGTTCTCCGTTTTGTTACATGTGTTTACCCACTGGATACCTGTAACACCCACAGTCTGCAAAAGCCAAAAAATGTCTCCAGATAGTGCCAAAAGCTCCCTGGGCCGTCCCCCACTGAGAACCTAGGTCCCAAGAGGAAAAGAAACTGGGCAATAAAGTACAGGAAGAAGAGAAAACAACTGGAAGGCTTTTTCAAGTTTCAAATGAGAAGTGGTGACGTAAAGGAAAAGGTAACCTATTTGAAAATGGTGAGACACATTCAGCAAATGGATGGTGTTGGCCAAGGAGGAGAGCATTGTAAACATGCAGTGGTGAAAAGTTAGAGCATTAGAGAAGGTCGGATACGGCAAGATATAAGCTTCGAAAGACCTGAAACTTTTAGGAAAGAAAAAGAGAAAGTGATATTAAATTGCAATAAGAGGAAGGAAACCCTCTCTCCTGGCTGTCTGGAATTTGAGTTGTGGCATAGAAAATGCGCCGCTGGAAATGTGTATAGGAACAGTTCTCTCCTTGAAGACAGACAAGGCAGGAGTTAGGAAGAGAGGATGTGGGGAGCACCAGAGTGAGTGAATGTTAAGAGATCTTGTCAAAAACGGACCTGTTGCTCCTGCAGACTTAGGTGAATGTTTGGAGATTCAGGAAAGTTTGTCAAAGTGCCTCCTACTGCGAGACACAGAGTTAACTGTGAATGAAGGTGTACATGGAGGAAGGATTTCCCAGGGCAGGGCTCCATGAACAGAGGCCACACCTCATGCTAAAAGGTTTTTGTAAGCTAAGGATGATGGAGTCCAAGCTGTGGGGTGCGGTGGGTGCAGTGGATGGGAGAGGATAGATCTTCCCAGGAATTCCTGGAATGGAAGGTTTCTCTCTTGGTGATACTAATGTCATTGAGATTGTGATATTGAGAATTTTGAAAGGGCTGTGTCAACAGACAGTTGTGGGACTCTTTAGGAACCATTGGTCTTTGCCTCACAGAGCTTCCTCCAACTTGTTGCTTACCAGCCTATTAGAACTCACTGATACAGAAAATATAATTATTTTTATGGTCTTAAGTAAAATTATATTTTAAATAATTTAAGAGAAAAGGGGTATACTGCTAGGAAAACTCCTCCATTTCCATGCAATTTGATTAATTAAAAACAATTATAAGTGCATTTAACACTGTGAGCCATAATTCATATTATTAATATTTAACATGACAACTACAGAGTTATCAAATAAAACGCAGATTTTTTTTGTCTTTGCTTTATAAGCAAAGAAGGTCAAGGTTTAAATGAGCAGAATAAATTGATTTTAAGCTCCAGCTCTTCCAATAAAAGTGCAACCTAATTAAATATAACATCTACAGCTTTAGACAAATGTAAAACATTCAGTAGAAATTTTGACAAAAATGTATTTGCCACAAATTGGATGTAGCTATGATGTGTAGAGTTGGAAGAAACGTAATGAGCTGTTAACAGACATTTTTAACCAAGAAAATATGAATTGTACTTGGCCACATTTTCCATCTGTTACAATGAGTTATACAGGAGCTGATAAAGCAGCTCAAGCATAATTGTCTGGCAGAAAGTTAATGTTAAATTATGTGTACAGTGTGGAAAGCTGCTCCTAACTCCAGAGAACTGATGGGAAGAATATTCCTTTTCTTTCCTCATGCTAAAGAGAAATGGCTACCTTGAGTTTAAAGTAGGAAAGGCGGCCCCAGCCCAGCCAACCTTGGCAGATCTCATGCAGACAGGATTTTTGAAAGCAGGAAATGGGACAAAGGAAGCTGAGAAGATGTAAGCTCCTATGCTCCATGTCCTTCCTGCCTTCAGTGTGCCTACCCCGTTAAAGGCAGGCTTCAATAACGTCTGCCTGTAATAGGCTTTTCTTCAGATCTAACTTAACTAATAGACATACTCTGAATAACTAATAGATGTACTCCTAGTGGGAGAGTCAGAAGAACAATTTTAAAGCCAATTTCTAGACCTCAACTTTGTTTTCAGAAGGAAAATTCATTAATATCCCCTTAAAGAACTCTATTAATTAGTTTTACTCTTTATGTAGAAATCACTTTTTGAACTGCAAAAATGATACAGTTTCCGTAGACTCTTCCTTCACTTTGCCTAATGTTGACTCCTTATAGAGCAATGATATGATGGTCAAATCTATAAAAAAACAAAACCAAGAAACCCGTTAGTACAGTTCTATTAACTCAGCTGCCGACTCCAGGAGGATTTCACCAGTCATTTTTTTGGCAACTTATTCTGTTGCAGAATTCAACCCAGGATTCCACATCATATATCATTCCTTCTTAATCTTTCCCTTCTGAGATGATTCCTTGGTATTTCTTACACTTTTATGACCTTGACTCTTCTGAAGTATTGACAAGTACAGAAAAGTACAGAAAAACCAGACAGTGGTTTATAGAAACGTTTTTGTCAACTCTGCTTGAGTTTGTCTGATAAAACCTTGTAATCAGATTCAGGTTATGGATTTGGGAGAAGAGCACCGGAGCGGGTGTGTTTTCTTCGGCACACTCTCTGTGGTGTACATGATGCCAGCACAGCATCCAAACTGGTGATGCTCACCTTGATCATTGAGGTTAAGGTGGTGGCTGCCAGGTTTCTGCACCTGAAATTTCTATTGTCCCTTAATTATTAATAAAGATTTTATTCAATGAATACATTATGTCTCTAGAGATATCTCATTTTTCTGAAACTTTTGAAATGTACTGTAAAACATAAATGGTAAAAAACCTTTCAAAGAATGGAACTCTTAAAAAACTAAGGTTTGAAGTATACAGATATAAATCAATGCATATAGTTTGAACTAATTTAGAGCTAATCCTTCATACAAAGAATTAATGAAGCAGTTCTTGAGTATTTATCAAACATTATGTTTTTATTGGGGTTTAATCCCAATTATTTCAAGAAAATGCAGATACAGACTTAGTGTATTAGTTAGGTTTGCATTGCCCTGAACACAATGCCTGAGCAGGGCCACTTAGAGGAGAAAAGTTCCTTTTGAGGTTCAGAGTTTCAGTCCATGTTTTGCCTTCTTCATTGCTATGCGTCAGAGGTGAGGCAGAGCAGAAGGGCAGAAGGGCATGAGAAGGGCATGGTGGAGGGAAGCTGCTCACCTCCTGGTAGCCAGGAAAGAAAGAGAGAGAGAGAGAGAGAGAGAGAGAGAGAGAGAGAGAGAGAGAGAGAGAGAGAGACAGACAGACAAAGGTACCAGCTTTAATACATAAACCCTACAGACGTGCCCCAGTGACCTGCTTCCTCCAGCTACATCTTACCTGCCTGCAGTTATCACCCAGTATTCCATTCAAATTATTATCCACCAAATGGGTTAATTCACTGATTAGGTTGCAGCTCTCATAATCTAATCTTTTCACATCCTTTATTAACACAGAGCTTTAGGGGGAATACTTGATATCCAAAATACAACAAATAAAAACTTATTTTAAAAAAGTTAAGCTCTGTTTTGTGACATGCCATTACCAGACCAATCAGCAGAGAGCCACCATTAACATTTTCCATCTGTGTGTGCAACCCTGATGAAAATACAGTTGTGGTTTTTCTTTTAAATTCCCAATCATAATACTGTATCTATCACCCTCTAACTTTTTTATATTTAACAATTTATGAGGACAAATATTTGTTAGATGTTCATTCAAATCTATCCATTGATTAAATATATATATTTTTTTACCTGTAAAATAGCATGCTGAACTGTAAGTGCCCTGTTGTGTGAAATTCTACAGAGGAATTCTAAATTCCAGCTAATTTAATTGGAAAATATTCCCTAATTATCATTTAATTTGCTTTGCAGTGATGACTGGGATTGAACATTTTTCCCTAGGTACGTCTTCTATTTTTATTACTTCTCTGGGTTGCTGATTTACCATTTTTGTGCATTTTATTTATCTGATTTGGGGAAGTTACTTTCACACAGCTGCATATCATGTGCCTACTGTATATGAAGCAAATATTTATCTTAATTTAGTACTTGATTTTCAATTTTTATATTGCTCATGGTATTTTAACACTTCTCATTTCCCTGGTGGCTCTCTGTCTCCTGTTTACCAAACTCTCCCTTGTACTGAAGACACACGAATAATCTTAAATCTCCTGGTACTAACATTGATTCTATCCTTATAACTGTAATACTTTTGTTTTTTAAAGGCATTAAAAATCGTAATTCATTTTTGATGTAAAAAGAAGTATTTAAGTTTTTTTTTTCATCCTAGAAGTTTAAAATGACTTTTCCCACATTTCAAAATACAAGATACTCAAATATTTCAGCAATCTACATTATGATATAGTCATTAATGTACTGATCCATTCATTAATTTTAATGCCAATATCATTGTATTTACTATGACTTTATATTAGATAAATATGATCAACCTTCTCTTCTTTTTTTATTCTAAAATATTGTTGGCTATTTCTGTGCCTTTAGTTTTCACTATGAAATTTTGAAATTGTGTTCAATGAAATAGTCTTCTCAGAATACTAAATTAAAGAGATTTAGATGGAAAATTTCACTTTAACTGAGTCTTCCAAGACTTCAGTTCTATTTTATGCTTTGATAATAAAGTCATATTCATATATGAATGTGGATAATGCAATTGCCAGTATAAATTAATTTCTATGATATTGTGACCATAATTTTTGAATTTGATTATGTATGCAGCATCCTGTGAATTCTCTATTCAGTTTAAATTTTTTGTTTTATTAGCAGATTCACATGATTGGTCTGCTAATTGGAAAATTGCATGGTAAATAAACAACCCTTCCATATGAATATTAGTAGTTTTATTCCTTTTCATTTTCAACGGCATTGAGTACAAACACAAGAACAATTGTGCCTCCTAATAATGTTGACTGACCAGCTCTCCACCTGCCTGATTTGTGGTATAAACATCCCAGATGTAAACAGATGCAGCTGGCCTCAGATACAGGGGGAGTGGTGCTTTCCTATTGTAAAGACGTCACTGAATTTTAAGATTTGTTTATTTTGAGTGCCTCACCAGAGTAGCAATGATTTTGAAAAGAAACACTAATTTGACCTTAACTTTAATGAACAGGCTTCTGAGTTTTTACCATATATTATGTTTTTACTGCAGAGTTCTATGAGATTTTAATGTACTATTATGAAACTTTAGGTATTATAAGTTACCAGTCTTAAGCATGAGCAGTGGCTACATTTTAAACAAAGCTATAACCAAAAGCTTCTGATATGATTTTAGGTTTTTACCAAAGCATCAAATATGAATAGATCTGTTCTTGATGGGTGAATTGAATCCATTGAATGTATGACTTAATCTACTGGCATGAAAAAGGCAGAGCCGGACGCCAGTCCCTGCCTTGCTATTCAGCTACTGAACTCGGGTATTGACTCAGTAATGCTCAGGTTAATGTTAGCCATCATTTCAGTGCATCTTAAAATTGGCAAAACTCCATGAATAATTGAATCATAATTAAAAAGGAATAAGTTCAAATATCATATAAGATTTCATTTGGACAAATCAATTCCAACACACCACAGCTTAAGTGTGCTAAATGATGACTGTTGACTTCAGGCCTATTGATTGGAGATTGTGTAAGGAAAATGCTATTTTCTAAAAGCTGTGTTTTTTATTGTGCCTTTTGTTTATGTGACTGATACAATTGTGTGTATTTTAGATATGGATTTACTATCACACTTTGTTAGTTTGAATTCCAGCCTACACACAGAGTCTAAAGCCAAGCGTTGGGTACAGGAAGTTATCTGGTAGGTGATCCTGAGACCAGTCAAGGCAACACTAGTCATCAAGCAGAGATGCCAATGAAGTGTACACCATTGATTTGCACCAGTGAGGCCATGCCAGTTATGAAGCTACTGGTTTCCAATCCATTCCTGCCAGCGGTACCAGAATGCAGGAGTCCCCATTTCTCCTCTGCCAGTTTGCTCACTGTTCGTCTCTGCCAAGAAGACTGCTAAATGGATGATCAAGCTGGAGGAGGGAAGGACACTTGCTCCTTCCTCGCTTCCAATTGGCATCTGATTTGCCTCCTGTCCCTGTTTTGTTGACGTTCTTCCCTTAGCAGGCTGAGAATGCACCCTGGCAGCAGGTTCTTTCTGTAACAACAGCTAGCAAGTTTTTCACTACCTGTAGAACCAGCCAAATAAATAACCCTTGGGACACCAGCACAGGAATTTGTCCCTCTAGGACATCCAGAATTCTTACCTGTTCCTGTTCACTGGGTACAAATTGTATATGATTCATAATGTTCTTCAAAATTTTAAGATGATCAAAGTTTCTTTTCAGAGAAAAGGAGAAGGGAAGTCCAGTAGTCTGATTGTACTTCCCAGGTAAAATCAAACACGTTTTTGCTCGATTTTCTCAAGGGATTTGAAAACAATATATCTGCTGCATGGACTGGCATGTGCAGTGCCAGGAGCTCTGCTGAGCTGATGTGGAAAAGATGTGTCTGGCCATCACTGTTGTACCACTTGATGCATATGAAAGCACCCACAACCTTGTGCTGAATTCTTTTGGTAGTTATAGGGGCCACATAAGTGGACATAGTGACACTTTCAAATATATCTTTGAAAGTGCCACTATGTATAATGCCACATGTAGTAAGAAAGTGATTTGATTTATCATCATGGATAGGGTTGGAAGTTTCTGAGGCTTCTAACTGGTCTTTTCAATGGTGACAGTTCTTTCTCTACAGGAAAAGAAATTAATTTAAGAACACTGCAAACAGCTAAGTACATCCACCCTAATAATGTGTAGCTGAGAACCACAGCAATCATCAGAGCATCTGCTGTGAGACGGATTTGAGCTAGGTCTCTATTTGCACATGATTTCAGCTCCAACTGCATGGCCAGGATGCCTTTTGGAGCCCCTCCTATCTGAATCAATTACTCCTAAAAGGAGTGGCATTCCTTCTCCACCAGGGACAGTGTGGCAAATGGGCACAGATTACAGATTGATACAAAATTTTTAGGAGCACTTATTGTTTTGATTTATAATGTTATTTTAAGGTTCTTTCTCAGAATGAACCAGCCAAGCTAAAATCAATGGGCCATGGAACTAAGAAGTGGCTGAATCTGAAAACTATTCAGGGCATCACAAGTTTGCATATTTAACAGATAGCATAACTTTTCTATTTAGCATCATTTTTTTCTAGTTATGCAATATAAGAAGCACCCTATTCTGCTGCTGATCTGCATCATTTGAAGGAACACTGAGGTCTATCAACCATGGCCCTAAATTCCTAAGGGCCATAGGCACTGCCACTCCAACAATGCTGACCAAGATAGCAATTATGTCCACCAGGACCTAACAGGTGCATGAGGATGAAGATTCTGCTCTGTCACTATCACCACCTTAGGGAGTCCAGTTCTACACC
This sequence comes from Urocitellus parryii, assembly GCF_045843805.1. Taxonomy (NCBI): domain Eukaryota; kingdom Metazoa; phylum Chordata; class Mammalia; order Rodentia; family Sciuridae; genus Urocitellus; species Urocitellus parryii. The sequence goes on along the minus strand of NC_135543.1, from coordinate 9,050,924 downwards.
AGCATTTGCTTCAGAGAGACCCTGTGCTGCAGAAGACAGCCACCACTGAGCTTCTCAAAGATGTATGGGGCTTTTCAATACTTCACATACAATTACAATATTGCCATATTAGGATTTGTCCCTCATGGGTGTCCCAGGATACTGAACTTCAAGCCAAAAGAAAGGGTTTCTGCAAAAATCAGTTCTTGTCCTTCTCATCTTGTAATGCACCCCCTTCATCTGTTCCTCCAACAGCAGAGTCTCACATTGCCAGGTCCTAGGACATCTGTAATTCGAGTGAATGCCAGTGTATATGAACCAAATCCTACAAATACACCAGTAAATAGTTATTTCCTTTTTTATCAAGAACTATATTTCCTGGATGAGGCTACCCATAAACCTGACTCTAGCTATTGATCTAGAAGTAAAACTGACAGCCAGGCATGAATCTTGAGGAAAACAAGGGCTATCTTGTGAGGTGTGTATTTTAGTCCCCAGGCAACAAGAGGTCCTCTCGGCCTTAGCAGGGGAAAAGGGTCTATTGTTGCTTCCATGAAATTTTAATGAGTAAATCTCAGGGTCGGCATTCTAGTATTTGTGTACTTCTCCATGTCTACTCTCAGAGTCCTCCCCATGTCCTATCAGGTCCCTAATTAGTTCAGGAGACTTTTTGAAACTGGGTATTCACCCATGACATTTTCCCAGTCTCATAATTCAATCATAGGCCTAGTCTATACTGCTGCTTATTTTCCATCTGCAAGTATCTAGTATCTCCAAAAATACTTCTGTACCAAAACATTTGTGCGACTTCAACAGGCCAGAGCTTATGTTACCTTTGGTACTACCTATAAATTGGTTTATTTGTCAAGAACTTTCTGAGAAATCCAGGGGCAGATTCTCATCCCAAGGGCCTGCTTTTTGGGGCCACTTGCATTCTCATACCTTATTTTTGTTTTCAGTCAAACACAGAGCCTGAAGAAAGGCTTTGGTTTCAAATATATTATGTGAGAGGAAGTTTTAGAAATTGAAGGAGAGAGAAGGGTGAGTGAGACAGGGAATTGGAAAGATTATGAGGTCTGAGCTATCGGTCCAGCCACTGCCCTGAACACAGGGTGCCCATTCAAGAGGCAGATCAGCAGCAGCCATGAAGGATGCACCCTAGCAGTTTTACTTTGGTATGATAGGAATCAATCTGTCCACTCACTTTGGACCCATTTAACTGGTCAGTGTTTCTGGGGACCTTAATTTCCCCATATTTTGGGGCTCTCTGTGCTGATTAGAATGATGTCGCTGACTTCAGGCAAAAAAGAAAAAAAGGTGAAGAATGAGATTGCAGGAGCTGGTTTGTGGCAGGACACTCTCGTCAGACACAGCCACAGTGGCACTGAAACCAGGCGAGCAGGGAGGCTATGAAATGTGGCACTTAACCAAGAGACTGTAAACATCAGTGCCGCACAAGCTGATACACTCATGAAGAGCCCAGAAGTAGAACTGAGTCCGTGAAAAACATACACTGCATGAGGAAAACCATTCTCTAATTTGGTAGACAAATTATGTAATCTAGAACAAGAAAGTCATCCATGTTTTCACTTGATATTTGTCTTATATCTTTGGGGAAAAAATTGAAAGTTTTATATTAGTTGTGATTAATCACAAGTAAATTCATACAACGGTATCATCTAATGTCACAACATTTTCTATTCTCTGAGTTTAATAATCACTAGAGGTAATTAATTTTTCCTAAAGAGGAACACTTTAGAACTTACACACATGAATCATTGATATTATTAGTGAACATTATGTAAGCATATAATGAAATGATTTTTTTTCTGGATATAATAATATATACAAATAATTGAAAGGAAGATTTTTCATAAAGACAGTAGTTTTTAATAAGACATATACTCGTGAAGAAAATATCAGCCTAATTTGTTTTTCATATAAAAATAACACGTAAAATCATACTTGCCAATTCTAAAGTGATAGACATACAAGTTAAAATATAAATAAGAAGATGGGAAAAAAACAGAAATATTAAGAAGGAAGTTAGAAAAATTTCCCAGCTTAGAAATTATTCAAAGATTTGAAACCATTTCTGAATTTCCAGAAAATTGGCTATGTGTCTATGAAAGAAAAATACAGTCAGAAAGAGCACAGCAGGAAATAGATAAATCTTTTTTATAAAAAGGGACATAAATGATATTTAGAGAATTATTTGTGTAAAGTCCAAAGGAGAAGAGAATGTAAGAACTGAGAAGGAAGAGATAGTATACATCAAGACAACAAGGAAAATGAGACTGATAGACTACTCCTGATGCATCACAAATCCAAGGAGGTCAAAATGTAATAATAGGGAAAAAAAAACAGTTCTGCCTATATTATAAGATATAATACTGTATTATGCAACAGATGAGAAGGTAAAACCAGTATAGGCTTCTCATAATTGGAAAGAAAGCATTGATGAATTTTTATTTTAAGTATGATTATAATTATACCACTTTTGGAGCGAGGTCTTTGGATATATTCACAAAATAAATATATTTAAATTAAAAAATGCAATTGCTCTGAATATTAGCCTAAAGAAAGTATTTACTCAATGAGTATAAAAAGGTTTACATTATCAAAAAATAAATCAAAAACTAACTAATGTAATAAATACCAAAACACATTAAAAAGACATGAATGAAGAAAGGGATTTGTTTCTTGAGGATGGAAATTTCTCATGTTACAAAAATAACAACCTTTGATCCATATTTAATCCATATTTATTAAAATAGCTAGAAAACATTTAAAATGAATGAGTAATAAGCTTTCTGTAACATTAAAAATATTGAATTAGGTGTTGTGGCTCAGTGGTAGAGCACTTGCCTAGCATGTGTGAGGCACTGGGTTCAATTCTCAGCACCACATATAAAACCAGATAAATGAAATAAAGGTCCATCAACACCTAAAAATAAAATTTTAAAAAATAGTGAATTATAAAATTAACTCCTGTGCAAGTAGATATTCAAGTTAATGAGGAACTTAAACATAAACCGAGACTCAAGTTCATGATTGAGAAACACCTATTATTATTATGGAGCCTAACAATAAATACTTATTCCTTAGTTCTTAAAGTAAGGTGATGTACATCTGCTGAGGTAAACAAGTTTAACTTTGGTTTAAATGCTAGGTTAAATTTCAAAGTAGAATTTATTTACATGACATTTGTTTATATAATCATGTTAATTGTTTATTCAATTAACAGCTTATGGCCCATATGGATAGAAATTAAAGAAGCCCACTCACTCAGTGCTGTGCTGATGTTGGCACTCTGCTCGTGGACTTCAAAGCCTCCACAACCCTGAGCTAAAATAAACCTCTACCCAGGCTCAGTCATTATCGTACAGTAACAGAAAACAGACTGAGTCAGTAAGCTGAAAATAAGTAAGAGTATAGATGAATTGAACAGTACTATCAATCACCTTTAATCCAATGAGCATGTATAGCATATTCAATCCAATAACAGCAAAAATTATGTTCATCTCAACTTGTTTTTTTAATTCTTTTTTAGAGAGAGAGAGAGAGAGAGAGAGAGAGAGAATGAATTTTAATATTTATTTTTTAGTTTTCGCCAGACACAACATCTTTGTTTGTATGTGGTGCTGAGGATCGAACCTGGGCCACACGCATGCCAGGCGAGTGCGCTACCACTTGAGCCACATCCCCAGCCTTCATCTCAACTTGTATGTGACATTCATCCAGAGAGATTCCAATATGAGCAAACAATAGATCTTAAGAAATTCAAAAAACTAGAAATTGTAAAAGTAAGTTTTCAGAACTCAAGAGAAATAAAATAGATATTAAAAGAAAAAGGTTATACAATACCAAAATATTTGGATTAAAAAAAAACTTCCAAATAATACCTGGATCAAAGAAGTCTCAAAGTTATTTTTTAAATGTTGAAATAAATAAGGATAAAACTATGTCAAAGATGTGCATGCTGCAAACTAGTAAACATGAATGAAAGAAATAAATTTGTGAATAAATGTTTTATTATTGAGGATCCTCTAGAAGTGGAGAACCAAAAGAATGTACATATTTATATAATTTTAAGAGGAGTGTCATTAGCATGGCTTATATAATCAAGGCTGGGTAGTCCAAAAATAGCTGTAGGCTACAGAGATGGGGAAAACAGTAGCTGCTCAGTCCAAGAATCTGGAAATCTCAGAAGAGGAGGGATGCAGCAGAATCCAAGGCTGGAGAGTCACTGGTGAGAGTCCACAATCAAAGGCTGAAGCGTCTGGAGTTAGCAGACAATGGCAGCAACCAGAAGACACACTGCTCAAGAAGAGCTGAGCACGTGTGTGCCTGAAGGCTGCTCTCCTGTGCACACTTGGCTCCTTTGGGGGTCCCAGCCTATTGGATACTGCCACTCACATTCAGGGTAGATCTTTCCCCTCTCCGACATACCAGAAGTGGGCTTCACCTACTTTCTAGGAGTTTCTCCATCCAATCATTTGACAATCAAGATTAACCATCATAAATGTTCATAGATTGGAAGACATATTACTGTTAAGATGTCAATTCTAGTCAAATCGGTCTAAAGAGCTAACATATTTTCAATTAAAGTCCTGGCAGAGAACTAGTAGAAGTTTACAAGCTGACATTCAAATTTATAAAGCAAAGTGAATGAATAGTTGAAACAAAACTTGGAAAACAAAATCACCATCAGAAGCTTGATGGTACTTAAGGCAATATGGTATTAGCAAAGGGATGGCCATTGTGACCAAAGGAAGAGAAGAGAGAGTCCATAAATATACTCACACATATAAGGTTAGATGATTCTCAAACAGGTTCCAAGATAGCTTAGTGGAAAATAAACAAACATAAAAAACTAGAATTGTAATGAAATGGTGTTGGTACGTACAATCAAAATAATGTAAACCTCAGACCATATCCATATCACATACAAACATTAACTCAAGATGGATGGCAGAAAGAAAAGCCTAATGATATGTTAGGAGCCAGGAATGAATTCTGGCTTGTCTAAGCCATCTCTCTTTCTTTCTTTTTTTTTTAAATTTTTTAATTTATGTGGTGGTGAGGATCGAACCCAGGGCCTCATGTATGCAAGGCAAGCACTCTACCACTGAGCCACAACCCCAGCCCCTAAATGTAGAGGGATAAAATAGGGATTAAAAAAAAAAAAAGATTTAGTCTTGATTTAGGCAGAGGTTAAACTTTCTTTTCAAAACAGTAGAACTAAAATGAAAAGTCAAGAAATACTTTAAGAAAATATTGCATATCACCCAAAAAGTGTGTTCAAAATATAAAAAAGTACTCTCACAACTCAATAATAAAAAAAGAAAACCAATTTTAAAAAGGAACAAAATTCTTGAATATGAGCCATAGATGATAATCACATCGATTGCCTTAGGCAAATGAAAATTAAAGCACAAGATATCACTACATACTCAGAAGAATTAAAATCATAAAAATAAAAAGAATTCTGACAATATTAGGTGCTGGTGAAAATGTTGATAAGCAGGAAGTCTCCTATCCCTGTGGTAGGAACACCAACTGGTGCAGGCTCCTAGGAGAATGATCTGATAGTTAATCAATTATTTGACACACAATTTATAATTCAACTCCTAGGTATCTACCTAAGTGGAATGATAACTTGCCATATATATTAAAAAAAAAAACCTGTACAGGAACATTTATAGCCACTTTGTTCATAATCACCAACCAATAGAAGCAAAAGGGAGTCTGCCCTTCAGCCACTGGTTCATCCTCCAGTAGAATACCACTCAACAGTAAAAAGAAACACTATCAAAACACAACAATGGGAATGGATGTTACATATATTGCATTAAATGAAATAAATAGGCATAAAAGGCAAAATCCAGGGGAAAGTGTAAGCTCAGTCATCAACAGCCTGAGAGGTGGGGGAGGACTGTGATGAAAGGGCATGAGGGAATTTGGGGGGGTGACAAAGCTCATTAACTGTGATGGTGTTTACATGAATGTATTTGTTGGTCAAAATTCACAGAGTCAAACGCTACAGAGGGTGAAGTGATACCTTTGCAATCCTGAATTCTAAACACAGGATTGTACTCACCGGCTGTGCTCCAAGGCATCGGGCAGGGACTCAACAACTAAGCAGGGCTAAGGTGACCAGCTGCTATGCTGGACTGCAGGACCCACTCCTTGGCAACCCCGTCCTGTCTTCTACTCGTCAGGAGACACCAGCCAGGCCTGCCTGGGGAGCTCCTGCAGGAAGCTGGGGTGATGCCTAAAGCCTGGTGCCCCACTCACTGTGATATTTACTTTCTTTTGGGCAAAGAATCTGACATTCAATGTCATCCTCCTATCAAAATAGAATATCTGAAAAGGAGAAGCGAGCCTCTGTTTTCAATAATAACAAGGAATGACAAAAACGTTAAAAAAGAATTGAGTGTATACTTCAAGGGTGGTCTCAACAGTAGTGCAAGCATCAGTTTCTTAGGGTGGGATCACAGGGAGTTCTTGGGCCTTCCCATCCTGCAGGACTCTCTGGATCCTGCTGAAACACCCACTACTCAGTGCTGACTTCAGGAAGAGAAACTTCCTCCTTACTTTGTACGTTTTGAAAACTCAATAGTTTAGACCAAAATATTAACAATAGCTGTTTCTGGAGGATGACATTTCATATTACTTCATTTTTGCTTACCTGTGTTTTCTGTTTTGTCCTAGAATGAACATATATCACATTTCTAATAAGTAAAACAAAAATGAAAATAGAAAAAAATGGATTTGGGATAAATATGTTTTCTGTCCCAGTTTACATAACCACCCAAACATAATACACTGTTCTGTTCTTTACTGGTAATGTTTCATTAATTGACATGAAATGATCAAGTTTAAATTAAAATAATTATGTAAAATAAAATTTAGCATGCAGATAGCTAAGCATTTTCATAATCAGAGCAATTCTCCTAATGAAAATAGTACAATGGAAAGCAGTGCAGATGGCTTACCTGATGGCGATAAATCCTTTTGTTTTAAAGTTATGATTACACCAAGTCACACAAATGAAAGCCCAGTGTAGGCTCAGTACTGATGCAGGACACTGGGAGCCACCTCATGATTCAGCTGCCTTCTCTCCTAACCTTCAAAAGGCATTGTCCTGACACCCAAAACATCAACTATCAGTATCCATAAGCTTTGTTCTGTTTTTAACTGAGAAAGCATGCACTCTCATAGTACACTGATAAGAAGCTACATCCTCTACTTGGGCAGGGTCCTTAGCCTCCACATATGGTAAAGACTGCTCCAAATCCTGTGTGTGCACTTCAACCTTTAGGAAGAGGGAATGAAGGAGAGCTTTAAACAACCATGAACATGCATGTCGTGACTGTCAGTTCTACCACAAATACCACAAATAATCACAAAAATAGAAAAACCTGCAACGCAGTTTAAAATAAAAGAACCGGGTAAGATTTGATAATATACTTCACAACAGAAAAAATAGGGATGGCAAATAAGCACATGCAAAATCCTAAAATCGATTTTTCATTAGGGAAAAAATGAATACTAGCATGAAATGTCATTAAATGTCAAACTGAATATCAAAATATTCTGATAGTATCAATGCTGGAAGTATATTTAGTTCTGTAGCTCATCTGAAAAGAACTTTTGAATATGGTATAAATTAGGAGTGAAGATACATTTAAAAAACTAATGCATTATAAATTATTGAAATTATCACATGTTCCCCTCTGAACTGCAAAGTCATTGTCATCATGAATTATCTAAGGCAAGTGTGTATTTTTGGATTCTAGTGACTTTCCGACAATCAGTTAGTCTGTCTTTGTGCCAAACCTGCACAATAGGCATCAATATGGATAGGGTCTGGGTCTCATGGCTGCTGCTAGATATATTTTCCGTAAGTATTTTGGATATTTTTCATCTCTCAATGAACTTTTAGAATTTTGATGGAGTTTGTTTGAATTTACAGATTAGTTATGGGGCAAAGTTATATTTTGAAAATCTTTGAATATGTTGCTTTTTCCATTAAGTTGTCTTCTTCATTTCATTAATATTTAGCGATTTTTCAACTTTGCACATCTTTTGCTAGATTGGTGCCTACATATTTGATTTTTATGAGTTCTAGGTGACATGTTATTATTTTTAATTTTTTTTCATAGAAATGTGAGTAATTTTTGAGTATTGACCTTGCATTTAGAAACACTACTAAATTTATTTGATATTACTAAATATTACTCTGTAGGAATTTTAAATTTTTCTATATAGGCAATCTTAGCATGAATAGACAATGAAGTTTTGTTTCTTTTTTGATCTTTATTGTCCCTAATTTCTTGCCTTTCTGTACTGGTCAGGGCCTCTACTACATTGATAGAGAAAAATGGTAAGGCGAGAATCCTTTCATTCCATAACTATCAAATGAGTGTGAAATTGCCCCAGCCCGGCTGGCTGGGCAAAATAACCAGGGGGTGACGAGCAACTTCTGTACACTGATACAGCAGGAGTGGGAGCCGTTTATTGTAGGACCGGAGGGGTATATATATACATTCCACACAGCTTGTCTTAATTAACATAAACTAGATACAGCAGTCAACCAATAAGGAATCTCCACACTTAATGGCTTGCTGGCATTACTTCACAAACCACTCCCTCTACAAAATGCCAAGCACCACCATCTTAACTTGTTTACAGACTCTAACATGAAATAAATGTTTGTAAATGAAAGAATTCCCTTTGTCAGTATGCTAAACTTAGAATTTTTCAAAAGATGTGAAAAAGCTAAAAATTAAAGTGATTTAAATTAAGTTCTTAAACATTCGTTTACTTTCACTTAGCCTATTACCTATTGAGGACATAATTATGCATGCATATAATAATAATTATAGCTGATATAAAACTGAGTTTATTACTAAAATATTAGATAAATGTATAATTTTTTGAAGCAGAATTACAACAAATGAAATGTATGTATCCCTTCTCAACTAGTCTACATTCAAATTACTGACATTACTGGTTGGAGTCTGTTAGCAAGCACAATAACATCTAGTTGCACCACAAATGCAGAATGTCATTTATACAAAATAGAAGAGAGACATTCTGAAACCTAAGTTGTGTCATGTGCAGGAACAAAAAGAAAGCCTGATGAATCGTTGTGCCCTATTTAACTGATGGAGAGAGGACTCTCCAACATCTGCAGACAGAAAAAAAATATCAATCTATGTAACATGATGCTTTAACTTATTTCACATAAAAAGAATAAACTTAAATCTCAAAGCACAATATGTAGAAAAAAGTTGCATTGTTCCAAGAACGTACTCCTAGCTACCTTGACATCAAGAGAATTAAAACAAAGATGATACACTGATATAATAGCTCTTAGATCACTTCTAGTTGGCTTCAGAGGCTTTATCTCTACATAGTCAAATTCAGAAATATCTCCCTTTCCCAAGCCAAGAACTGGCTTAATGTTCATAAATATTTTATGTAAGCACTTTATATATTCTCTGCAATGTTCTGTAAGTCACAGGATAAAGGCCTCAAAATGTTAGTATAAAGATGTTCTCCTAATGTATTCCAGCATTATTAAATTTCAATTTGATGAAGAGCTACATACAGGGGAGAGAACAGAATAATGATGTGCAAATCACAAAAATTGAATCTGACCATTTGGTATCAAATTGTCAAGTATGTCCTAAAGAGTGCACACTCAGGGTAAAATCACAGTGTTTGTTATTTTGGCTTTTTAAAATTTTTTATAAATTTTATAAAAAAAAGTGTCTTCTTTTCCACTCACAATCTATTATCTCCCAGTTCCTTAGGGCAACAGCCCAATTCAGGTTGGTCCAGTGATAAGCCTGGGGTCAGCACGTTTGTGTTCCTTTGAGGACTTTGAAGAGAGTCTGCTTACAGGCTCATTCGGTTTGTCCTCACAACTATCATTTGTAGTTGTAGGACTGAAGTCCCCAGTTCCTAGTTGTCACCTGGGGCCATTCCAGGCTTCTCCAGGCTGCCCACATTCCTTGGTCCATGGCCACCTACACCCATCAAGAAAGCCAGAGTGGGTGGATTGTGTGCCTCTTACACTCACGTTGTTCCTGCTCCATCTTTTCTCTGACCCACTTTCTTCCTTTCTTTTCCGCTTTTGGGGACTTGTGTGACTAGACTGAGCTCACAGGGCTACTCCATCTTTTCTCTATGACCCACTTTCTTCCTTTCTTTTCCATTTTTGGGGACTCCTGTGACTAGAATGAGCTCACAGAGCTACTCACAGATTATCAACTCAGTTGTGATGTATTCTGATTGCCTGTTCTGTAAGGTAAAACTGGAGGAGTGAAGATGAAGACAGCAACCAGAGGAGCATAAAAAATGGGTCTTGAGACACAAGTACTTCTACCTGCATGCTCAGTAGAGAAGACCCTCTGGGGAACAGAGGGAAGAAGAGGGGCAGAGAACCATCTCAGGACCAGTAAATAAGTGCGAGGCAGAGAAGCTGAAGGAAACAGAAGAAGACTATCAGGGAGAGAGAAACACCAAGCCAAGGCAGGCCAATGGATAAGGAGAGACATGGCTGGGCTTTGAATGATGACCAACCTAGGGCACCATTGAAAGGGAAAATACACGCTAAAATTATGCAACTTTATTTGACCGATTCAAAATTATGATAAATATTGTTAGCTTGTTTTATATACTCAAAACAGGATTATGTTATCAAAAATTAGTATAAGATACTACACAAATTCTATCCTCCTGTACTCTGAGTATCAACCTAGAACCTTGGGTCAGAGTGATTTGGGAATCATGACAGCTTACCTTAACTATTAGTGTATGATTGATAGAAAGGAAGAAAAGGTAAAAAATATCTAACTGAGTCTGACTATCTAGATACTCTTAGTCCTAGAAAAATTATATATAAAACCATATGTATAGTTATATATTCAGTTATATATATATATAATATATAGTTATATACATATGTTATATATAGTTATAAATGTGTGTGCATGTGTTGTGTATATTTGTTGTAAGTCTTGAGAGAGTACACGTGCTTTGACAAATGCCTGAAATGGCTTTCTTCAGAGATAACTGATGAGGCATTAGTTGCTAAGTACTTAGAGGGAAATTAGTGCTCCCTACATCAGAGCAGCACAGTTTTATCAGATGACTACCTGGAAGAGATAAGCCTACCTGGGAGATTCATAAGCTGTCTCATAAAATAAACGCATCCCCTAAGTGTACTACATTGAGAAAGAACACCTATCACATTAGCATCTTAAATAGTCTCAGGGGTTGGGAAAGTTCACAAATTTTTCATCTCTTCACCCCATGAAGGGAATATAATTTAGTCTCTGTGTCCCAAAATGACATAGTTAGTCCCTGTACAGTAAGAAGATTCCTTATCACTGACTCTCAAATGTACTAATTCCTCCTCCCACACAGAAAACGTAATGCGTGTAACGGTTGTCTTCCTGGATGCATTTGAACTGTTTCACCAAGCTTGAGAACTCAAGTGTGAGGAAATGTGTGAGCCAGGAAAACAGAAAAATTATCTGTGAATAAAATGTGCACTTGCATGAGAGAGAAGAACAAGAGCTAAGTGACAGAAGACACTGAGACCCATGAAAATGGCAGAGAACAGTCATAATGATAGGTGGGAAAATATCCAGTAAAACCCAAACAGCATGTTGAAAAGGACAAGTTATTTGGAAAGAAAAGCACTGGAAACAGCAAGAAATACATCAGAATTGAACGGGCTGTATTAATTACATGTATTTTATTTTGAGTTTATGCCACGAATACACAAATTTTTCCCGATGCATTAATCTATTTGATTTAGATTTTATTTATTTAGCTTGCTGTGCAAAAATATGATTCATCATTGCCAACCTTTAGAAATGAAATTCTAGGGTCTGCCTTGTTCCATTTTGAATAACATTAATTTACACGTGTAAGATTTCATTATAATTACCTGAAATACATTAAAATTGCAATTTTGATCTATAATCTCAAAAAAAAAACAGTTATAAAATTTGACCACAGATTTAGGTAGTTTAAAAAAAGAAAAAAGACAATCTCAATTCCAAACAGCAGAAATAATTTTTCTCTTATTTGTTTGCACAAGAAAATAAAGCAGAAAATTAACTAATTAAAAAGTGAAAACAAAGTAAAATTTAGGTCTATTTAGAAATTAAAGTGAAACTATTCAGAAATAATTTTAAAAATCTCCATCAGCAGCTCCATGACAGAAAACTAAATCCTAAACCATAGACCATCCAGAAAATAATGAAAACTAACACTGTGTATAACAAAGTAGAATATAGCTAAAAGTGGGTTGAGAAAGACATAGTTTTAAGCATTCATGCTAGAAAATAATAAATAATTATGTGAAATTGTTTAGAATCTACTTCAAAATCAGAGTAAAACAAAATAAATCAGGAAATTGAAACAAGTTCCTTGGAAAAATAAGACTCACAGTTAACATACACATACATACAAACACACAGACACACACATACATATAGATAGGCTAATAGAGCAGAGCATGGAGACAGGAATAAAAGTGAAGAATAATCATTTAAATATTGCATTTCTCTTTCATTAGTACTTTAGAATTTTGCAGTTATCCAAGAAATTAACTTTTTATTTTTATTTTTTTAAATATTTTTTGAGTTGTAGATGGAACACAATACCTTTATTTTATTTATTTTATTTTATTTTTATGTGGTGCTGAGGATCGAACCCAGTGCCTCACACATGCTAGATAAGCGCTCTATCACTGAGCCACAACCCCAGCCCCAAGAAATTGATTTTTAAAGAAAAAATATAATATAAAAATATCCCGTGTATGCCACCATTTTATCTTTGTTAAAATATTATGTTTGCTGTAAGTTACAGTTTTGCAACAGGAAAAACCATGTTCCTAAATAAATGAGCTTTGGGTTTTTTCCTAAGCTGAGAAGACTGAACATTCAGAAACAACTTCATTGTAGGTTTCACATAGACTGTATGTGAATATTTTTCTCCAGTATTTACCATTTGTGAAACGTACCTTGCAATGTAGAGATTTCTAAATCTTTATATTTTATGGCAGACACAAATCAAGATTAGTGCAAGAAGTTGCTGACAGAGTCATATATTCATTCTAATCATTTATTATAAGAACTCAAAATTAATTTCAATTAATCTTTTCCTTTTATTATCAAGAATATATCTTAGTAAAAGTGTATTTATATTTTATATAGTTTATAAGCTTTTGTGTATATTTAAGCATACGTATTTGAAAACCCACCTTTTTCTTCATACTTGAATATTGCAAAGAATGACCATATAAATTTGACCTGAAATTAAATGGTATGTCAACTAGACACAGCTGTTTTTGAATGAAAAAATATATTGACACAAATTTTTATGACTTATTTTGAAGCATTTTTAAAAGGCAATTTTAAATGTTCTAAAATGAGAATTCCATTAAAATATATATAACGAATTGGGTTTAAATTAAATCTAGTAAAAGTTGCTATCAACAACTATTCACTGTTAATTCTCTTATTTTGCTATGAAATATTTATAGAAGTTATCCAAACTGTGAAATATGATATATCAAGTTAGATGTAATGTTTTGAACGACCAACAATAAAATAAATACATAAATAAATAAAGAAGTTATCCTAAAATATTATTTTAATATATAATCTAAAAATTGGCAAATGCATTCTATATTAAATACTATAAAATGAGTGACAGAGTCATCCTCATCAACCAGTATTAGAGAAGTATTGCTAGTGAGCAGAAGTTGGGAACTAAGGTCTCCCTCTTTTATTTATTCTCATTCTGAAAATGTTTCTACTAGAATCTCATTTTCCATGACTAACTTTCATGCCTGCTACAAAAGGCTGATCTTATGATTTCAAATCAATTTGCAATATTGGTTTTAAAGGGTCATTATAAACCTGCTGAAGAAATTTATCTATTTTAATATGGACGTTTTGAAATTTCCTTCAACTTAAAATATGAGACGAAATTCACTCTTTCAGTTGAAAATAAATAATTTGTCTATTTAGCTATCAATGTAATTATCATTTTTCCTTCTTTATTCAGAGATAATCAATTACAACTATTACATTATTTCAATCAATTCCTGGTTTCATTTAACAATTTTTTTAATGTGTCAAAGTGTTCCTAGCTTAAAATAAATAAATAAATATTAAAATTAAAAAAACCACTAAATTTCCTTTCTTCCAGGTATGCAAGTGTGAATGGTGGGAAATAAAACAAATTTTCTGGTTTAGGGAAAGTTTTAAATGTGGTATTCATTATTACCAAACACTTTCATATAGAACCATAAGCCTGATACAAACATAGTTTCTATATTCCATTTGTTCTGGGAATATGTTTTCCTTCTTAAGAACAGTCTTATCTGGTGCTAGTAAAAATTCAAAAGGATTCTGAGGCTTATTCTTTGATTATTATCTCCTTGTATCTCAGTAGTGCTTAGTGGCACTTTCTTTTTGATCAGAGCTCCATTTGGAATGCACTGTCTGTGTGAGGTGATCCTGGGAGTGGGCCGGAGGACGAAGGGCTGGCTGGAAAGTGGGTTGCTGGAGGGTCAGCTGCCTTCTGGTCAGATTGCCTGCAGGTGCATTTCCTCCAAATGTCCTGAGATAATTTAATTTATCAGGGCTACTTCTGCATCTCCCCTTAGAGCAACATTCTAACAGCAGCCTCCAGCATCACACCATCATACTTTAATGTTTCTAGACACGTCTGTTCGTGTGCCATTCTTTGAAAGTGTCTGGTCTGTTCTATGCATGAGCCTTCTAAACTCAATATCGAATCCAGTAGCTTTCAGACCTGTTTCAATCTTCTTTTGGATTTGGTTGAAGAGCCTCTGGAATGCTATTGGAAAAGAGAAAGAAAACTGATGTCCTCATTGTCCCCTTCTTTAATCATATTAGCACATCTGGGGTTCCATCTCTTATGTAAAATTTTACTTTTCAAGGTTCTGTTAAACTATATATTCTCAAATTTTGATAAGTTTTTGCCTATTTAAAAAATCAGTTTGATTAAAGTCATGTAAGTCATGTAAATATGTTAGTAAATGATACTGTGTTCTTGAAAGACGCTATTAAACCACTTTATATTTGCTAAATATTCTCTGGAGGTAGTATTCTAATCCATATTATTCCAGCAAAGGGAAATTTAATCAACTCAGCGCTGAGTCACTGATAAACCAGTGTTAACTGTGAATTCACACACTTTAGGAAAAGCTTATCGTTTTGCCAATAATATAAAAGGTCAGCCAGGCATGGTGGCCCATGCCTATAATATCAGCAGCTCTGGGCATATGGCTTGGTGGTCAATGCCCCTGAGTTCAATCCCCAGTACCCACCCAACCCCCCCAAAAAATCTCTCTCTATATATCTATATCATATCTATATTTTATAAAAGATCAGTCACAAAAGTCTTAGAAATTCGCTAAGAAAAAAACATTTTTGTTTTATGTTTATATTTATATTATTTCTTACTTTATATACTTTCCATATAAATATCTATGACATTAAAAACATATATTAGTTTTTCCTTTATATTTTAGCACAAAATTAACTAACGTAAATATCTACATGTGTTAAATTTAGAAATATATGTACTTGAAGATAGAAATTTTCATTTTAGTTTCATATAATATTCTTTGAAATGTACTTGTGTCAATTATTTCATTTGTGTATTTATTTATTTAGTTTTACAACGTAGAATATCTGTTTTTTTAATGCTTAAAGTGATCACAACAGAACTATAACAATTTATCTTGCTCATTAGATAAGCAATATAAAATACTGGCATATAGATAGAAATACAAGCACAAGAAAATCATTTAATTTGACAAGAGGCTGATAGGTAGTAAAAATATTAGTTGCAAGACTTTAGACTTTCGGAGGGATATTTTATGCTTACCTATCATGATTCTCTTCCCTATCCAGTGTGCTCCGGCACCTGGAAATGTTATTCTGTCACAGACTAATGTTTAACAATTTCGCAGGAACTGGTCATTCCCAGGAGTCTGAAATTGCCGCTGACCCTGCTGTTGTTCTTCATTAGTATTTGAAGGACACGGTCACATAGGAGAGCATGTGGGGGTTCTGCTTCACCTTGTAGGTACAGCCCTGAAGGAGCACTATTCAACATCAGTGTATTGATTATCAGAAACACAACAGTCTGGTGACAGCGGAGTCTGCTTGGACCTGGCAGGGTGGGTGGAGACAGGCTCTTTCTCTGGGTAAATATTGCTCTCATTTAAACATAGCCGCAGGCTCTTGAGCTTTGAATCCCTGCACAACGAATTCTAAACATAATGAGGAATAGTGGAAAAGGGAGTTATTGAACTCAGCATGATCAAGTCAGAAGCACCTCAGAGTAGACTTGCTTTAAGTTATATGAAGGCATAGGGGACTGTGAACTTCCTCAACAATATAAAATTTTATAATGGATGACTTACTGATTGAATATATTAGATAATTTCCCACATCAAATAAATATGTGAATAAAAACGTTTGGGGCCTGTGATATGTAGGCATATTGCATAGGTATATAAAATGAAAAGCATATAATATGAATTTATATAAAATAATTGTATGTGACAGAAAATTGCTGTTTTCAAAGTACTCTTGAATATTCATGTTGTGTATTGATAATGCATACTTTGAAGATTCAAATTTTTCCTTCCTTGAAATTATTCAAGCATTTCATTTTCTCCAAATACGAATACTAGTTCATAATTTATTCCATAGTGTAAGTGTGAGTGACAGCTGAGAAGTCAGACAGTCTCTTTCTCACAAACAGCATCCTGGGTGCTCCCGACCTTCTCCCAGCTGAATCTGGAATCTCTAAGAGTAACCCTTCCCAGAGGTCTTCCCGTGGGTGCACACCTTCCCCTACCATGCTCCTCCCTCACCTTGACTTCAAAGTGGAGTATGTGGCTTCCTTGTTTTAGGTCGATTCTTCTAGAACATTCTCCCTCTCTCCTTAAAATCCCTCAGCTTCAACTTTGCTGAGGCAATCCCTTCTTGAAGTTGCACATCACAGATGCAGGCTGACTCCTCCTTAGTCTTACCTGTTGTTCACTGTGTGCCCTTCTAACCCAAAATTTCAATTCTTGATTATGTCCCTAGACATCTGTGTGATCTTTCCAAACCCTGATATCTATGTTATTTGAACTTTGTCATTTCCATGATTATAACTTCTACTTTGTTGCTACCAAAAATGTCAAAACATTTATAATCCCAACTACCAATATCTTTCTCAATAGCCTTTACACAGGAAAATAAGAGATTTGAATACTTCACAAACTCAAAGTCAAAATCACACAGTTATTGGGACTCCTGTTTATCTTTTCCTCCCTGTACCCTGGTTTGAAAGCATCTCTCAAAGTTCATGTGTTAGAAACATCATCCCCAAACTCATATGCTAATAGTGTTTGGAGGTGGAGCCTTTGGAAGACAATCAGTGCCATGTAAGGTCTTGGGAGTGGAGTCCCTGTGATAGCACTGATTACTGCAGAAGACAAAGAAGAGAACCTGGAGCCAGCATAGTTGCTCTATCTTGCCTGGGATGCCCTCCCCTGTATTATGACATAACAAGAAGGAATCCATGGACATCAAGCAGATGAGGTGCCATGCTCTTAGAATTCCTGGCAGCCAGTACTGTGAACTGATCAAACTTCTCTACTTGGTGAAATTTTCAATCTGTGGCACTCAGTAATAGCAACTGAAAACGAACTCCAGGAATAAGTTGTAACTCTTGTTAAAATTAACCCCTTCAGAAATGGATATATATCATGCAGTCAAAGATAATTTCTAGCCAATATCTTCCCTCTCTCCTTCCTCTTTAACATATTTTTACCTTGAGGCCACAAACATCATTTATTCCTCCCCAAATAATGAAAATCTCAATCTCCACTTTTTATAGCAACCATATTAGTGTTTGAATTTACAGAAAATCTTCTCAAAGTTATTTTTGTCCATTTTTTCCCAAATTATCTTTTATTTATCCAAAAGCACCAGTGGCCTCCCTCTATTGGAAACCACTGATCCTTCCTCATTCTTCTCTTGTCATAGACTATGACATAGTTCCTCACGTTTTTCTGTCCTTAACAATTTTTATCCTGAGCCTGGTGGCACATGTCTTTAATCACAGCATCTCTGTAAGCCAAGATAGGAGGATTGCAAGTTCAAAGCCAGCCTCACCCACGTAGCAAGGTCCTAAGAAACTTAGCAAGACCCTTTCTCAAAAACAAAACAAAACATATAAAGGGATTTATCTCTGACCCTCAGAATGGAATTCCAATTCTTACTCTGCATTTCCACTTGGAGGTCAGGGAGATATCTCAAACCTAACCTAGGCCATCTCTTGGAGAGTCTCCAAAGTTGGCATCTTTGAAAGATCCACTGTCATTCTGGAAGCAGCATGAATGGAGCAATGCGAGGTGTTTTAGGAATAAAGATTATGGCTCCTTAATCTCATCATTTTAAATTTGCTCTCACATCCTCAACTATGGCATGAATCCTTCAGTCCCAAGAGGTTTCTCTTTTATGGCATCTGAAGAATAATTCTTCAAACTAATAAAGCCAGGAGACAAGTCAGGCCCTGGAGTTGGGAATAAGTTAGGGTGGGATATGGGACTTTCACTGTCCCAGATGACTCACCTCTCGTCTTCCTTATTGGAGTCATATCTCTTTACCTTTTTTCCCAGAGGAAATAATTGTCATCAATGCCCGTGACTCGCTTTGAATTTCCTGCCATGTAATTATATTTGGCATTTGGTTTTCTATTCTTCTTTCTTTTGTGTTTAATACTCAGCTTTACATGGTAAAATGATTTAATATATTTTAGGTAATGTAATTGCATAATGTCACTCCATGCTTCTTAAAAACAATTAAAATGTTATTGCTAAAAGGGAATTTGGAAAGAATCATCACATGACCTCATGTGACTTTTAGTTAAGGTAGGTTATGTATCCTAAGAGCCATGTGTAATTATTGGGGAAATGAGACAATTATATGGAAAGAAGTTGGGTAAATATTTTTTGCTAAACTATTTGAAGAACAAAATAAAAATGTATTTTTGTTGACTAATTGATTTTGTTGTTAATGATTTATGTTAATTTTCATAAAAAACTTGTCTAATTTAGTGAACTGGAAAAGATGAAATTCAAACTCAGTGTCTAACACTGTTCATACAACTGGGTCCTCTTTTTGTTTGAAAACATTATGATTTTAAATGTAGAATACATTTTGTGCTAAACTTAGGATGTAGGTGTCTATTAAATGAGCATTCCATAACACTATTATTGGATCTTTTATGGATGAATTGATTGACTGACCTATTAATTTGTATCTATTAATTTATGATGAAATATTCCCTATTTTGAGTTAGAGCTAATACACATATTACATTACAATTGAATATTAAGTGACAAAATAACTTCCAATGTATTAAACATGTAAATTTAATGTATGCTATATAACAAAGACCTATGGACACAATCTATCTTGTTAGACACATCAATGCAGTATTGACCAAAACAGTCTGTCATCTCCGAGCTTCTAACCTAACTTGATGGACAAGATGTTAAACAAATAGGTGCCTAAATAATCTCTGTGTTCAGAGGTTGTGTTGCAGACATATGGTGTGCTATGACGTATAAACAGGAGAAATTGCCTTTTTTGAGGTTAGTGATGTTTCCCAGAGAAAGTTAGTGTGGGCTGGGTCTGAAAAAAGTTGTTGAAAACAGAGAAGGGAATGGCCCATGTGTGAGGAAGAAGAGATGAGTGGTAAATGTGATGATAGAAAGAACACAGGCAGACATATTGCGTAACCACTGAGGGCTACAGGCACAGAGCCTTTCCAGAGATACCGCCATTCCCCTGGCCATCTTTTGTGCCCTGCATGAAGGAGTCAGGGGTTGCCGTGTGTGTGTGTGTGTGTGTGTGTGTGTGTGTGTGTGTGTGCACCATGCATGTGTGTTTCTGATTTTTAATTCCACTGAGCTTCATCTCATTTTGGAAAGATACACTGAGCCCAGCCTTCTACAGATGGAATAGTTTGAGTTCCCACATCACTGCCATAATTATGCATTCTTCTGAAACCTGCCATAACTCAGAAAAACAAAATTAGCACAATCCTGGTGCAAAAGTTTATCACTCCAACACAGTGGGGGTGTTGAGAACTTGAATTTCCTTACCAAGACGCACTATGAGACAACTGAATTTTGAATACTCTCTTACCTAATATACTGAAACTAATTTCCACATAATATGAATTACAAATAAACTTAACCAGTGACAGGCTGAAAGATGATAAATTTGTATGCAGTAAAATTTCTCTTAGATCTTCAGAATAGATCAATTCACTTATGTTGTATTGTTCATGTGCAATCGTCTATTCAGTAACACAGTCCCAATATATTCATATCCTACCCCATGGTCCTGACAGTGTGGTACTGAAGTTATCAGCACCCGAATCATCTAGTAACTTATTAGCAATGTAAATCCTTCTGAATCCGAAACTCTAGGCCTCAGCATTCTGGGTACTCTGAAAGCTTTCTGTGATTCCAATGCATAGAACAGGTTGGCAGCCACTACCTTCTCCAAATATCTCAGCATGGCTCCAGAGCTACGATGGTCTCTCCTCTTTCTCCTTCCTAAGATGCTTCCAAACATATCTCAGGAAACTTCATGAATGGTTAAGGAATAGTTTTGTACTCGGTTTCTAAGTTGAAATATTTTCAAATAGCGGTCCCTTGCTAAAGTTTCTATATTCTATTTGTAATTCATTTGTCTAAACCGAGACTGTTTCCAGACGAGAATAGTATAAAAAGAATGGTATTCTTCCCAAATTAGATCACCAAAGTGATTTTCAGCTTCAGCAAAGGAACACTATTTGAAAAGTACATGCTGATTCACCATAATTATATATATATATATTCATTAATATATATAATTATATATATTATGTATAATATAATACTTATATAATTATAAAATTATAAAATATAATTATGAAACAGGGTCTCACTAAATCACCGAGGCTGGCCTCAAATTTATAATCCCCCTGACTTAACTTCCAGAGTAGCTGGGATTACATGCGTGCACCACCTGGCTCAGCACATTAGTACATTTCTTATACTTAAATTTCATTCGACCTTTGGCCATGTAGACAACAAAGGAAGAAAGTGAGAAGAAAGTAATGTATAGAAAAAAGATGGATGAAGTTTGTACACAATTTTTAAGAGTGAAATGTTGGTAAAATTTAACATAAGATTGGGGTAAAAGAAACTGAGGAAATGCAGATCCTCTGAAAATGAAGAAAAGAGGCGAGGAATTCATCACTCAGGCAGTGTCCTCGCCGCACACTGGGAGATGTTTGAAGGTCAGCTGGTGGTGAGGGTCCAGCAGGGAGAGAAGAGGAAGGAGCCCTTGGCTTGGCTGCACTGAATACTTTTAATCCAGGTGATCTTAACTCTGTTTAGTAGACAAATCATAGGATAAGCATTTTTCTATGCTAAGAAGTTGTTTTCATCTGTCTAAGTTGACTGAACTTCATTTGGGCTTGTAGATAAACTACATTATACCTCTTTTTGTCAGTTAATAAGCTGAAGGATCAGATGACTTGTAACAGTGAGGAAACTTTAACTAAGTGCAAACTATGCATGAATTATCATCCTGAATTGCTTACTTTGCTTTTAGGGATAAAAATTACTCTTTAGAAAGGCAAGAGCTAATGGGTTTTGCTGTGGTGGTTGTTTTTATCTCCATATACTGACAATGCCTGCTATTGTTATAATGATTTTTAAAATTCCATAATGCTATAATTATTAACCTCAATGTAACCAGGCTTAAACTAAATTATTATAGACTTCAATCACATTCACCACTTAGCAACACTAATTATTGAGCATTTTCTCTCCATGCAGCTGGGTTTTGATATCCAGGCTCAGGATCTAGTACGATGCCAGCTTCATCTCCACTACACAGTCTTTGAAGACCACTTTATCCCCAGACAGGTTATGTTTACCTGAAATTTTGTAAAATTAACTCATTCAACTTTACAAATGTTTTTAAATGCCTATATTATAGTCTTGTAATCAATGAAAAACAATTAATCAATTTTATGCACAAAATTCTAAATTCTACCATCTTGGATATTCTAACTAATTTCAGATATATGCTAAAACCTATGCAAAGGTCATACAGAGAATTTATTAGTTGAGTAAATTAAAATATGTTAAAAGAATTTCTATTACTTTTTAATTTAGAGAAAAAAGAATGGTTCTGTTATATCCTATTGTATGTGTTTTTTTTTATGAGATAGAGAAGGAATATTGCATTCCACAGGAGGTGGAAGTGAATAAGCTTCAGATTCCTAAAGAAGCACATTCTTTTGACATCTTAAACATTAAATAGCAGGCGGGGACCTGCTAAGTGGTTTTAAGAAATTCTCGTTAATGGCAGCTTATTTTCTAAAGACTTTATCTAAAGTGGAGTTAAGCAAATGATCAAGGAGTCTGGCTCTTTTTATCCAAAGCAGCAAACAGCTCCTCTGTGCCTAATAAGTACATATATGACAGCAGTGGCAGGAGCTCATTATATCCACGTTGCTTCTGGGAACTTCAATTATTACTGTCACTGTACCTTGTGTTCAGAGAGACATTGTGATTCCTGTTACTAAAAAAGTGTTTCACCCCCACGTTGGAAATGGTTTAATAACCACTGACTAGTAGATAATTCTATTTTTTTTTCCAAAATGAAAGGCATTAACTTTCAAACATACAGATAAATGCTGTGCAATATCAATATGATTAATTATATGAGGCACAAAAATTGATTTTGCAAAATTATTTTTTCTAAGATTATATGTTTAATATAAACTAAGAAAAATATATGCACTATGCGTAAAATCAAATTTCTTACAAAAATACATTATAAAAGCATGGAAGAATGACAATACATTGTCTTTGTCCTGAAACTATCTGTATTCAAAAAAGAGATAAAGGGAACATACCCAAATGTCAAGATGTGAGGTAGAAACTGAAAGGATGACATATGTTGGAAATAAGAAAGCTCTTTGTGATTTTTCCACCAAACACCACAGTTACCTCACAACATAAGCGTGGGCTTGCAGAATATATGTGGAGGGGACAAATCAAAGACATGGACTTCAGTATTTTTGGCTAAGTCGTAAATATATTTATAGTCTCCAAACCTGGATGATGGACATCTCTTGTTCTTTTAACAAATACTCAGGGGTTTAGGAAAAGCTAATTCTTTCTAGAGCAAAGTTCTTAAACTTTAGAGTCCATCACAATCACCTGGAGGGCTTACTAAAACACAGATTGCTGAGCATGAGGAATAGTCTTTTTAATGAGGTCCAATGGGCTGGGATGTATGTGTCTCATGGTAGAGCATTTGCCCAGAACATGTGAGGCCTTGGGTTCTATCCCCAGCACCACAAAAAAAAAAAGAATATCATTTTTAATTCAGTCCAAAGGGATGCTAGATGCTTATATTCCTGGTCCAAGGGAGAACCACACTTAGAGAACCATTTCTGTAGGTTTGCATTATAGAATCATTCCTCTGAATCATGACATATCAAACTCAGTTGAAAGATGAGATGAAGAATATGCCCTTGGAAATGTTGGGCTCTGAAACAGTTGCCAAACTACTTAATCTATACTGCTTCCCAGTGTAATAAAATCATAATTAAAGCTTGTCTAGGTGGAGTCTAAATCCAGCTACGTTGAACTACTTGAAAGAAGGCCATGTCCTGAAACTAACTGTATTCAAAAAAGAGGGGGCAGCCATATGACAATAGTGGCCCAGATTGGATAGTCACAGCAACAGGTAAAGGAAGCCAAGCATTTCAGGCCACCACCAGGAGTTAGAAAGAAGCTAGCCTCAGGTGAAAGCAGCTGTGTAAACACCTGAGTTCTGTGTAACTTGTTTTCCTCTGAGCCCACTGGGAATGATGCCACACAAAAGCATCCTCTGGAAACATTGTTTTCCCCTTTAGGAAATATCATTCATTTCCAACTTATATCTTGCAATTCAAAGCTCAAGAGAAGCTTATCCTTTAGCTTTTATTTCATTAGTTTGACAGTTTCAGGTCTTATATATACATATTTAATCAATTTTGAGTTGAGTTCTGCATATATTATGAAATAAGCTGCAAAACTACTAGAAGAAAACATCGAGGAAAACTTCACAGCATTGATCTGGGAAACTGTGCTTTTAGATAGGACCCTAAGAGCCCGACAAATGGGATTGCATCAAACCAAAATGCTTTTGCAGTGAAAAAAAACAAGGTGGAAACGGCCCAACCCATAAATGAACAAAGTAGTTACCAACATGTATCTGATAAAGGGATTAATATCAAAAGTATATAAGTAACTCAAATAAGTCAAGCACAAGAAGACAAATAATTTGGTTTTAAAAATGGACAAATGACTTGAGCAGACAATTCTCTATGGAAGACAAGCAATGGACAATAGGTACATAAAAAATAGGCCACATAAATTATCCCTAGGAAAATGCAAATTCAAACCATAATAAAATATCTCCTGATACCTGTTAGGATAGCACTTATAAAAAGTAAAAGAGAAGTGTTGTGGAGGACATGGAGAAGAAGCAATACTTGTACATCATTGGTGAGAATGTAAAATAACACAGTCTTCATGAATTGTAGAATGGAAATTCCTCAAAAACCTACTAATAGAACCCCCATGCCATCCAGCAATCCCACTTCTGAGCATAGATCCAAAGGAGTTGGAATCAACAAGGTGAGGAGATAGCTGGACTTGCATGTGCATTTCAGCATTATCCACGGAAGTTAAGACCTGGAAAGAGTCTGTGCCAAACAGCAAATGGATGGTGGATGAAAATACAGGATATACACAAAACTTAAGAAAGAAAGAAAGAAAGAAAGAAAGAAAGAAAGAAAGAAAGAAAGAAAGAAAGAAAGAAAGGAAGAAAGAAAATTCTGTTATTTGCAACAACATGCATGAATTTGGAGGATATTATACTAAGTGAAGTAAGGTTGCACAAGAGAATACCACATGCTTTAATTTACATGATGGAATGTAAAAAAGCTCAGCTCCTGGAGAGAAGAGGTGGAATAGTGGTGAGCATTCTCTGGGACCCTGAGTTGTAGGCCAGAGGATGCTAAGTTTCAGATGCACAATAGAAATAAATGTTGAGAGCTACTGATATCAGGGTGATTATGGTCAATAATAATGGACATTTCAAAATAATAATTTCTAAATGTCTACCCACAAAAATAATAGGCCAATGAGATGATGGGTATGTTAGCTTGATCTCATCACTTCAAATTGCATATGTATACCAAACAATCACATTGTACCTGATAAATGCATATAATGATAATTTGTAAATGTAAAACAATGTCTACTTAAAAAGATAAAAATCCAAGTAAAAAGTGAATTTCGAAAATAACAGCAAGGTAAGTACAATAAGTCATTCCACTGTAACTTAGTTTCTACTTACATCCTACTAGCTCTATACCTTCTTAGTGCAGAGCTTAAATAAATTTCCTACCCAACTCAACTTCGTCTTTCATCCTTTTTAAGAAGAGTTGGGTACATAGAGGAGACAGGCAAGTTCTGGCCTTCAGTGTTTGAAAACTCCTGCCAGCTAATCCTTAGTCTTGCAGTCTATGTCCCTAAATTTCTCATCCTCCCCCTAACAATTTACCCTTCAAATATTTACTTTCTAAGCAGTATAGTCTTATCCAGTTTAAGGATAATGGGTTTTGAAAGAAAAATGAAAAGATACTTTACAGGAAAAATTAATTACATTTATGGAGACTGAAATGTTATTTAAATGTGAATGATGCTTCCCATAAACAGAGTTGAAAGACTCTCAAGGTCGCCATATCACCTTCTCCTAAAATTTTCAGTTTTTGTAGTCTAAACAAAGAAGAATCCTTGTTTGCCAAGACTCAGTAGTGCTTCAAGAAGGGATCAATTCAGCCAGTGCAAACATTTGCAAAAGGCAATGAACTTGGGAAACATTCAGAATAGATCCTCAGAGAAAATATGAGTGCTATAGGCGACCTAAATCCATCTTTTCAGGCACTAGTCCTCCTAAAAGGACTCATGTTCTATGTGACCGTAATTGCAGGCCTGAATAGCTTGCTCTTTCAATTTTGGTGCTGCAATCATTCACTGAAGCATGTATTGATTGAAAAGGCCTCGTGAGAATTCTGATTATCCTAACATTTCTCACTTGGAGTGAAAGGGACAGCTTTTTTATTTCATTTTATGCAAAATTACAGTAATTGGTGTCTGACCTTTTCGGTATGCTCTGTTAAGCTTTACACTGCTGGATCTTTCACAGAATCAATTATTTTAATTATGGCTATCTGACAAGAAGAATCCAGGACATAAACAAGAAAAGAGTATTTCAATGAAATGGAAAACATATTTTTTCCACAAAATACAAAAGTGCTATTAATTATAAACTTGACCATCATAGGATTTTAGCATTTATGTTTTAAATCCACTTTTCATTTCCAAATCATTACACTTTCATTGACAAGGAAAATTTATGAAAAGAAGAGAATATGTATTCTTTCAAAAAAGAGAGAAATAAGAGAGGAAAAATAAACAATAATGCAAATTAAATGTCCTACTTAAAACACCATGGAGACTTCAATTGTTTTAGAGTTCCATTTGATTGGAAATTCAGGAAGAGAGAACGAAACATTATGAGAGCTATCTCTTGAACACCTGTGAAAATGCAGGTCCCATGAGACTGAAATCCATTTTTATAAAAAGATAATAAAATTCTAAAGTAATAAGTATTATATTAGACCAATTATCATTTTCAATTGATAGTAATGACAAGAAGCTATTTCAATCCTATCACAAAACAATTCAAAAGAAAATTCTCATGAGTTCAGAGGGTGGTATTAGTGTGGCATACACAGCTCAATAATCTCAAGCTACCCCTCCTCAGATTTACGCAGGGTTTTTAATTTTTGTATATTAAGCAAATATAATCATGCAAACTTGTCCATAAAACTATAAACTTGGACCTATATAGATAATTAAAAAAGATTGCATCTTTGTTTAGGGAGCCCCATTCTACAAAATATTGAGATGATTTACCAAGAGAAATAATTTTCCAAAATAATTTGTGTATATATATATATATATATATATATATACACACACACACATACATATGCATAGGTACATATAAACACAAAACATACAGAAAGGGGCAAAGACAGCTTTGTTGTATTACATTGATATTCATTAACTTATATCATCATCTCACCTCCAAAAGGACCAAATTAAGAAAAGTATAAACATCATACTTTTTTACTGTCATATAACCCAAAAATTAAAATTCTGAAAGAACTGGGTCCTCACTATAATCTAAAGAAAGTAAAGGAATTATGCTAACATATAGATGGAGAATATGTAATACCAGGATGAGTATAAAGGAGAGAGCTAAGAGCCAGCCAGACAGAGGTTTTCCTCTTTATGGAGAAGAAAAGCAAATTGTCTTCTTTGGAACTGGCCATTTTGGGAAGGGATTATCTATTTAGAGCATGAGAAATCAATCTCTTTAGGATGATCAATATATTCAGCATGATCTATAGTTTCATCATGGTGATGTCACACAGCTATATAAAAATATTAAAATTCATCAAGCAGTTCTGTTAAAATAAGTGCATTTTGGGGCTGGGATTGTGTCTCAGTGGTAGAGCGCTCGCCTAGCATGGGCGGGACCCGGGATTTGATCCTCAGCACCACATAAAAATAAAGGCATTGTGTTGTGCCATCTACACCTAAAAAATAAAAATATTTAAAAAAATAAGTACATTTTGTAAATTTTGTGTTCAAAGTACACCTCAACAAAGCTGCTAAATAGGAAACCTGAAAATGTTTATTAAACATATTAAACAATGCAGGGGCTGGGGCTGGGGCTCCGTGGTAGCTCACTGGCGGTGTGTGAGGCTCTGGGTTCAATACTCAGGAACACATATAAATAAATAAAATAAAAGTCTATCAGTGTCTAAAAAATATCAAAAAAAGAACATATTGAACAATGCATTGAAGAATTTGTTGGAAAAGAAAATTAACAATAAATCAAGAAGTGCAGCACCCATGTAAATAGAGTAACAGGAGAGAAGAAAGAAAAAAAAATGGCAGAAGAAATATGCAAAGAAATAAATTCCAAATTCTTCCAATCTGGGTAAAATGAAAAATCATTAAAAAAAGTGAACCATAAATCCCAAGAAGGCTATAAACGTAGCAACCTTGGGTAGACATATTACAGTCAAATTGTAACAGACCAAAGATAGTGTCTTCAGGCGCCAGCTTTGGTCAAAAGAAGACCTGAAATCCAAACCAAATTATTTTCAGTTTTATAAATGCGCCCTTAGTTCTTCTAATATCTGATTTTTAGTCAAAATATCTGACTGTGAGTTGGAAACACAGAGAATGAAGGTGAAGTTGTTACTCTGGGAATGCCTGGCTCCATTCTGCGGCGTGATAGATGAATGGCAGCCCGACACTTGGAGGGAGCTCCCTAGGTCCTGGCATTCCAGGGAAGGAGGGGCATCTGCCATGTCTCCCCTTAGAGATGCTCCTTTTTCAAACTCCTTATCAAGAAGCATAAAGCACAGGTGCAGCTCTCCAAAACTGTGGCAAATGTCTGAAATGGCACTGCCGTCCGCAGCAGATTCCAAGCTCTGACCGTCCTGTGATCATCGCTGTCCCTAGTTTTATCATGTGGGCCATGGGAAGCAGAAAGGGTGGCGCCAGTTCTTGTGCATCCTACACAAAATATGAAATCAAAACCTTCAGAGCCCTACCCACCCCACTGCCTTTGCCTTCTCTCTGCCATTCAGCGGATGCCAGCTGGCTGGCTAAACGGACAGATGGGAAGAGGTGGACTAGCTGTCCTCAGAAGAGCCTTTGCCAAAGGAGGAATACAGGGAAGATACAGGGAACTCCAAGACTCGCTAGCCATCCGAGAGGCTCTGTTGGAGCCATTGTTAGCTATGCACTGTAGGAGTCCCCCAAACTGTGAACAGTGCCTTGTAGCAACCTAAGACAATACTTCATGTCCAGATGCCAGATTTTAGATAGCCTCCCCCCACCAACCACAGAATCACACTGTCAGGACCTAAGAGACCTTTAAGTGTTTAAGAAAACACCACCAACAGTTCATGTCCACCTCAGGTGACTACAGGGATCTTCTGAAAATGAAACTGTACGAAGCCACCCAGAGGGACGATGTACCTTGTATGTAGTTACCTTACCAATTGTGGGGTCGGGGATTCTGTGCCTTAGTTTTATCTGCAGTGATCCATGAACCACCTCTGAAAGGTCAATGCCCTACCTGGACTCACACTGGCCAGTGTTGCTGTGGAAGAGAGAACTGCCCTGGATTCCTTCCTCAGGAGCCATAGGAGCAGAGTGATGGTTGCTACTTCCTGCAGCAGCCGGATGCAACCCTCCAGCCAAGCAGAAATGTGAAAAACCATCATCTGACCTTCCAAGATAGATCATAGTGATTGTGGGATTTGTTCAGGTGCCTGGGTCTGAGGGGCCATGGTTGAGATCAGTACCCTCACATGGCCTAGTCCTGCCCCATGGCTTTGTGTCAACAGTAATCTTAAGCTTTTCATGTGATGCACAGTGAACAGATCTAATTCTGTTAATCAGTGACTGAGAGAGTCTCCAGAATCTAAAACAGAGTTCAACTAGGGGAAGATATTTTGGGGAAACAATTGTCCATAAGTCTCTTACATTTCTGTTTGTTTTATAAGCAGAGTCACAGACAGCTTCTGTCCCAAGCTATCTTTCCTGGGATGTTAGTATAGAAAAGACTTGGAAGATGGAGTTAGTGGTTCCCTCCAAAACAAAGCGCAATTTTATTGAAGGGGAAACATCTACAATGTTGGTAATGTCCTATCTTCTACCTTGACTGCTGGTTGTACAGATTAAACTGTGCCCTCGATTGTTATTCTCTTTCATTCAATAAAAAAGGTGACTTGAAGCTGTGGTATGACGGAGGTTAGGAAAAAAGGGACATGAGATTAGGTGGAATCCCACCAGCCAAGCCCACACAGACCCTTGGGCCGAGCACGGGATCTCAGAAGGGGAAGGAAGCGGTACAGTCCCATCCCCCACAGCGGACACTCCACCGAGGCAGTCAGCGGCCACCATCCGGGAAAGCTGAAGGATACACCGCCACTCTCCTTCAGAGTGCAACATCAAAACAGGTCGGTGTCATTCAGCTCACCCCCCAGACAGCGGGAATTCGCATAAAATCTCTCCTAGGCTTGCCGGGAGAGGG
Organism: Urocitellus parryii; assembly: GCF_045843805.1. Taxonomy (NCBI): domain Eukaryota; kingdom Metazoa; phylum Chordata; class Mammalia; order Rodentia; family Sciuridae; genus Urocitellus; species Urocitellus parryii. The sequence goes on along the minus strand of NC_135543.1, from coordinate 9,020,553 downwards.
AGTATCAAGCTGAGCCTCCATAAAGACTAGGGGGAAACCAGAGACACCTGACCTCCAACCCCTCCTCCCAGTAGCAGCCAAAACGAAACCTGGCTAGCCAGCGCTGGGGGAGGGGCAAGCAGAAAAAATCAAAGTGATAGAGTGCCAGGGATCCCAGCAGCCTGCAGCAGGGCCCCGGAGATCCAGGCCAACTGATTCGCGTGGCCTGCCCTGCGGCTACAGAAGGCGTGGCGCCTCAGTGAAGCCATTAATTAGCAAGCAGGGAGGTTAGGGAAGGCCATTAGGTGGAATCCCGCCAGCCAAGCCCACACGGACCCTTGGGCCGAGCACGGGATCTCAGAAGGGGAAGGAAGCGGTACAGTCCCATCCCCCACAGCGGACACTCCACCGAGGCAGTCAGCGGCCACCATCCGGGAAAGCTGAAGGATACACCGCCACTCTCCTTCAGAGTGCAACATCAAAACAGCGGACACTCCATCCAGGCAGTCAGCGGCCACCATCCGGGAAAGCTGAAGAATACACCACCACTCTCCAACAGCTTGCAACATCAAAACAGCCAGCAGCAGGACCCCGGAGATCCAGGCCAACTGATTCGCGCGGCCTGCCCCGCAGCTACAGAAGGTGTGGCGCCTCAGAGAAGCCATTAATTAGCAAGCAGGGAGGTTAGGGACTGCCATTAGGTGGAATCCCGCCACCCAAGCCCACCGCCCACGCCCGGAACAGGCCCAGCGACCTGCCAGCATTGTAGTCACGACACCCCAATTGGAATAGGGACAGAGCAGAGCCGCCTTCCACTCCCGGAACAGGCCCAGAGAGCCGCCAGCGTGGTAGACATGTCACCCCAATTGGAGTAGGGGCACAGCCGCCGCCCGCACCTGCAAGGGAGACTTTTCAAGTATACAAGAGCAACATAAATAAATAGGGGGTAAATTTCAAAACACAACAGTTGCACCAAGCAGAAAGAAACGCGAGCAGTATGAAAAGACAAGGAAAGAAAGGACCACAAGCAATGCAGGTCAACTCAACTTTAGAAGAGGTAATAGCTGCAACAGATGGAATATCAGATAAAGAGTTCAGGATATATATGCTTCAGATGATCTGGAGTCTCAAGGAAGACATGAGACAGCAAAATCAGACAATGAAAGATCACATTGACAAACAAATCCAGGAAGTAAAAGATCAATTTCACAGGGAGATAGAGGTAATAAAAAACAAACAAATTGAAATTCTAGAAATGCAGGAAACAATAAACCAACTTAAAAACTCAATTGAGAATACTACCAGCAGAGTAGATCACTTAGAAGAGAGAACATCAGACAATGAAGACAAAGTATTTCAACTGGAAAAGAACATAGACAGCTCAGCAAGTCTGCTAAGAAACCATGAGCAGAACATCCAAGAATTATGGGACAATATCAAAAGACCAAATTTAAGAGTCATTGGGATACAGGAAGGCACAGAGCTCCATTCCAAAGGAATAAACAGTCTATTCAGTGAAATAATACGAGAAAACTTCCCAGAATTGAAGATTGAGACAGAATCCCAAATCCTAGAAGCCTACAGGACGCCGAATGTGCAAAATCATAAGAGATCCACACCTAGACACATTATAATGAAGATGTCCAACATACAGAATAAGGAGAGAATTTTAAAAGCTGCAAGAGAAAGAAAGCAGATTACATTTAGGGGTAAACCAATCAGGATAACAGCTGATCTCTCAACACAGACTCTGAAAGCTAGAAGATCCTGGAATAACATATTTCAAACACTGAAAGACAATGGGCTCCAACCAAGAATCGTGTATCCGGCGAAATTAAGCTTCAGGTTAGAAGATGAAATTAAAACCTTCCATGATAAACAAAAGTTAAAAGAATTCGCAGCTAGAAAACCATCTCTTCAAAAAATCCTTGGCAAAACATTACAGGAAGAGGAAATGGAAAATAACATTTAAAACCAACAATGGGAGGTAGGACAGTAAAGGGGGGAAAGTAGTCAAAGAGGATAACAAATCAGGTTTAGTAACATCAATAAACAAATATGGATAGAAGAACAAACCATATCTCAATAATAACCCTAAATGTTAATGGCTTAAACTCACCAATTAAGAGACACAGGCTAGTAGAATGGATCAAAAAACAAGACCCAACAATATGCTGTCTACAGGAGATGCATTTGATAGGAAAAGATATACATAGACTGAAGGTGAAAGGTTGGGAAAAATCATATCACTCATATGGACCGCGGAAACAAGCAGGAGTGTCCATACTCATATCTAATAAAATAGATTTCAAGCCAAAGCTAATCAAAAGGGATATAGAAGGACACTTCATACTGCTCAAGGGAACCATACACCAACGAGACATAATAATCATAAATATATATGCCCCAAATAATGGTGCAGCTGTGTTCATCAAGCAAACTCTTCTCAAGTTCAAGAGTCTAATAGACCAACATACAATAATCATGGGAGACTTCAACACACCTCTCTCACCACTGGACAGATCTTCCAAACAAAAGTTAAATAAGGAAACTATAGAACTCAATAACACAATTAACAACCTAGACTTAATTGACATATATAGACTATACCACCCAACATCAAGTAGCTTCACTTTTTTCTCAGCAGCACATGGAACCTTCTCAAAAATAGACCATATACTATGTCACAGGGCAACACTTAGACAATACAAAGGGGTAGAGATAATACCATGCATCTTATCTGATCATAATGGAATGAAACTGAAAATCAATGATAAAAGAAGAAAGGAAAAATCAAGCATCACCTGGAGAATGAACAATAGGTTGCTGAGTGATCAATGGGTTTTAGAAGACATCAAGGAGGAAATTAAAAAATTCCTAGAGTTAAATGAAAACACAGACACAACATATCGGAATCTATGGGACACATTGAAAGCAGTTCTAAGAGGAAAATTCATTGCTTGGAGTTCATTCCTCAAAAAAAGAAAAAACCAACAAATAAATGATCTCATACTTCATCTCAAAATCCTAGAAAAAGAAGAGCAAAACAACAGCAAAAGAAGTAGAAGGCAAGAAATAATTAAAATCAGAGCTGAAATTAATGAAATTGAAACAAAAGAAACAATTGAAAAAATTGACAAAACTAAAAGCTGGTTCTTTGAAAAAATAAATAAAATTGACAGACCCTTAGCCATGCTAACAAAGAGAAGAAGAGAGAGAACCCAAATTACTAGCATACGGGATGAAAAAGGCAATATCACAACAGACACTTCAGAAATACAGAAGATAATCAGAAATTACTTTGAATCCTTATACTCCAATAAAATAGAAGATAGTGAAGGCATAGATAAATTCCTTGAGTCCTATGATCTGCCCAGATTGAGCCAGGAGGATATAGACAACCTAAACAGACCAATAACAATAGAGGAAATAGAAGAAACCATCAAAAGACTACCAACTAAGAAAAGCCCAGGACCGGATGGGTATACAGCAGAGTTTTACAAAACCTTTAAAGAGGAACTAACACCAATACTTTTCAAGCTATTTCAGGAAATAGAAAAAGAGGGAGAACTTCCAAATTCATTCTACGAGGCCAACATCACCCTGATTCCGAAACCAGACAAAGACACATCAAAGAAGGAAAACTACAGACCAATATCTCTAATGAACCTTGACGCAAAAATCCTCAATAAAATTCTGGCGAATCGGATTCAAATACATATCAAAAAAATTATACATCATGATCAAGTAGGATTCATCCCTGGGATGCAAGGCTGGTTTAATATACGGAAATCAATAAATGTTATTCACCACATCAATAGACTTAAAAATAAGAACCATATGATCATCTCAATAGATGCAGAAAAAGCATTCAACAAAGTACAGCATCCCTTTATGTTCAAAACGCTAGAAAAATTAGGGATAACAGGATCATACCTCAACATTGTAAAAGCAATCTATGATAAGCCACAGGCCAGCATCATTCTGAATGGAGAAAAATTGAAGGCATTCCCTCTAAGATCTGGTACAAGACAGGGATGCCCTCTCTCACCACTTCTGTTCAACATAGTCCTCGAAACACTGGCTAGAGCAATTAGACAGTCAAAAGAAATTAAAGGCATAAAAATAGGAAAAGAAGAACTTAAATTATCACTATTTGCAGATGATATGATTCTATACCTAGCAGACCCAAAAGGGTCTACAAAGAAGCTATTAGAGCTAATAAATGAATTCAGCAAAGTGGCAGGATATAAGATCAACACGCATAAATCAAAGGCATTCCTGTATATCAGCGACAAATCCTCTGAAACGGAAATGAGGACAACTACTCCATTCACAATATCCCCCCAAAAAATAAAATACTTGGGAATCAACCTAACAAAAGAGGTGAAAGATTTATACAATGAAAATTACAGAACCCTAAAGAAAGACATAGAAGAAGACCTTAGAAGATGGAAAAACATACCCTGCTCATGGATAGGCAGAACTAACATCATCAAAATGGCAATATTACCAAAAGTTCTCTATAAGTTCAATGCAATGCCAATCAAAATCCCAACAGCATATCTTGTAGAAATAGATAAAAGAATCATGAAATTCATATGGAATAATAAAAGACCCAGAATAGCAAAAACAATACTAAGCAGGAAGTGTGAATCAGGCGGTATAGCAATACCAGACTTCAAACTATACTACAGAGCAATAGTAACAAAAACAGCATGGTACTGGTACCAAAACAGGCGGGTGGACCAATGGTACAGAATAGAGGACACAGTAACCAATCCACAAAACTACAACTATCTTATATTTGATAAAGGGGCTAAAAGCATGCAATGGAGGAAGGATAGCATCTTCAACAAATGGTGCTGGGAAAACTGGAAATCCATTTGCACCAAAATGAATCTGAATCCCTATCTCTCGCCGTGCACAAAAGTTAACTCAAAATGGATCAAGGAGCTTGATATTAAATCAGAGACACGGCATCTGATAGAAGATAAAGTTGGTTATGATCTACACGCTGTGGGATCGGGCTCCAAATTCCTCAATAGGACACCCATAGCGCTAGAGTTAACAAATAGAATCAACAAATGGGACTTACTCAAACTAAAAAGTTTTTTCTCAGCAAAAGAAACAATAAGAGAGATAAACAGGGAGCCTACATCATGGGAACAAATCTTTACTCCACACACTTCAGATAGAGCCCTAATAACCAGAATATACAAAGAACTCAAAAAATTAGACAATAAGATAACAAATAACCCAATCAATAAATGGGCCAAGGACCTGAACAGACACTTCTCAGAGGAGGACATGCAATCAATCAACAAGTACATGAAAAAATGCTCACCATCGCTAGCAGTCAGAGAAATGCAAATCAAAACTACCCTAAGATACCATCTCACTCCAGTAAGACTGGCAGCCATTAGGAAGTCAGACAACAATAAGTGCTGGCGAGGATGTGGGGAAAAGGGCACTCTTGTTCATTGCTGGTGGGACTGCAAATTGGTGCAGCCAATTTGGAAAGCAGTATGGAGATTTCTCGGAAAGCTGGGAATGGAACCACCATTTGACCCAGCTATTCCCCTTCTCGGTCTATTCCCTAAAGCCCTAACAAGAGCATGCTACAGGGACACTGCTACATTGATGTTCATAGCAGCTCAATTCACGATAGCAAGACTGTGGAACCAGCCTAGATGCCCTTCAATAGATGAATGGATAAAAAAAATGTGGCATTTATACACTATGGAGTATTACTCTGCATTAAAAAAATGACAAAATCATAGAATTTGGAGGGAAATGGATGGCATTAGAGCAGATTATGCTAAGTGAAGCTAGTCAATCTTTAAAAAACAAATACCAAATGACTCCTTTGATATAAGGGGTGTAAACAAGGACAGGGTAGGGACGAAGAGCTTGAGAAGAATATTTACAGTAAACAGGGATGAGAGGAGGGAGGGAAAGGGAGTGAGAAGGGAAATCGCATGGAAATGGAAGCCAATCCTCAGGGTTATACAAATGACATATAAGAGGAAAGGAGGGGTAAGACAAGATAATACAAATGGAAGAAATGATTTACAGTAGAAGGGGTAGAGAGAGAAAAGGGGAGGGGAGGGGAGGGGAGGGGAGGGGGGATAGTAGAGAATAGGACAGACAGCAGAATACATCAGACACTAGAAAGGCAATTTGTCAATCAATGGAAGGGAAACTGATGTGATACAGCAATTTGTATATGGGGTAAAAGCGGGAGTTCATAACCCACCTGAATCAAACCGTGTAATATGATGTATTAAGAACTATGTAATGTTATGAACGACCAATAAAAAAAAAAAGGGACATGAGCTGGATATGGTAGCACACATCTGTAATCCCAGCAGCTATAGAGGCTGAGGCAGGAGGATTGAGAGTTCACAGCCAGCCTCAGCAACTTAGTGAGAACCTGTCTCTACAGAAAAATTTTAAAAAGGTTGGGGATGTGTCTTAAGAGTTGACACATCCCTAGGTTCTATCCCTGGTACCAAAAAAAGAAAAGAAAAAAAAGACACACCCTGCGGTCCAGAGTAGCTTTTTGGAGAAAGTCATGATTAAAATGAGTCCTCAAGATTGGAGTTAACTGGATCGAGGTGGAACATGAGGAAATGCATGTAAGTAGATTGTGGGGTACAAAATAAAGATGGAGAAGGCACAAAAAACAGTGCTGGAGAAAAATCTTCCCAGAGGCGACTTGAAAGGATGACAGGGAAGATATTCCAGGCAGAAATCACAGAGGATATTTTATACAGTCAAGGAACTTGGGCTTTATAAACCAGTCAAAAGTTAACAAAGTCTTATGGCTTCACCTGGTTCTTCCCTGCAGGACCCTGTTGGGGGCTGATTTAAGGTATCAAAGTAGTAGGCATTTCCTTCCAGGATGAGGGGTCAAAGCTGCAGAATGAGACCTACTAAGGGTGGGTCTGGAAAGATCAGGTAGGTTGTCTCCTCTTGCATCTGGGTGCACAGCAGTGTTCATGAGGTTTCTCTTGGACCAGACTCCACAGGCTTACTTAGAAATAAGCTAATGGTCTCTGGTCTCCAAATAAGACCTCTGTCAAAATCTCCCCATTTTCTAGATGTCTTGTATTCTTCAGCTTTGAGACACTGAGCGAAGAGGAAGGTAAATGATATTGAGACTCAGAGCACTTTCCGTATTTTGTTGAAATCTGTAAAATAAAAAAATAAACTCTAACCTAAGAAAAGATGGAGTAAAATATGCCCAGCGGAACCTGCCAATGGCACTGTTATGCCGTGATTTTCCATTTGTCTTCAGCCCTCTCGTGAGGGCCAGTTGGAGTGGCTCTTCGTTTCTAGCTCAATTCACTCATCTGAGTTCTTTCACTTTATTTTTCCAATTGCTATCCAAGGTTTTCATTAATTATACAGTAGACATCCTTTTTGTATTGCACATTTTCATTTTGCAGGGTTATGATAACAAAACAATACCCTTGAAGGTTGAAAATATATTTCATTCAGCCCAGTTGATTTTTGCATAATGATTACTTTATATCCCAGCAGTTAATCATCAAGCTTAGTGTCATTTCAGATTTCTTAATTTATACTTATCTCATACCCCAGACACAGAAAAAAATGAGAATGGAAAAAAAATGCAAAAGCCGACAATGAGTTTAATTTCCAAGGTTCCCTTTCCATCCACTGCAATCATAACAATTGTGAATGTTCCCTCTGACATTGAGCTCCACTCATATATTCTTCTAATAACTTCTCTAAAATCAAAAGGCAAACACTTGTATTAGAAAACCCACACACTTCGTGAAATATTAATATATGATGCTTAAATATAATGTATATCATAATTTAATATCATTATACACTATAACTTGTATGTATATATGAATATACATGTAAATGCACACACACACACACACACACGAGTGAAATAAGACATTCAGAACCCATTAAAATTGCATTATTTGTCACTCAATTGTATGCTTTAACCATGAGAACATAAAAACATATTCTGCTATAGATTGTGTAAATACCTTCATCTCTGTAGGCTGTGTATTATAACAAGTACCAGGAATAGGAAATTTTGAATATAATCTATTTTTAAAATTGCTTTAAATTTCTATTTTCCACTTATTTCTGATTCCTTCATGTTCTTTTTCTCAAAAAGTGACAGACATTTACTGAATTTATGTAAATATGAGAATATTTTTTTAAGTATCAGTGAGGCAAAACTATAGAAAAATCTGAATGCGACCATATATGACTATAACAAGACCTATGTGGTTTTATTTGGCATCAATATGTTAATAACTTCCTGTTGCTTGATTTGTAAGTTTCTGAAATTATGAGAGATATACTGAATTTTGGACTCATTTATCCTATAAATTTTTTATCACTACCTTTTTTTCTATATTGTATTTATTAACTAATATAAAATAATTTCAATTTTTGAGAAGATTCTTTAATCAAATTTTCTTTTATTTATGTTAATAATTTTCTAATAAAAGTACATCTTTAGTCACTATATTCCAAATTAAATATTTTGACTTACCAAAATTTAATAACAATGAAAATCATTCAAAGTGATAAACCAATGTTGTATAAACACTGCTATGTGCTATTTATATTAATTACAGTGATACACTTATAGATTTATCTATATAACTCACCACAACCAGCTGGTTTAGAAATTAAAACCCTGGCTGAATAATGGTTAAAAAACACTATGTATTTAATTTTTACTTCTCTTTTATTATCTATCACAGTTCAAAGAAACTCAAAGCTCCTCTGGGCATTAACTGATCTAAACTGGCAGATGGTCTGACATCTTACACACATTATTTTAAAGGTTGATCTGGATGTCAAAATCCAAATAGCAATAACAGAAGAATCATGGAGAAGGTTGTGTGGGCTTGTTCTGAAGGCCGGGGTAGAGGTGGAGGACACCCACCCTGCTCCACTCTCTTGTCCACACCAACTTGCCAGAGAGAACAAGAAAAGTAGTCTAGTGCACACCCTAGGAGAAAAGACAGTTGGTCTTGATGATGATGATCAGTCTTTGCTGCAGAATCCATCAATTTTGAGATCCTTCTTCTTTTGTGTCAAGGTTCCAAATATGAATTCAAACAAAATGGCCAGGACCCCTAAGTATCTGGATTCCTGCCTAGACATTTTCTAAGGGTGCTAATTATGCTCAGGTGAAAAGTAGAACATGGTAATTAGTATGTTTGGTCAAACAATTTTTCTCCATCACACAGATTGTTATTTTTTTTTTGAAGATAGACTATTTTTCCCCATAAGCCAAGTCAAGTTTATGTTTTGCCAAGGGAATGCACATCACCAAGACTCATCTATAGCAGGACATACCCACCCCTCCGGACTGTGTGCTATGGTTTGGATGTACTTTAAGTGTGTCCCCTAAGGGTTCCTGTGTTGGAATCATGGTCCCCAAGGTGGCAATGTTAAGAGTTAGTGGGATTATGAAGAGATGGAGCCCAGGGGGTGTCATTAGGAATGCTGCCTCCATAAGGGCTTCTCTTCACCTGGTTCCATGAGACCCCCAGCCAATTCCCATGTCAGAGTTGTTATAAAAGAGGGGAATATATGTATAAATAAATAAATATACATATATATATATATATATATATGTGTGTGTGTGTGTGTGTGTGTGTGTGTGTATATGTACATATATAGAGAGAGGGAGAGAGAAAAAAAATTAAGAGTATTTTTGTAGTTTATTTTCTTCCATTTTTATATAGGAAAAAAGCAGAGAAAAACTTAAGCAAAGCACTTAACGGCATAGACACAGTCACAGCTTCCTGGTTAGTATTCCACTAGCTAAGGAAATTAAAACAGTGGACCGCAGAGATAACCTGCAGAAGGGGAGAGTAAGGAAGTGACTTGACCCCCCCTCATGCTCTGGATTCCTGTCTCTCCACGTGAACTTTCCCTGTGACATAATCTCTGCCATGAAGCCATGCTATAATGCAGCCAAAGGGACTGTCACCAAAGCTGGTGCCAAGCTGTTTGGACTTCCAACATCCAAAACTCTGGGCTAAATAAATATCTTGTTTATAAGTTACTCAGCTTCAGATATTTTGTTGCAGAAACAGAAAACAATATATATATATACATACATATATATATATATATATATATATATATATATATATATATATATACAGACACATGAATATGTAGAAAATTTTTAATATATGATCTATGTCACATATATATCATATATATGATAATCTCTCGAATGACTCAGTACTAGATATTTTTGATCTCTGACAAGAAATACATTTATTGAATGGGGTCACATTTTCACACTTTTTCTCCTTGATTTATTGCCCATTAAAATCATATTTAATTGCCTCTTTATTCCTATTAGAGTCATCCTATTCAGAATAATTAATTTCATTTTGTAGTATTTATCACATCTTATGTAAACATTTCTTGCTCTTTTCCTTAAGATAAAAAAAAATTGTAGAGATTTGCATTATCATTTCCAGTCCAGTCATAAAAACCTAGACCGAATTTGCACACACATAGCTGTGATATAGAAAATTTCTTTTAAATAGAAATACTTTTAAATATTGAAGATTTTAACTCCATAGGTCTCTGTAGAAATACATGTAAAAAAAAAAAGATTAAAGTGAGTATCTTAGTCCATTTGTGTTGCTATAACAAAGTACCTGAGGCTGAACACTGTATAGAGAAGTTTTATTTAGCTGGCAGTTTTGAAGACTGAAGTCCAACACCTTCTGTTCAGGCTCATTCAGGGTCTTTTAGCTACAAAACAGCATGACAGGTGGCATCATGGCAGAAGGGCATGTGAGAGGAAGAGAGCAATGGTGAGGCAGGGAGCAAGAGACTGGGGAGGATCCAGGTTGGCTCTTTTATGACAACACACTCTGGAGGGAATGAGTCCACTGTTGAGACTCACCTGCCTCCTCAAGGCAGCATTAGTCCACCTAGGGGCTGGAGCCCCGGGATATGATCACTTTCCATAAGTCCCCACCAAGATTGTGCTTCCTCAGCTCTGCCTCACTGAGGACCACGTTCCTGGTAAAGAGCCTCTACAGGACAAACCCGTTCCAAACCAGAGTAGTATGTCATGCTGCTGAGGTTAAAACACAGAGAAATAATGCTGGTTGGTAGGAAAAAAGGGAAGGTAGGAGAGGGTTAAAATTCTCCCTGAAGTTTTAAGTCTGAGTAAAACAAACAGGGAAATGAGAAGCTAAGGAAATATTTAAAATACAAACATGTATTCAATTTTAGGTAGCCGTCTCTGTATCTAAAGAGATAGGGATAATAATCACACTGACATTTTCCAAGGCAATTTTGTTTAAGAGTATATTTGTGCTCTCAAGCACCTTCCGAAATGCATGCTGTCATCATCGGGTACTATTAGTGACTTTCCCAGATAATTTGTTTATGTGGAGGAAATAGCTTTATTTTGCTATCACTCCCCCAAAGCGCAGACACAATGTACATACATAACACATTCCTCTGCAGAAGGATTTCCATCAGCAGGGCCAGAATATGGAAGAAGAGCACCTCAGGGAGGGAGCAGCAGTCCCTGCAACCTCTGAGCTGGGTTCCACAGCTGCCTACTTCATTCCTACCACTGGGCGCCTGGGATGAGTTCCTAGGCTTCCCTCTACCCATTGAAAAAACGAAAGCAACCATGATTGTGAACACTTATTTAACCTCTAGAATCCCAAGAAAGTCATATGACCAAGCACAGTACAAGTTAACCAGATAATAGCCTTAGAAATCTCTCAGGACAAAGGGCAGGCTATGCCAGTGTTAATAAGGGGTATTTTTTCCCCCTGTCTGTCCTGATAAATGCCTAAATACCAAAAGGAATATTTATATTCAACACACCTGCATATACAAATTCAACTAAACTTTAGAACATGACACTACTTATATAGTAACAAGGACAGTGTTAAAAGCAGTTAAAAGGGATTTGGGTACTCATACCTCACCTAATGTGCCATCTGCATTATAGGAACTCAAGGGATATTCAGGAAATGTTGACCAGGTACATAGTTGTGGACAAAGAAAAAGAGAACACAACACGTTACCCTGAGTCTGCTGTCTTTTTCAATATTATGGAGTTTTCTAAATCTATGTAATAATACATCTGTGATGTATAGGGAAAGTGATAAGACCCCAAAGGGAAGACAGAACAAAAGACCAAGAAAGGAATTTGTATGTATTTGGTGTTTTCTCATTATCAAAGCTAAAAATTGGCAGGAGAAATTTTTTTTCAATATTAAGAAGGAAACAAGGGAAAAGAGGGAAGAGAAAATAAGGAAAAAATAAAAAGCCATTGCTAAATCCTGCCACCTTCCTGACATGCCCTTCAGCACAGGATGAAAATCACCCAGATGAGAACAAGAGTTCTCTGACCCTTGCTGTGCTAACCAAACAAGTAGCTTTTTAAAAACAGAGAGGATAGGGGGAAAAATGAAAACTTCACATTCACGTTTCTCTTCATTTCTTCTTGCTGAGGGAGAAAAAAAAATAAAAGACGGCTCAAGGCGAAGTGGAGAGAGCTACAAGCTGAGCTTGTACTGAGCCTGTAGGGAGAGCCCCAGTCCAAAGGGGGATCTCTGGCAGAGTATCTCTGTTCAAGTGGTGGAGCCCCTCCGTGAAATGCACTTGGTCTAGTCATGAGAACATGGTTCTCACGATGAGGAATCAGAGAGGGCTTAGAAGAAAGCCAGGGGTCCAGGTGGAACTCTCTACGCATCAGGGCACTTGGTGATTTCAAACCACTGATGAATTTTCTTTGCATCTCAGCAATTAATTATCAGCCAGAGCATCTCAAAAACTCACATTATTCAGTTATCAAATATATTTGCTAAGTGCCTTGTAAACATAAGCCTATTAACTCGGAGAGTTAACTTTGTAAGCGTGCTTTGGCCTTGATCATATTGGTCTTTTGTAGAGTAGCAGAAGGCTCCAAGAGAAGGCAGGAAGGTCCGAGGAGAAAGGAGCAGACAGCCAAGACCACGGGGTGCAGACGTCCATTGGATGTTTGAGGGAGGCATGAGGGAACTTGTAAAGAGGCTGAGGGTGAGAAAACTGGTTACCAAGTTGATTCTTCATCAATATTTTATTTACAATTTGCTCAGCCTCAGATTTTTTCAGAAATGTTAAAAGGTTTCTTTTCTATTTAGGAACATAAATCTTTTTTTTTTTTTTGATTAGGAACTATGATTTAATTGGTCTAGTTCCTACTTTTTTTCTCCAAGCATTTTCTGCAGCCTGTGTCTCTGGTCTCATTAGAGTTGGTTTATAACTGGACCCTAGTTCTTTGCCTAGAAATATTGTACTTGATTTGAACATAGGGGCTTGATTTACATTTGTAGCGAATTTTGGTTTACAGATTTGGAAAATACTGTTGGCAGTTTGCCCTCTTGGTACAATGCCCTCATATTCAAGTTGAAGAAATACTTAATTTGGGTCCAGTCCCACAGTCTGTCCAGGGCCAACCTGCATTTTATGAGGTTCTTTCTACATGAGGCTCTCATTGAATCTTTATTCTCTCTTGGACTTTAAGGTTAGTGTTAAGCACAAGGTAGTTTCCTGAGGATTTAACTTGCGTTTTGGATTAATGAAAACCTACCTGTTCTTCAGAGGGATCATAATTTTTATTTAAGGAAAAACCTTTCTACATCATGGCTATCTCTGTGCTTTCAAAGACATTGCCTGAAATTCCCATTTTTTGGTCAGCTTATTGTTTACTCCTATGCTTACATCCATATAGTCCAGGGACACTTGAATTCAAAAAGTCTAAATATTTCCAAAAAAAAAAATATCTATGTTTTGCACTAAGGTCAATAGCAACTTTGAAGATACACGAACTATACCAGTGACCAAATAGAGGAACTCACAGATGTGACATTGGTTGGCACATGCAAGAATGTATAGATCAAGGTCACTTGGGAAAGCACCCAGTCATCTCCAGTGCTGCATATCAGTGTCATGCACTGGACATACCTTTTCCTAAATAAACATTTTACAACACTGCTATTTAGATGTACTTGTTTGTACAGGCATTTGAAGATATTTAGAAGAAAAAAAATATTCATTATTAATGTGATCTCACTCATGGAACATGTTTCAGGATATTCTCTAAGACACTGTTATTAGGATCAATTTAAATAGACCTATAAGCATGGACCTGAAATGTTCCAATTCTCAGAAATTCCACATAATTCAAAGAATCATTGAAATTATTCCAGAAAGAAGAGCCTCAGGACCTTGCTGACCCCTCCACTTGGAACTCACAGGCTCTGTCTAATGGCTAAGCCTGCTTCACCTAAGGACCAATTAGTACATTTACTTTTCACTTATACTTAGCATGATGACAAAGGTCTCCTTCGTCCCAATTTTATAACAAACTTCACTAATGCTGCTTCTCCTGCTGGGGTGTTCTCACCATCTCCATAAGTCTGTATGTACCCATCTTTAAAATTAATTGCCACACATTTTCCACAGTCATCTTTAATATCCTCTGTAGGACAAAGCCACTGGTCAGAATGTTACAGCCCTTCCACCTCTCTGATAGCATTGGCATGTCGCTGTTTCCATGGTTGACTTTACTCACTGGGCTGCAAATTCCTTGAGTGCAGAAGCCAGGTCTTGATTCACCTTTCATTGCCCAAGTTGCTGAGCTCTCACCAGCTCAATGGTTGCGATAGTGCAAAACCATGCAGAATGAATGAAAAATCTCCTGGAAAAAAACGTTAATTTCTATACTGTAAGATTAAGACCAGAGGCGATAGTAATAAGAGATTGACTGTACTTCCTTCCACAAGAATGAATACCAGATAATTGATTGTGGATGGAAGAACTCCCAATGACTAAGTGTGGCATGTTTAATTTTAGTGAAGATATTTGCAGACACTCGACAGCCTGGGCGAATTTAAACAGGCTTTGGGTTTAAAGCACAATTCAGCTGCTGTAAGATGAGCAATAGAGAAAAGCGTGTGCGTGATAGCGAGGGTGATCTGATGACACGTATTTATGCATCTCTCCTGGCTGGTGGAGGGGTCTGGCTCTGAGTTTCCTAGCAACGGGAATGTGCACATGTGAATACGCTCATGTAAATAGCAGATGCAGTAAGCAAAGTTCCCATCCACTCAGTGATGCAACAGCTTGAATTTCCAGACCTCATTGATACTAAGCCAATGTGCTTCAACTGTGCTTCAAGGAGGCCTCAGCCAGGTGGGTGATGTTATGTAAAATTTCAAAGAGGACTTGCAGGATGGCCCTCAGTTACTACAAGAAAAGCCCAGGAGTGCAAACCTGCTGCTATTTCACTCTTACGTATTTTGCAAATTTGGGTGGCAGAAGAATTTGGAGGGTTTTTGAAAACTACTTACTCCAACATATCTGACATGAGGAAGACATAGATCAACAAGTTTATAAAACATTCTTTTGTTTCCATTTTAAAGGAGACTACTGAAATTTGGACCTAAAATTCCTTTTTGTCTTGGAGGTTTTCAGGACTCAGCATGCATTTAAAAGTTTAGTGAACCAGGTTCCTTAGCCTCTAACTTAGTTCCCTGGTTTGTAAAATGTGTCATAAGTAGCTCTCATCACCAATGTAAACAGATTATAAAAACAGCATGGTGTAGAGTACCACTTTTGGATTCTCACTCTTTAAGAGTCTTGTGAGGTTTTGCAAATTTCAGCAAAATATAAAGTGCTAATGGAGGTGAGGGCATCCTTAGTTAAATAGCAACCAATTCAGTATTTTGGAGTGTTATTCCAATTAAATTACCTACCCTTGAAAATCAGGCAAAATAGCCATGTGTATTCACTAATTTTGATCTCCACTAAATTATACAGTAAAATTCCATTAAATATAATATGTATATTTAACCATCCATATAACATAATTGACATCAACAATGAATTGTTTTACATTGTATACAACATAAGGTTGTGAAAACTTGTGTATTACATAAACAGTAATAGGAAATGTGGCATAATATCACTTTATTTAGGATTTGCCGATGGAGTCCATAGTGCAACACCTTCAACATTATGTTTTCTTACATATTTTAATAAAACTTTGAAAATTAATCCATTCAACCAACACCTAAAATATAATTTTCTACCCAGTAGGATTGCTCTCTGCTTCATAGGGCATAATACAAAAAGAGCAACATAGAGTAAGGTTCGGAAGTTGAGGTAATGTTGCTGCTCTAGAACCTGGAGTCCATAACTTCTCTCTTCTCTATCTGATGCCTGCTCCATCTGCAGCTAGGGACTCCTTAGGAATGAAAATTATTTCAACAGAAAAAAAATCAATGAATTATTATATATATATATATATATATATATATATAGAGAGAGAGAGAGAGAGAGAGAGAGAGAGAGAGAGAGTACATATGAAAAGTGTTCTTAGATTAGAGTGGAATTTGTACTTATGTGTATTGCTTAATGTTTTCTTAGTCTTGACAGTTGGCTTTCTAAGATGAGAATAAAGAAAAATAGCACAGACAACAAAAAATCTTATAAAATTCCAATGTTTGAGGAAATTCAAACTTTACAACATGTTTAAATTTAAAGAGAAAATATACTTAATATTGAAAAATGAATATAGCCTATCTACTGTATCCAGTTGCTTTTGCATGTGAAATTAAAAGCAGTTGAGCATCATTGATAAATTGTGTTTAGCAGAGAATCGCTCAATACAAAGCAAGTTGCGAGTTGTAAATATGTTCAGGTAACTTTATTCAGTTTATCATAAAAATAACAGGGAGTTCATGGACACATAGACCGCCAGCTCTCAGGGCCAGCCTGCCAAACCAGATTTTTCAGAGTCCTGGAAACTGATATTTTTGACAATCTTATTTTTATTTCCTAAGTTTAAAAAAGCTATTCCAACAACAACAACAACAAAAGGAAATGTTGCCTTCAAATTTAATTAATGGTAAAGAGTAGTTGGGTCATAGGGATCGTGACTATGTTACCTGATACAGAACACAGGGGCTCATGGAGGCAGCGATCTCCTATCTAAAAAGCCCAGATCTGAAAACTGGAAATCCATTTGCATCAAAAAGAAGCTGAATCCCTATCTCTCGCCATGCACAAAAGTTAACTCAAAATGGATCAAGGAACTTGATATTAAATCAGAGACACGGCATCTGATAGAAGATAAAGTTGGTTATGATCTACATACTGTGGGATCGGGCCCCAAATTCCTCAATAGGACACCCATAGTGCAAGAGTTAACAACTAGAATCAACAAATGGGACTTACTCAAACTAAAAAGTTTCTTCTCAGCAAAAGAAACAATAAGAGAGATAAACAGGGAGCCTACATCCTGGGAACAAATCTTTACTCCACACACTTCAGATAGAGCCCTAATAACCAGAATATACAAAGAACTCAAAAAATTAGACAATAAGATTACAAATAACCCAATCAATAAATGGGCCAAGGATCTGAACAGACACTTCTCAGAGGAGGACATGCAATCAATCAATAAGTACATGAAAAAATGCTCACCATCTCTAGCAGTCAGAGAAATGCAAATCAAAACTACCCTAAGATACCATCTCACTCCAGTAAGATTGGCAGCCATTAGGAAGTCAGACAACAATAAGTGCTGGAGAGGATGCGGGGAAAAGGGCACTCTTGTTCATTGCTGGTGGGACTGCAAAATGGTGCAGCCAATTTGGAAAGCAGTATGGAGATTTCTTGGAAAGCTGGGAATGGAACCACCATTTGACCCAGCTATTCCCCTTCTCTGTCTATTCCCTAAAGACCTAATAAGAGCATGCTACAGGGACACTGCTACATCAATGTTCATAGCAGCACAATTCACGATAGCAAGATTGTGGAATCAGCCTAGATGCCCTTCAATAGATGAATGGATAAAAAAAATGTGGCATTTATACACAATGGAGTATTACTCTGCATTAAAAAATGACAAAATCATAGAATTTGGAAGGAAATGGATGGCATTAGAGCAGATTATGCTAAGTGAAGCTAGCCAATCTTTAAAAAACAAATACCAAATGACCCCTTTGATATAAGGGGAGTAAACAAGGACAGGGTAGGGACGAAGAGCTTGAGAAGAAGATGTACATTAAACAGGGATGAGAGGTGGGAGGGAATGGGAGTGAGAAGGGAAATCGCATGGAAATGGAAGGCGATCCTCAGGATTATACATAAGGACATATAAGAGGAAAGGAGGGGTAAGACAAGATAATACAAATCGAAGAAATGATTTACAGTAGAAGGGGTAGAGAGAGAAAAGGGGAGGGGAGGGGAGGGGAGGGGAGGGGGGATAGTAGACAATAGGACAGACAGCAGAATACATCAGACACTAGAAAGGCAATTTGTCAATCAATGGAAGGGTAACTGATGTGATTCAGCAATCTGTATACGGGGTATAATTGGGAGTTCATAACCCACTTGAATCAAATTGTGAAATATGATGTATTAAGAACTATGTAATGTTTTGAACGACCAACAATAAAAAAAAAATAAATAAATAAATAAAAATAAAATAAAAAGCCCAGATCTTTTCCATCCGTAGGGAGGAAAACTTTGAGTAATTTCACATCATTCGCTGCTTCATCAAATCATTGTTGGTGCTCTTTCCTCCCTTGGAGCAGCAGGGGATTTTCTTGTCTTGGACCATAACAATACAGTAATTGTCAAATTGTTCACCACTGAAGTGAGACCATGAACCTCTCCAGGTTCTGAATTGTCACATTGTTTCTTCAAAAATAAATAAAACCCTTTCTAGGGACAAAAAGCAATTCCCAAATTGTGTTCATCTACCAGAGCAAAGGGCTTTGCCTCCAGAGGAGGGACTACTTTCTCCCCAACTACAAAATCGTGTTTTGGATTTTTGTTGTTGTTGTTGTTTTATTTTGTTTTGTTTTTTCCTGGTTGCACTTGCTAATATGAAATATAGTGTAATCACAAAAACTTTTTAAAAATAAAAAAAAATTCAAGGTTTATTGATGTGTACTAAACTCATCACATTCTGTGGCTTTAAATGTGTCTTATCACAAATGTAAAATTTAAACAATTTTTATTTAACATACATTTAGCTAAAAGAACAAATGCATTAAAAAATAAACAACAGGGCTGGGATGGGATTGTGGCTCAGCAGTAGAGTGCTCCCCTAGCATGGGCGCCACCCTGATTTGATTCTCAGCACCACATAAAAATAAAGGCTTTGTGTTGTGTCCATCTTACAAAAAAAAAAAAAAAATTCTCTCTCTCTCTCTCAAAAAAAAAATAAAATAAACAACAGTTAAAAATAAATTCTATTTTATTTACATTCTACATTTCATAAAAATTCAGATGCAATACTAAAAAATCTGATTTATCTCGGTGTGCAGTCTTTTAAATTTTGATTATAGAGTAATAACTGTATACTATAGGAAATCACAAAGAAAAAACCCTGATATTTTCTTTCATTGAGAATAAAATTTTGGTAATTTCTGTTTCTATTTTTTAAAAAGGGACTATGTTATATGTCTTTTTCATCCTGCTTTAAAAACTCTATATTTAATATTTTTCAAATATTATTTGATGCCATTTTGTTTATTATTGTAAGACCACAACATCAGTCTATGATCTTAATGACTATTTAAGTGCACAATGTTGCCTACAGCACTATGTTGAGCAGCCCGTCTCTAGAACCTAATGAATTTTCTTACCATTCCATGGTAAAAATCATTCTAGAACTCTCTGAATCCCTGAGTCTGACAACTAAATCTCATACAAGTGGACTCATGCAGTATCTGTCCTGTGACTGGTTAATTTCCCTCAGCATAACGTCACCAGGTTCATTGTGTTGGAACATCTGGCAGGACTACCATGTTGGATATTACCACATTCCGTGTACTGGGTTGCACACACATTTTTAACCCACTCATCTGTTAATAAATATCTAGCTTGTTTCCACATTTTAGCTCTTGTGAAAACACGACAATGAACATAGATGGCAAATGTTTCTTAGAGATCCCTATGTTAATTCAGCTCAGAGTTGGGACAGTTGGTTGCACGGCATTTCTATTTTTAATTGAATGAGGAGCCTCCTGACTGCTGTCCACGGCAGCTGCACCCTCCTCCCACACTCTCACCTCCATTCTGGCTGTGCCTTGGGTCTCACTAATTCATCTTTGTGCCTGGAGTCATTCCAGGATCTTACAAAGTACTGTCCTTGGTCATTATATGTGACAATTCTTATGTGTTGTTTTATTCGGTTGGTTAGTTTGTTATTGAGGACTCTTGTGTCTCTGTTCACCAAGAATATTGGCCTATAGTTTTCTTTCTGTGTTAAGTCTCTGGCTGTCCTAGGTGTCAGGGCAATACTGATGCTATAAAATGAATTTGGAAGTAGTGTCGCATCATCAATTTTGTAGAAGAGATTGAGGCATTTGGTAGATTTCAGCGGTCATTATTGAATTGTGAATAAGCTTTCCCCCCTTTATCTTTCTCTTCCTCTGGAACCACAATAATGCATGTATCAGACTGTTCAATTGTGGCCCATAAGTCTCCAGAGCTTTCTTTCCTTATTTCATTCTTTGTTTAGATTTTAATCCTCCAAGGGGATAATTTCCAGTGACCTGTCCTTCAGTTTGATTAGCCTATTTCTTCTCGATCCCGTCTTCATTGAAAACCTATGGTGATTTTTTTTTAAGGTTATCTACTGTATTATTCAGCTCTGTGGTTTCTGTTTGGTACTTTTAAATATTTTCCCTCATTGTGGCTATTTTCTTTGTTTATGCATTTTCTCCTGACCTTATTAAAACATTTATGACTTTTTACCTTAATTATTGTCACAATCTGCACGACCATTTATTCAGTTTTTTGAGCCAGGAAGAGAGGGGATTGGTAAAAAATAAACAGACATAAAAGTAGAAAGAGAGGGACCTGGTGGATAGAAGAAGACGGACCACAAGTAGGCTCAGCACATTTATTATATAGGTTTACACATCGAAAGGACTTACTGTGAGAAATCTTCTTCAAGCTAAACAGAACAGAAGTTGAGAGTAAAACAGCCCAATTAGGACTTACCAGCTTGCCCCCATAACTACCTCCGGGCAACTGGCATTTGAACTCAAGGCTAAGAACTAATAAGTTCCATGGCTGGCTCAGAAGTCCCTTGTAACAGGGTGTCCCTATCAACTGGGTGGCTTTCATTTGGTGCCTTCACACCACAAAACTCCCCAAGGAGGTGTCCTCTCTGTGTCTGGGTAGTTCAAAGCAATGATTCATTCACTGCTCCTGACATATAACCTGGAAGTTACTTTACAACTAATAATTTATAGTTACTTTATAACTTACAACTTATGACGTATTATATTTCTAGCTATTGTTTTGTATTTCTGTCAGTTAAATCACATATTTTCATTTCACTAGGATCAATTTCTGTAAGTTGTTTGGTTTTTGTTTTTTGTTTGTTTGGGAACATATTACTTTTTAAACAAATTTTCCTGGATTTTTTCATTGTGTCTGGAAATTAGATAAATCAAACAACTTTCTCAGTCTTCACAAACTGATTTCATTCAGAAAAAAAAACTCTCCCCAATAAACATGGTCAAAGACCCTGAGGGGTATTTCACACCTGCCTCCTACCCCAGTGCACTTTCTTTGTTCTCGGTGGCCCCCAGGCATCCGGAATAGGCCCAGTCCTATCCTCTCTGCCTCTCAGGTGAGACAAACAGCAGCACTTCAAGCAGTCCCCAGAGCAATTGCAGTGTTGGACCCCGGGTTCCTCTCCTTTCCTCTCCAGGCAAAGCTGGGAGTGGGGCTTTCCTTCCAGTCGGGTGCAGCTTTGCTGGGTGGGCTCATGGTGAGACCTTGTCTTTACTACTTCTGCCAGATTGGATGTGACTGATTTCCACACAATTAAGATGCAGGGAAATGAGAGGACACATTTCTTTGTGTACACCAGTGCCTATTTTCTTACCTTAAAAAGTCCCTGGGGTAGAGGGTTATAAACATATTATGGAAATGTGTTACAAGGTTTCAAATTGCACTTCAGAACCATTGTTCCAATGTACTTTCCTCAGAGCAATACATGAGAATGGATTCATGCTTTACTACAACATGGTCCATTCCAAATTTCGTATTAGGATGAGAGGTTGTGAATATGCAGGCAAGTATTGTGTATCACGTGGTATTTAAATCAGGAGAGAGAAAAGCACACATGCATTTTTTCAGATGGAGAAAACACAAAGGTCAAAGCCATACTGTGCACAGATTTTTGTCTTTTTTTAAATTTCAAATTATTCTCCACCTCTCTTCTGACCATCATCTTTACCTGTTTTTAAAGGTCAGGTAACCAACTGTAACCAACAGTGACAGTAGGCCTACTGGACCTCACATGTACCCTGTCAAATATTCAAAGGTAACTTAAAAAGCCCTGATTTAGTTTCCAATATTGTTTTAATCGCCAAGCTCACAAACTTTTCATGTAAAAACATGGATTCACAAAAACAAATAATTAAACTATGTTCTACTTTTAAAAACTCTTTTATAAAAATAAATGTAAGCATTTAAAATGCTCTAGAATTTATGCCAGAAACAAACTTGTAGTAGTCCGTGCCACATTTTTGCTTGCATCATGAGAGGTTGTGCATAATTTATAAGAAACTAATTTAGTCTTGAACATAAATTTTCTGGTGGTAGAGAAAGGGCTCTTTATTATGCATGTTTTATGATTTAACTTTTTCTCCTGTCCCTGTTAAAATGTACGAGCGTGGTTCGTCCATGCTTTAACTTCTTACCGTATAGATTATGGACCAGTAGGGACCACTACTCGAATCTCTAGACACATGCTTGTCACAGTTGTGAATAAGACCGTTGCATTTATAATTCAATAAGAAATTAGATGAACATCTCAAATTCCTCTCTTCAGCATCTCACTTTACAATCTAATGAAAATCCCATTTTCTTAATAGATAACATTTTGGGGATCAAGTCTAAAAGAAATATTTTTGTCTTTTAGATAAAAATATATGTTTCTGAGAGCAAAACCAAATATTTTGAGCCTTAAAAAATTATTTGTTTTGTTGGCTTTGTTGTGAGATACATTCTTAGCTGTATAGACTCAGAGATCTTTGCAAACATTAGATGGCAAAGTCACCTTGAATAGCCAAATTCTGTCACTGGGGCTCTCCATGGATCAAGGAACACCGCTTATCCCAGTGTCTATGCCATCAGATATAAATGTGTTGCGTCATAGAGTGGGCCTGATGTGAAAGGAAAGCTCCCGAGTCTCCAGCAAGGTGTCCAGCCCACCAGCACCCCAAACCCCAGCCCCATAATTCACCCAACCTTCACAGATGCACTAGTCGAAATTTAAGTATATAGTCTTAAAGCAAATATCTCATTAGATTAAACTTACATCATTTGTTTTCTTGGTTATAAGAGCGTATTAATTTGGAGTGTATGAGGGAAGACAAGCCAGAGCATGGAGCATCTCCAGAGGTTGAGAGGAGCTGGGTGGAGCTTCGTAACCAAAAAGGCCAATACATTAAGGCTTCTGGGAAAGAGCTGTGAGGCATCTGTGCAATGGAAGATTATTCCAGAGTCAGAAGAGATATGAGATAGTATGTATCTTGACAGTGGCTCTTAGCAGCTGTTTGACCTCAGATGAAGCACTGTTTTTCATGATCCCACACAGAAGGGTGAAAAATACTCATCCTGGCATTTTGTTGTGATTACTATATCAATGTATATGTGTGCAAATCTTGTATAACCTATAGGATGATATATGTAGATAAAAATATAATTTTGCAAGGTGGGAAGAAGGAAATGCATAATGTAATCTAAAGAAAAGCTTTCTCATGCTTTGCCTTTCTTAAAATATTACCTAGTTGTTGTGGTGGGGGTGTTTTTGTATAAAAATTGCATTTGAAATATGTTTACTGTCTCACAGGAATCAACAAATTTAGAGGTTAAAGACTTCATGCAAGCAGAAAGCAAGCATGGATTTTCCGTAAAAGTGGCAATGTCCAAGTTACCATGATTTATTTTTCATCTCATTCATTTGCATGTGATATTTGTTCAGTAAAGCAGGAGCATCAACACCTCACAGAGCTGCATTTTGTGTCGCTGTTGCAGTGATGTGGCACACAGTATAAGGATGACCCTGGAAATGACACTAGTATTTCCCTATGAAGCCAGGTCTACACACATCAGAGCTGATAAAGAGATGCATGCTCTCTGATTTGTAACCTAAGGTATCCTGGTAGTAAGAGTAAGTGTGTAAGTACTTGTTCTGAACAAACACGTAGGGTCATTTCATAATCACACATAGTTCAAATGACCATCTCTTGGTGTCAATCGGGGATTGAAGGCAGCCTTGCCAATTTGCTTTGCTGCTTTTTGCTGTATTGCTATTGAAAGTGTCACAGCTAAAACTACACAAAATATGCTGAAAGGGTATCTCAAGGGAGATTTAGGGAATGGGAGAGAGCTCAGCTGGGTGTGTAATTTGTTTTTACATGAGTTATTTACTTCATCTCCAAACGTATCTCTCTTTAAATGGTCCGCTGGAAACAGAGGACAAGCAAGTGGAGGGTGACTGTCCAGCATCTGAGGTCTCTTAAGACTCATTCATGAAAAATTGGGTTAGGTACATGGTGCTTGAGGGGGAGAGGCATGCCATTGCTGGGAGGGGTCTGCAGGTGCATTTTGCCAGCACTTCTGAGCATATGCTGGCTGGCTGGTTAATGACTGACTGCACCACTCACATCAACAGCTAACTTCTGACTGGACACAGGCTAGACCATCAGCAACCTCACCTACAACATGAAACAAATAAAAAAGAGAACTCGTGTTGTGGCTTTTCCCTTTCTGACACAGAGTGTGGGCTGTGCCCAAACATGGTACTCATCTGAGCAGAAGAGTACACGATCAAAGTCACCCAAAAGAGACCAAATGTTCTTGAATTATTCAAGAAGAGAAACAAAGCTCCAGGTAATCTGAAGTATGAAAACACACATCATGGGCTGGGGTTGTGGCTCAGCGGTAGAGCGCTCGCCTAGCATGTTCGAGGCCCTGGACTGGATCTTCAGCACCACATAAAAATAAGTAAGTAAAATAAAGGTATTGTGTTAAAAAGAAGAAGAAGAAGATAGGTTAATTTTAAAGAAAAAAGAAAAAGAAAAGAAAACTCAGGGGCTGGGGTTGTGGCTCAGCGGTAGAGCGCTTGCCTCCCACAGGTGAGGGCCTGGGTTCGATCCTCAGCACCACATAAAAATAAATAAATAAAATAAAGGTATTTTTAAAAAGAAAGAAAGAAAACCCAGCTCAGGCTTTGAAATTTTGAATTGCCGGGTTCCCTCCAAGTCACCTAAACTAGATTTTCAAGAGTGCGTCTCAACTACCTCACGTGGCAGAGCTTGTGAGGAACTGACTGTCATGAGTACAGGGTGGCAGCGTGGGCATTGTTGTTCGTCTTTTGAAATAATTAATTCTAGGTGATATTTTTAGATAACAAAGTTTTTTTTTAATAAAATGTTCCATGTAAATTCTTGACTTCTTACCTAAGCCATGTCACCATTAGTATTTTCTAGTGTCTTTCGTCAGGAGTAATTTTTAGAAAAGACAAAAAATCATTGTGTATTTTTTATTTTTTTTATATTGGCTAATAAAGGTGAGACCATCAAAGACATTAAAATAATAATGAAAAATCATTAACTATAAAAAAGAAGCTGAAAGGACAAACTACAGAATAGGAGTAAATACTTTGCAAGTCATATTTTGCATAAGAATATCTGTAATATGAAAGAATTCTTATAGCTCAATAAAAACCAATAAAAATGGGGGGGGGAGAAAAGACAAAAAATGTACTTTATACCTCAACTCCTAAAAAAATATTTTGCCCTACATTTATTATATCAGGAGGCCAAGAATGGCCTCTCTAGTTCCCCACTGCTGGGTCAAGGTTCCTCTCAATTCTGGGTCTTCACTTCCAAGCTCCCCAGCTGGTGCGATTCTCCTCCTTGCAGACTGTAGGCCAGATGTTCTCTGTGGATGGAGTGACACAGGGATCTTCTGCAGGGCAGTCTCCTGTGGCAGCTTCCTTCCTTGAATCCAGCAACAAAGATTGTCTAAGAGTTGAGGGAAAGCTGTCTCCTTCATGCTGCAACCACAGAAGTATCATTCCCTCACCTCCCTGGATGCACACCAGAGACGGGATAATGGGGCCACTTAGCATGCATCTGTCACATGTCTGTGGTCCAAATGTCAGGAGATCTTGAACACGGGGATTGTGACACCAATACTGAAAGTGAATATCCAATCTCCATCAGCTGGGTACAGTTTTATGACAACTCCACACAGTTAGGAGCCTCCTTGGTTCACTCACTGGTACCCCTTTCCCACCAAACACCCTGATTCAGAACTTGTCCTCGGATACCATGTTCTGCTCCTCTCTTTTTCTAAATGAATTTGTTTATTTAAGCAGCACTTGGGCTCTTTCACTCAGCCCGTGCCCTTCATTTGTTTCTATTACTTGCCTAAACTTTCTTTTAGATTCTGTGACTTAAACAAATGTGACCACATTATCCCATTGAGGGTAGGACCAACAGAGGAGATAAAGTGAGAGCTTTGGGAACAGGACAGTACCTTCACAGACTCCTTAATTTTGTAGTATATTGAATTTTCAGTACCTGATTCTATGTTGGTATTCCATTTACTTAACATAGATCATTCAATTAGATGACTACACAAATCTAGAAGAAAACATACTAAACTAGGGAGTTTAAATGTATCTGCTTTTTCTAGAAAACAAGAGAAGGAAATACACAACTTAATGTTAAATAAATGTCAGAACAAGGAAGTCTGAGAGAGGAGCTCAGAGCTGGACTTGCAGCTCCTTGGAAGTATGATCCAGACAAAGTACTTAACTGATCTCAACAGTTCCTATTTCCTCCTTAAAAAGAAAGACTGATGTGGAGAGCTTTACTAAGGCTCCATGAGCCTGAAGTCTCTGTACTTGTCACCCTACAGACCCATTGGTGCTGTGACCACACTTCCTCCTCCTTCCTGCCCGGGTGTGGTCACCAGAGTCATCTCCTCCTGGGACTGCAGATGTGGATCAATGGGACACCGAGAGAGACTGATCACTCTCTGTCGTTAGTACACAGGCTCTTTCCGACTCATTTTGCACTGAGCTGGGGTGGACTTAGTGATGGATGCAGTCTCAGTGGCACCAAAGACCTTTTACCTGTCACATCACTCTCCAGGAAAACTTGATATTTCTGTGACCCTGATGAATTTCTAAACTATTTTTGATGTTGTTCAAAGCAACTCTAAGATGAGGAGGGCCTTGGAATATGGGATGAGTCATTTGCAAATTCATGTATGATGTTAGTTTTGTTTGTTCTCCTTGTAGCTAATTTTAAGTGGATACATTTTTGTCAGGGTCATGAGGTCTTAAACTGCAGTCCAGAAGGGCGTTTAAGGAAAATCAAGTGATGCCTTTGAGCACTGCATGCCAATGCAAGCTGCTTTGCCATTTTCCTCAACTTTAATCAAAAAAGAAAAATGATTTTGTTTTGTCCTAATTCTTTTTGTAATTGTCAATGTATGGACAAGTACCCTTAAAATTGATAACATTAACACTGCTCTTAAAATATTCCTTCAAAGGCAGACTTAGAACATTGAACCCTGTATTATTTTTTATATCTTTGCTTTTCTCAATAATTTCATCTCTGATAAAATAAAAATAGAATCAAGCTACAATTGAAGTGAGGGAAGAATTATCATATACATGCATTAATGATGATTTATGAAAAACAAAACAGGAAAAAAAATCAAAAAGAAAAATGATCTTTTAAAAAAGCTTTTTTAAGATTTAATATTCCTGCAAAAAGAGTACACTCAGAAAACTCTTTAGATTGATTAAAAAACACATTGAATAAAATAATTTCATTTTTTTCTCTTTTGGAGCCACTAATCATCTATTATTACAATATACTTTTCTATTAAAATTAAAAGCAATATACAGTTACAAGGAAATAAATTCATGGCTTTTGTTTAAAAATAACTGCCTAAATAATTAATTGTACCAGTGACTTGCACCAGTGACTTTCATAGGTAGTGTGTCCACATGCAGGATCAAAGAGTTTTCTGAATATGTCAAAATGCATTCTTCTTCCTAACCCCCCACCCCACAGAGATACACCTCAAGAATCAGACATATCATACTAGCGGAGTAGAGAGACCCAAAATTTGTCATCTTGATGGTGGTTGCATCATAGGTTTATTTTTATTTATTTATCTACATGTATTTATTTATTTTTATTTGTTATATATGATAGCAGAATGCATTACAACTCATATTACACATATAGAGCATGATTTTCACATCTCTGGTTGATACAAATTATATTCACACCATTCATGTCTTCATACATGTATTTAGGGTAATGATGCTCACCTTGTTCTACCATCTTTTCTACTTCATGCGCCCTCCCTTTCCCTTCCACCCCTTTGCCCTATCTAGAGTTTGTCTATTGCTCCCATGATCCCCTTCCCTGCCCCACTGTGAATCAACCTCCTTATGTCAGAAAAAAAACATTTGGCATTTGGTTTGGGGGGATTGGCTTACTTCACTTAGTATGATATTCTCCAACTCCACCCATTTACTTTCAAATGCCATGATTTTATTCTCTTTTATTGCTGAATAATATTCCATTGTGTATATATACCACATTTTCTTTATCCATTCATCTACTGAAGGGCATCTAGGTTGGTTCCACAGTTTAGCTATTGTGAATTGTGTTGCTTTATTGGTGTGGCTGTGTTCCTGTACTATATTTTTTTTTAAGTTCTTTGGGTATAGACCAAGGAGTGAGATAGCTGGGTCAAGTGGTGGTTCCCATAGGTTCATTTTCAATACCAAGAACAACAACAACAAAAAATTTTAAATGATTATCATGGAATATGTTCGATTGTTTTTGCAAGAAAACTTTACACAAATCTTAAGCATTAAAGAGACTTATATTTTTAAATACACTATCAAGTAAGAATTTAATGGAATAAAGGGAAGTCCTCTGAAGTTGTTCATGTGTTCATATTGGGAACCCTGCTTTTATGCTGTGAATTACTGAGGGCAACTTTACCAGGCAAGTACATGGCCAATCCCTCTAACAGAAAAAGTGTGCTCTCCTTCTGCATTCAGCACCATAACTAAGATTATTTATGGTATTTTTATTTAAAAGTCACAACCTCTGAATCTAACAGGATGGCAGGCAGAAGCCAGTTTAAAGGATGAACCTGCTATCCCACAAATCAATATGGAGGTGTGACAGTTACTTCAGTTGGTGTTATGAATGGCATTAAATCACAGGCCACACTTAGGGCCTCATTATGTATAGCGAGGATTTTGTAAGTTTGTGAGCAGAGGCAGTGGGTGAAGACCTAAGACTGTGTTTCAATGAACTATGTTCCTCACACAAGCCACATGACAGAAGGCTCCTTGAGAGAAGCCTACTATTTTTTAGAAAAAAAAATACCACAAAGATGTATATTGCTGCACTTGCTACTGTTTCAGATTAGCAATTATTTTAAAAGGAGTTAAAAAGAAAAAATAAAATAAAATTGTTGAATACAATGCATAAACTTCACCAGATGCAACAAGGCAAATACAATTTAAAAGCATAGACATTTTTGGCTTAAGATCAACATGAGCATTAGAATGAAACCCACTAATTATGCATGAACTTTTCCTTAATGAAATAATCATTCCAATGCTTTACTCTGCTGCTGTGTTTTAAGAGCAGATGGGATCCTGCGATGGGTAAAAGCAGGAACAAAAGAAAATATGGCTGCAAGGAGCGCAGAGTTGCTTATTGGTATAATTGTTAAGAGTGAAAACACTGAGCTGTGAGGTTTGAGTTAAATTTAGTCAAATAATGACAAAAATACATCCACCATGGATTTAATTACTAAAAATTAAATATAATATGTAAGCCAGCTTGAATTCAATTTAAAAAATCCTGTTCTAGTTCAGCTATGAGTCTGTACTTATAAAAGGGAATTTGGGAATCATAATTGCCAAGAATTATGCCTGAAACTTCATAAATTATCTGTTTTACTTAGAGTATAGTATTGGGAAATATGCACATTTATGTACATTTTACAGATAAAAAGAAAGGTGCAGAGACATATGGCAGTTTGTGCCAGCCATGCCTGACAAGTCCCCAGGGGGATGATCAGAACATGGTGACCTTATTCCAAATCCCAGCACCTCCCCCACTTCACAGTCCATTGGCTGCCCACCAAATGCTGGCTGCATGTAGTTATCCTTTAGATGGCAGAACTCGAGGCAAGCTTATGGGATTTGTTAAGAGCATCTGTAAAGACTTCCATTTTATCATAGTTTTTTTTTTTACTTTTAAATTTTTATTTGTTTAATTTTATGTAATATCATTTTACATAACATATATATGTATATAAATTTAATAGATACCAAAGAAATAGAAATCAATGTTTGTACCTTTTAAATTACAAAAATAATTTTGTTTATTGTAAATCATGTGTGGTGCGACACCGCCATAGATAGCAATGAAACTTTCTTTAGGTTCCCTTATCATTATAAGTTTTCAAGTTCATGGCCTTTGCACATATGGTTATTCAAAGGAGTTTACTGTGTATTCAGTCAATAAAAGAAGACCCATTAAGTTAAAAACAATAAATATGATATAGAATGTCTTTGATTAAAATGCAATAAGACGTTTGATTAATAATAGAAGGATATGGGGCTGGGGTTGTGGCTCAGTGGTAGAGCATTAGCCTTCCATGGGTGGGGCACTGGGTTTGATCCTCAGCACCACCTAAAGGTAAATGAGTAAAATAAAGATAGTGTGTCCATTTACAATTGAAAAATTAATTTAAAAATAATAATAATAGAAGTATAAGGATATATTTTAAACCTGAAAAAAAAGTAAATTAAAATATAATAGTTGGCAGTCCCAAGATGGTGGAATATAGAAGGTCCCTTTCCTAGGTGCTCCATGGCGTGAAACCTAGAAAGCAGACAGCCGGCTTCTCAGCAAGGTTGGTGAACAAAAATAAGAGAGTTGGGGGCGGGGTGTTTATTGGAATTTAATATTGGAGATTCAAAGCAGATTGGGGACTCAGGAGGTTGAACATTATAAAATAAAGGAGAAATACCCAGAGCCCCAGCCACTGCCAGAGGCACCAGCCAGAGGGGGGCAAAGTGGAGGGACAAGGTAATTAAAGGAGCCTATATTTTAGGAGGCCTGAGGTGAGGTTAGAGATCAAAGCCACTGCCCCACTAAACGGAAAGGCACACTGCACAATATCCCTGTGTGGGAAAGAGCTGAATCTCTCCAGGTCGTGGGCAGAGGACAGAGGAAAGAAGCATTTTGCAGCTACAATGTGGAGGCTGGTAGCTGGGGGTGCTGAGTCCTAGGAAAACCAAATTTGGCCCAAAATACAGGCCTGGCAAACCCACACGGCAGGACACAGAATGTGCCTAAGTGACCAGGAGAAAATCAAATACACAGGGAACAACTGGTCTTGGAAACCCACCCAACCGTCCAGCATGGCTGCTGGCAGGACCTGCTGGGAGGGACTCCTGGTTGGGAATTTGAAGGGGTGGTGGGGAGAGATTGAATTTGGAGAGTATACCCGAGACCAGGAAAGGTGGGGTCTACAGGTGACACAGTGGACTAAGAATTGGATCCTCAAACAATGCAAGTGTAACCCAGGGGAGATCCCTGGGGAGCAGTCTTCCAGTGTGAATCAGCAATTGCTGGGCCCTGGAGGTGCTCTGATTCAAAGTCTCCAGACCAGTTGGCATTCAGCAAAGAACCCAGAGCCCACCCCAGCCTAAACCCTGCCTCCAGGAATTCCACCCACAGGATTCTCTCTCTCACCCCAGCAACCCAACCTAACACAGCTGAGAAACTAAGCTTAGAATCTTTTGGACTCTAATGGACACAATTCTTCAACTTTTCACTGAGATTGGTTTTTTGTTTGTTTGTTTCCATTTGATTCTGAACTTGATGGTTCATGAACACTTATACATATTCATATTTGTTTTTTCTCAGCTCTAGAATTTTTGAAGCCAGTTATTTTACATGGATCATTATTTTGAGGAATATGATATTTGATTAGTATATTTCAGTTTTGTTTTATATTCTTTTATTTTCATTTTTTAAAAATGTTACTACATATGTATTCCCCACTTACGTTTCCCTTCATTCTCTTTGTCTTTTTTTTTCTGACTACAGCCAATCTCCATTGCTCTCTCTTTCATTCTTCCTTTAGTGTTTTACCTCTATCTTCTCTCCTCACCCCTCATAATCATCACATCCTACATCACTTCTGTTCTCTCCTAGTACACCATTTGAAATTGTAAACCCTTTGGCAAACAGTGTTCTTATTGTGGGCAATAACTGATCATATCATTTCTGTTTATTGTGACAATTAGCATGACAGATATCGTAGCAGGAACTATTTGGTTTAATGCTGTACATTGTTTGTATTAGTGTTTTTATTATCTGTCTCCCATAAACAGTGAGGTAACCTTCAGGGACACTACAAGTGCACAGGGTAGAAACTCTACAGTCCCAGATACAAACTGCTAGATATGTAGACACACAAACCACATTAAAAAGCAAGGGAAGGAATCATTCCAAACAAACAAAGATACTTCAATAACAGAATTCATGACCAACACAGTGGAAGAAGTGTCAGAGAAGGAATTGAAAGTGTACATATTCAAACTAATCTGTGAGATAAAGGATGATGTAAGGAGTCAAATCAGAATGGAAATACTGGGTGGGGATTGAACCCAGGACCTTGTGAATGCTGGGCAAGCACTCTACCAACTGAGCTATATCCCCAGACCATTTCCAAGATCTTTAAAGAACTAATGCCATTTTTTTCTCAAATTATTCCAGAAAACAGGAAAAAATAGATCCCTTCCAAACTCATTCTATAAAGCTAGTATCACCCTGATACCAAAATCAGACAAAGACACATTAAGGAATGAAAACTTCAGGCCAATATCCCTTGTGAACATAGACACAAAATCCTTAATAAAATTCTGGCAAATCACATACAAAAAACATATTAAAAACAGTGCACCACGATCAAGTGGGGTTCAACTCAGGGATACAAGGTTGGTTCAGCATATGGAAATCAGTAAACATAATTCATCACATCAATAGACTTAAATAAAAGAATCACATGATTATCTCAATAGATGCAGAAAAAGCATTTGGCAAAATGCAGTACCCCTTCCTGTTCAAGACACTAGAAAAAACAGGGATAGTAGGAACATACCAAAACATTGTAAAACCTATGTATTCTAAATTCAAGGCCATAATAATTCTAAATGGAGAATAATTGAAAGCATTCCCTGGAAAAACTGGAGCAAGAATGCCCTCTTTCACCACTCCTTTTCAACATCATCCTTGAAACTCTAGCCAGAGCAATTAGGCAGAAGAAAGACATTAAAGGGATATAAATTGGAA
Organism: Urocitellus parryii; assembly: GCF_045843805.1. NCBI lineage: Eukaryota > Metazoa > Chordata > Mammalia > Rodentia > Sciuridae > Urocitellus > Urocitellus parryii. Next base: position 8,987,044 of record NC_135543.1, on the reverse strand, counting down.
AAGATGAACTCAAACTATCACTATTTGCCAACAAGATGATTCTATATTTAGATGACCCCAAAAATTCTACCAGAAAACTTCTAGAGCTCATAAATGAATTCATAAGAGTAGCAGGATATTAAATTAACCCCCCTAAATCAATTGTGTTTTCATATTCTGGTAATGAATCAACCAAAACAGAAATTAGAACAAGTATCCCACTCACAATAGCCTCAAAAAATAAAATATTTGAGAATCAATCTAACAAAAGAGGTGAAAGATCTATACAATAAAATTGACAGGACAATAAAGAAAGAAATTGAAGCAGACCTTAGAAGATGAAAAGATATTCCATGTTCTTGGATAAGCACAATAAATATTGTCAAAATGGCCATACTACCAAAAGTATCATACAGATTTAATGTAATCCTTATTAATATTCCAAAGAGGTTCTTCATGGAAATAGAAAGGGCAGTAATAAAGTTCACTTGGAAAAAATAAGAGACTCATAATAGCCAGTCAATTCTTAGCAAGAAAAGTAAAGCAGGAGGTATCAAAATACTATACGTTAAATTATAATACAGAGGCATAGTAACAAAAACATCATGATATTGACACCAAAACAGACACATCAACCAACAATACAGAATAGAAGACACAGAGACAAACCCACATAAATACAGTTATCTCATCCTAGACAAAGGCACCCAAAAGATACATTGGAGAAAAGATAACTTCTTGAACAAGTGATGCTGGGAAAACTGGAAATCCATAGTAGAAAAATGAAATTAAAACTTTATCTTTCTCTCTGCACAGAATCAACTCAAAGTGGATCAAAGACTTAAACACTAGAACAGAGGCCCTGCACCTAATAGAATGAAAAGTAGGCCCAAATCTAGTCCATTTAAGAACTGACTTCCTTAACAAGATCCCTCAAACACAAGAAGTAAAATCAAGAATAAATGGGATGGTGTCAAACCAACAAGGTTCTTCATGGCAAAGGAAACAATCAAAAATGTGAGCAGAGAGCCTACAGAATGGGAGAAAATCATTGCCTCCTACACCTCAGATAAAGCATTAATCTCTACGATATATGAAGAACTCAACTAACTTAACGACAACAAAAAACAAATAACCCAATCAATAAATGGGCAAAATAACTGAACAGGCACTTCATAGAGGAAGAAATATGAATGATCAAGAAATATATGAAAAAATGTCCAACATCACTAGCAATTAGAAAAGTGAAAATTAAAACTACACTGAGATTTTATCTCACTCCAGTTAGAATGGCAATTATCAAGATGACAAGTAACAATATATGTTGGTAAGGGTGTGGGGGAAATGTTCACTCATACATTGTTGTGTAATTTTGACATATTATATATACATGGAGTATAATTCCCCACTCTTGTGGTTGTACATGATGTGGAGTTACACTGGTTGTGTATTTATATAGGAACATAAAAAAAAGTTCTGTCTGATTCATTCTACCATCTTTCCTGTTCCTACCCACATTGTACCCCTCTCTTCTCTTCATCCCCCTGTGTTTGATCTAATGGACTTCACTTCCCCCACCACCCCCATTGTGTGTTAGCTTCTGCATATAAACCACATTTTCTTTATCCATTTATCTGTTGAAGGACACCAAGACTAGTTTCATAGCTTAGCTATTGTGAATTGAGTGGCTTTAAACATTGATGTGACTGTGTCACTATATTATGCTGATTTTAGGTTCTTTGGGTATTTGCCAAGAGTGGAATTTCTGGGTCAAATGTTGGTTCCATCCCAAGTTTTCTGAGGAATCTCCATATTGCTTTCCATAGCAGTTGCACAATTGGCAGCTCCACCAGCAATACATACATAAGAACCGAACCACATCTCTCACACTTTTTATCTGGCTGATAAATTGCCAATTTTCATGCAGAAAATAATTGATAATTTTTATGTCTTTATTTTTTTCTAGTGGTACAGAATTGTCACTGAATTCTTTAGTCAGAAGTGTAAGATGTAAAGTGAACAGAATTATCTTGAAGAAAAAGTTCAGAACTGAATTATTGATGCTCTGGGATAGAACACAACCCATGTCAAACTGAAGCCCAAGCCTTCTGTTTGCCTACTGAAAACAGGAGCACATTCCCTTAGCAAATATGTTTGCCTTGGCATTGTCACCTCCTCCTTTCATGAATATAGTTGAATTTATTTATGTTTTTAAAAAAATGAATCTGGAGGTAATTTACACTGTTTCAGTTTGGTAGAGGAGTAGGTTAGAAAATTTCCTTCATCCAAGATCATTCTCATGAGAATCCAGATGATGTAAAAATCTGTGGCACTATCCAGTGTAGAACAATGTCTCAAAGTCATCTCAAGTACTAATATTATCTCTCTGAAAACATTAAAGACATTAAAGAACAGAAAGATAAAAAAAAAACTTTTTATGAAATACTAGAAGTTCAAAGACCTTTTTCATTTATTCTAAACTTCTTTTAACCCTGACTAAAAACAGTACTTTCAAGTACAGGTGGTGCTTTTCCTTGCTTCACTATTAGAATTCTAATTTCAGATAATTGCATTGACTCAACCTCGATTCAGTCAGCTCTGAGGCACACTTCATGTTTTCCTTGATTCTCGTCCTCTGCTTCCTGAATTTTGTTTTTTCTTGCCTTACTTCTGTGCTTTTGACAATCAAGTGCAAATACTTTGACTTTAATTAAAGCCTAAGGAAAAGCCCAGAACTTTTAATTTTCCTTTAATTAAGTAATTGATAATATTGTATTTAGTATTTTATGTATATCCCTCCCTCTCAAGTCAAAAACTTAGCAGTTCAGAGAAAAAAAAAAAAAACAACAACTTAAAACTAAAACCAGCTCCTTTTACAGTTGACTAATCGGATGTGTACACTTAATTTTTGTGTGTGCTGTACCAGAAAGAGCATAAACTTCTTGCAAACAAGCTTAGCTTACAAATGCTTATTAATAAGATCGTAGGAGACTTAAGATTTGCAGCAAGTCAATGGCTCTTTCTCAGTGACACTCAGCCATTTTCTTTCTATAGTGGGGATGAGAGACCCTGTTCTTAGCATGGAATGATGGTGTCTGGATGCCTTCATATGATGTACTTCAACCCAAACTCTAAAAACCTGCTATCTGTGTACTAAAGTAATGCCATGGCATATGATAATGAAATGAGGACATTTCCTCCTGTATTTTTTCCACTGTTTAGTCCAGAGTCTCACACCAGACTGAGCTCAGTTAAGCACCTTTGTCATTGAGAGCAACATTTCTGTGTGGTTTCCTCATTTGCCTGGAATGCTCTATCTCCCCAACTTCTCACCTGACTACACTGTCAATCACCTCAAAACTCACCCTAACGTTCAGTTTCCCAGGCAGCTTCCCTGGATTTCCCTACTAGGTGAGGTTCCCCTGCTGTGCAGGGTCATCATGCTCTGTAACCTCCCTTGTGATCCTTACCAAACCTGCAAACAACACATGACTGTGCAATGACATTTTCTATTCACTTTAACTTTATATCTTCATGTGCAAACTCCCAAAATTCTTTACAACTGTCATCACCACAGAATTTTTAGTGAAGAAGTATTCCATGCATGTGTATGGGTGTAGAAAAAATATATATAATATATATTAATATAACATATATTATTTACCATATATTCAGCATATATTATATGTATTCATCATACATATTTGATGATTTAGTAAATTAACATATAAGTAAGAATTATTCATCAAAAGAAAAAAAAACACTAGGCCTAATATTTTCTTCTTGTATTGATGATAGATAACTTAGTCCATTGTAGTTAATTTAAGAACATAAAGATTACAATTAAGAGTTATGAAACAGCTAACCAAAGCAGTGAGTGGTATAGTGAAATGATCTTCAACTGAGAATTTTGGGAATACTCTCACATTCCACAGATACACACATGATTGGAGCTCTTTCCTGGCCCACAGGAATCTGAACCACTCTATTAGACTGTACTCATCAGAAATCCACCACTGTATCCTGCTATTCCACTAATTTAGACTTGTGGAAGCAGGTTCGTTGCATGGAGTCCCTCTTTATGCTAAGCAGCATGCAGTCAATTTGGGTACAGGATTCTGCTCATGCTGAGAGAAGGATGTAACACTTTCATCTGATGGTTGATTGTTGCTGAACTCCTCAGATATTATGGCATTATGGGGTTGACAGAAACAATGACAAAAAAGCTCTGACCACGTATTCCACAGTCAGGTACTCACTTCAACCAGGTTTAAATGGCACGTCAGTCAGCTCTAGCATTCCTTGTTGCAGATGGCATTTACCTTGCTTTAGAAAACTAGGTGTGGATCTTGTGATGAGTCTCCGGGAAAGTTACCCAAGCTTCACACAGCAACTTTTTTCCACCACAAATATCTCTAAAGCCATAGGATTGAATACCTTGAGCAACAGGCCACTTTTACTACATTTTGACTCTTTTGTCAATAGGAGTAATAAAGTCTTTTGTTTAATAGGAGAAATTTTTTCTGTCCTATAGGAAAGGTAGCAGAATACAACAGTTACTAATAGGGCATTATGTAAAAAGGTGAATGTGTAACTGATGTGATTCTGCAATCTGTATTTGGGGTAAAAATGGGAGTTCATAACTCACTTGAAACTAATGTCTAAAATATGATATGTCAAGAGCCGTGTAAGGTTTTGAACAACAAATAAAAAAAAAATAATAAATGGCTTGTAGCAGAAGTCTGAAACATTCTGCTCCCAGATCCTAAAGAAAAGGGATTGTGTTCATGTTCACAGGATAAGGGACAAGGTATAATATCTGTCCTTTATTTGGAAGGGCTATACTTGTACCACCAAGACTAACTTCATTTATGTGGCCCCCTTGACTCTGACGCATTAACATTCCACTTTCTGTATGGCATGTATCTAACCAAAGCCTCCAGTTCACAGGCTGATTTATGATCATCAGTTCTTCTAAGCCCGATGTCACTGATACAGTGGGCCACATGATAGCTGCTGGAATGCATAGGCGATCCAGATTCCTTTGAATTATGGGACTGAATGTTCTGTCCCTCCAAAATCAATATGCAAAAACTCTGAACCCCCAAGGTGATGGTTTCTAGGGGCAAGGCATTTGGGAGATCATCAGGGTTAGATAGATCATGAGAGTGGGGCCTACATATATACCCTCAAAAAAAGAGGAGACACAAGATGACTGTGTGTGTGTCTATCTCATTCTGTGTAAGGATGAGAAGGTGGCTATTTGCAAAACAGGAAGAAGATCGTCTCCAGATACTGAATCTATCAGTGCCTTGGTCTTGGACAACCAGCCTCCTGTGCTGTGAGAAATAAGTGCTTGTTTTCTTATCCACTCAGCCCATGTCATTTCTTACAGCAGCCCAAACTGACCAAGAGCATTTGACTGACCTGAAGTCTAGTGTGCCCTCAGCTCTGTTTGATCTCTGTTTAATTTCCCATCCAGATAATCAGCCATAGTTTTAAAATGCAATTTTAATGTTTGTTTCTGTTTTGTTTACAGTAATAGCAGGAAATAAAGCAAATATATTCTTTTTTTTTTCAAAAGGTTATTGAGAACCACAGCTTAACACAATTCCCTTCTGGTTCCTTAATTGGCGAGGATGCATTTTGCAAAGAATATAAAACCTTACAGTCACGGTACAAAACACAAAGACGAAATTCACAAGGAAATAAAAATAGAACTTCATCGAATGTAGTACCTTGATTAAATCTGAACAGTTACAAGCCATGAAATAACAAAATATTCATTTAAAAAATTCTAAACTAATTGTCTTTCAAAATAAATGACTCTAGAGCTTTTGAAGCATTACCCTTAGAGGTCACTAACAGTGGCAATTGATAGACAAATCTGAAATAGAAACTAAAATTGCTCATATTCATTGATTACAAATTATGCAAAATCACTTTAATAACTAACTGTCCAGATTTTAATTATTAGTAAATTTCTATGACTGAAAGCACAAGCAACAATAAGGACTGAAAAACAAAACTTGCATTGTTCTATGACAGAAATGACAGAATGACTGATTTCTCATAGGACTTTCATCTTTAAAGCTGTAAATTACCTCAGTGCCCCTTATCTGAATGTGAGAAATACTAAAAAAACAACAAAAAAATAAAACAACTTTTATTATGGAGGAAAAATTTAAAGAATAAGAAAGTAAGTCACAAAATTCTAAACTGTTTATAAGTTATTGCATTTTAATAAATTTATAAATTAAATACCAAAAATGCCAAAATCAAAGGTATAATTGCTAAAGCAATACTGAAGATAATTTAATATCTACTGTAAAGTATACAAAGGATAACAGATTCTTAATCATCCTAAACTGCTTATAGAGTTTAGACAGCACTGCAAATAGCTAAATAAATATTAGACTAGACAATATGAATTTTAGATTTTTCTAATCTCAAGAAAAAGTATATATTCAGTATCCTTCTTTAGTGAAATAGAAACCCTCCTAAACAAATTTTATTATTCCTCACTAGGTCAGGAAAACAGAATCCATTTTGGATACTCCCACTACAAGAGGCTTGAACATAAGAACTGGAGCTTTAGGAAACCATTGAGTGACTCAGGAGCAAATTTCATAGGACTTTGATGTCTCTGGGACCAAAATACCTGATTACAACAATTTGGAGGGGAAAAAATTTATTTTGGATTCACACTTTCAGAGGTCCAGTCCATGGTTGGGCAACTCCATTGCTCCAGGCCCTTCAGGAGGCCGAGTATCATGGCAGAAGAGAGATTGAATAGGAAAGCTCGCATTTTATGGCAGGTTGGAAGGAAAGAGAGAACGAAAGGGGCCAAGGACAGATACAGTCCAAGGCCACAGCTCCAACTGCCAGTTTTCTCCAGCCCCATCTCACCTGCCTATAATTACCACCCAAGAGTTCATTGAGCCAATTGTCTCTGTATTAGTTCAGAAAGTGGCTCCATACGCTGAGGAGGTCAGAGGTCCTATGGTGTCATGACCTGAAAGCCCCACCTCTGAGCCTTGCTGTGTGGGAGTCATGCTTTCAACACATGAGCTTTCAAGGGACATGCCAGATCCAAACCGTCACACCTCTGATGACTTCCTCACTGCCCTGAAGCAAAGAGGCTCCACCGCAGCAAGCTCTTGTATCTCCTAAATTTGTGAAAATTTTGTCATTGTTAGAATCTAATCCCAAACCATATAGGAAACAAGATGAGAAGAAAAATATAAACGTGGCAACACCTCTAGATGGGTAAGAGACAGTACGGTAGAGAGTTATTTGTCTACATCATCATATGTATGCTAGTAAACCTTAATCGTAAAGTAACAAGAATTAGGACTCAGAAGGTATGTGCTTTTCCTTCCTTTAGCATCTGCCATCTTTCAGTCCTGGGCTTAATGCTGGAAATCAGGACTGAATATGCACAAGGCTATTGTCATAACAGAACTTCCAGTTCAGAGAGAAATCACAGTTTTCTACAATCACACAAATAAGTGCACACTCTCTGCTGTGAGACGAGGCACCACCCTTCTATGACGGAACACAAGACAACAACCAAATCTGACCTGAAGAACGACAAATGATTTCGCAATGGAGATTGGCCGTCAATTAGTGAGTGACAGCATTGCAAGACGTTTCATAGGAAATTAGACCTAGAAAGCAAAAAGCGAGGAGATGGAAGAGTTATCTGAAAAAATCAGTAAAATGATGTTATGCATAAGGTATATTTTCCAATAATACACGATACAAAGAGTAAATTGCTGAATCTTCAGTCAACATTCAGCATTCTCGGTTTCCTGCACATTTCAACACCTTCCCATCCTCTGGGTTTTAAAGACACTTCTCTTCGATGCAGCTGACAGCTCTGAGTTCTGGACATGTGTGTCCTTGAGATGTCTGCCTCGTTCGTGTGTGCAAAGTCCTTTGATTCGACAATCCAAGCTGTCTCAGTAGGATCCCTTCTCAGTGTCTCTGCCTTCCTCTTTATTTCTCCTCTTGATAAAAGAAATGTTTTTAGTGCAGCAATAGAAATGATCATGATAATATTTACTGACTGCTAGCTGTAAGTCAGGCAAGCTAAGTGCATCAATTCCCAATCACCTTTCGAGATAGGAGAAACAGGACAGGATGGGATGTGAGCGCCCACCACTTGCCCCTGGAGCCCCAGCTTATCATGCTCAGCCACTCAGAGCAAGGAGAATGTAAATCATGTGGCATTGAAAAGGTGAGGCTTTCAATGCAGGCAGTGATCAATCTTTAAAGTCTGTCCTAACAGCCACAGAGCATTGGCATTTAGAATAGTTACTATTTGTTTATTTATTAATTGGGTGTTGGGAATTGAACCCAGGGGCACTCAAGCACTAAGACACATCCCCAGATTTTCTGGTGTTAATAGTTTATTTTGAGACAGGTTCTTGCTCAGTTGCTTAGAGCCTCATTAAGTTGCTGGTTTTGAACTTGCAATCCTCCTGCCTCAGCCTCCTGAGCCACTGGGATTGCAGACATAGGCTACCACACAAAGAACCATTTACTTATTTTTTTAAATTGACAAATTTAAAACACATCTCTCATTTAATCCTGAAAGTGTCACCAGAAGAGAGAGCCATGAAGATATTGATTTTATGTATAAGGAAACTGAGTATTGAAGATATTAAATCAGCCTCCAAAAATCAGTGGCAGACATGAAATTCAAAACCATGACTATTTGGTCCCAGAGTGTATCCTAAAGTAGACAGGAGGTGACAGGGGACAAGTAAAGGAACTTTGGATTGGGCAAAGGAGAGGAAGGGGAGGAAGGGAATGGAGTAGGAAAGATGGTGGAATGAGACAGACATCATTACCCTAGATACATATATGACTGCACAAATGATGTGACCCTAGTTTATGTACAACCAGAGAAGAGAAAATCTTGTGCTCCATTTGTGTACAACAAATCGAAGAGCGTTCTTCTGTCATGTATAACTGATTAGAACAAAAATTATGAAAAAAGAAAGACTAGAGAGGAAAGGAAGGTCTCTATATGGAATGGTCATCCAAAGAAACTGGTGACAATTCACTGCAGGACATGCAAGCCTACAGAATATGACATTTGCTGTGAAACACTAAAAGAAAACACTCTCAGCAAATTCAAGGGCATAGGCAAAAGATAAAAGGTTAGGAGCACTGTTATTTTTCCCTGGACACTAGCTGAGTGGGCATCAGAGGCATTGGCCCTCTCCAGAATGAGGCTTTGGGGTTGTAGGAGACCAATGGGGCTTATATTAATTTCTTATTACTGCTGCAGTACATTGTGACAAACCTATTACGTTAAAACCACATGCATTTGTTCTCTCACAGATGTAGAGATCAGAAGTGCAAATCAGCCCCACTGGATCTGTGCAGGGCCAGGGTCTTCTAATGGCTCACAAATTGATTAGCTTCTTTGCTTTATACCGCTTCTAGATGCTACCTGCATTCCTTGGCTCACAAAACTCCCGCCCTTGCCTCTTTTGTGATATACCCTTGCACAGCTCAGATCCTCCTTAAAGTGCTTAGTCACATCTGGAATCTTGCTTTAATCATAAGATAACATTCACAGGTAGCAAGGACCAGGATGTAGGTGGGAATCCTGCTGGAGAGGGCACCATGTGGGGGACCACAAGGCACTCAGGGCTGTAAAGCCCCTACCTTGTCAACTCAAGCACATCAGGACTTAGTTACTCATTATCCTCCAGGGCCACCTTGTCCTGAGGTTTCCTAGTGATTACTAGATGTCACACATTCGTGAAATGGGGAAGCCGTGTGAAAATAAGCAATCAGGACTCACAACAGCTATCATCTGCAGGGCCTGGGCAGGAAGCATGAAGTACTAGGCTTCTTTATCCTGAATTCTGGGGGAGTCTGCCTATTTAATGATTCAGCTGACAAAGCCCTGAGTTCCCTGAGGAATTAGATATGGGAGTTCTTTAAAGAAACTGCCAGCTGTGTTTGGCCAACCCCATTGACTTAAAAAGAAATAATCTTACATAGAAACAATGAATTCATACATAAGTTTCTATATTTTAAGATACAAAAATTATAACTTTAATAATATTTTGAACTCACTGTGTCCCTCTACTGAGTCATCAGACCACCTTCAGTTCTGAAAAATAAGTTGACTGAGTTTTCTAAAAACCTTTTGAGTACGCTCTCACTTATTACTCTACTTATATCTGTTATTGGCAATTTATGGTCAGGTTTAAGAAGTATTTGTGTTGTTGCAATGATGCCTTTGTTTTCACTTATTTTGCTGATTAGGATCATAATGGAGTCTCAGCTGAGTCAGAATAAGATATGAATAAATTTGCAATGGTACCCTATAAGGAATGTGCTGTCTCTGCTTGTGGACATCTCTGGGGTAGAAGGAGATGCCACCTTTCTCACACTTCGATTTACATGTTCTAAGGAGATTCTGACCAATCACAAGGTAGAGCTGTAGCCAGTACATGGGGGCAGGAGAGAAAGCCAGAGCCCTGGAGATAAGTGACCCTAAGGAATGAAAGAAGAATCCTGCCAGAAAACCAGATGTAGCAATAGAGCCCAGGGTTGAAAGAGAGTAGTTTGGACTCTACCTCTGCAATCCCTATCCTCCTCCTGACACTACCATATGCTGGTATCATCTGTTTTTTTTTTTTTTTTTTTTAATCAATCCTCAAAATACTTTTGTGGCACCCATTTGCAGTAGGGAGAGAATTTTCTTTGTGAAATTAAAAGTTGTTTTTCTTGAGCTGGGAACTTCACCAGCAAAAGCAATCCTGCAAAAGGGGACCTTGAAAAATCACTATTCAGAATCAAGAATGGCAATGATTCTTCTTTTTCAAAAGGAGTGACAGCAATAGGAAGATTCAGAGTGATTTTGTTTGAGGTAAATTGATAAGAATCTACCCTGTCCCAGGGGGAAGAGGTGTGCATAGAGGAAGAAGGCCCAGGTCTTGCTGCACCTGCATAGGGAGGTACCAGCCTCACAGTGTGGCTATAACATCAGCTCCCCCATGCAGACTCCACTGTGCTGTGTTCTATGGGACTTGCTAAGGCTCTCGGGATCCCGGTGGGAAATTACAAACAGCAAGATGCCTGGTGAGAAGGGAGAGTCTTACATCTAGCTCAACACCGATGAAGATGAATGTGACCTAAATCTTCCCTCATTTTTCCATGGCAGAGACATGAGGGACCCATAATGATTTGCAAAGCCACAAATGGAGGATTATCTTCATTTCTTCCTTTTTCATCAAGAGTCACTCAGGAGAATTTTTTTATACAAGATCTATTTGTTCAGAAACACGAAAAAACAAAGTAAACAATTAGAGAGTACATTAGGGGGCAAGAAGCACTCCTGGAATTTTTAAAGACCTCTGTCAGCTGAAATGTCATACATAGTGCTCCATTATGCATGCACTAATACAAAAAATAAAACTCTAAAGCTGGAGCCAGTTGTTTATTCTTTCAGGTTTCAACAATCCATAAATTACCAAGCCACGTAATTTTTCTTTTCAGGCCAAGGTTTCTCAACAGCAGCACTATTGACATTTTAGACAAAGTAATTCTTTTCTTGTGGGGAAACTGTATATTCTGGGATGTTTAGCAGCATCTCTCTCCTCTACCCACTAGACGCCAACAGCAACTGCCAGTCATGACAATCAAACATGTCTCTGGACATTTTCTTAATGCTCATTGTCAAATAGCCTTGGAGGGGAAAATTACTCCCCCTCCTGGCTGAGAATCCTTGCTTTCAGGCAATGAGAAGGCAGTAAGCCCCAGCTCGAACTTGAAGTTCATCTCAGAACGATGTGATCTGAGTAACGCAAATGAAGAACCCACGTGACCTCCTATACAACTACATAAAGTGTATCATTTATCTTTCAAAGGTAAATCCAGATTGTTGCAATTAACATAGGCTAATGTAGTAAAACAAATTTCACAAGTGATACTTAGAAAATTGTTTTAAAGGCAGGAAGATTATTAAAGACTTCTTAAGATCCTAGCCTAAACATTCGCTCTTACCCTACAGAGGCTTTTGTTTAGCAGTGGTTTTTAACCCAGTGAGGTCGTCACAGAGTTGAAGAGAAAAAGCATATTCAGTGATTTTTTTCTTATTCTTGCCTATTATGATAAGGCTAAGTTTTCCTGTTGTTTGTAGTTCTTCATTTCAGGATGATGTACATGATGTGAAAAGGAAATCTGATTAATTTTTCTTTTTAAAAAATGGCAGAATATGTTGTCCAAATTATCCACACAGAAGCATTTTAAAACAGACGAAGCTACAAAAATGGAGACATTATAAATGATAAACTGATAAGCCTTTTCTCTGTTGAATTATGAAAGAAATTTACCAGAGAACAATAAAAAAAATTTAATGTAGAGACACATGATTTTATTTCTTCTACAAGAAAAGAAGCCTCAAAAGTGAGCTCACCTCTCCAGTCATAAAGATGGATTTTAAAACTAATAAAACCCAGGGGTACAATCTTCAAAACTGAAGGGAAACAGCTAGTGCAGCTCACTCAGCACTTACCAATATATCTATATATTAGTTTTTTTTTATTTATTCACTCAAGACATTTCTCTATAACAGTAAACCTTAGAGAATAGTCCATGAAAATGCTGTCTGGAAGAAACACACATTAAAAGTTTAAAGCCGTGATTTCATACCATTGCTCAGATTAAGTTTTTTATCTTCAGTATTACTGCATGATAAAGAAAATCAAATAAATTTCACTCATGAGGTTTTTCCCCAGAGCGCCTGATTGACAGTGAAAATGTCAGGAGAAGATAAATGCACACATCCTGCAGTTGCTGGGAGTCTCATAACTAACCATATCACTCCTGCATCCAAGGGAAGGAAGGGATGCTGCACAGCTTGAGAAAGAACAGAGAGCTGGACCCTAGCAAGAGGGGACTCAGCTGGAGCCCTAGGCAACACTCAGTGTCCCTGCAGAGCTGATTATAATTTAGTGGTTGATTATAATTTCATGGCGTTGAGATAGGTATTGTTGCAAAACGGCAAGAAATAAAAACACATTTTAATTAATGCTAATGCAATCTTTTTAAAAGGATTTTTCAGGGCAGACCAGGTGGAGTAGTATACAGTCCTTCCCTTGGCATCATAGCAGGGATAGCTCAAATCCCTGGATTTTTAATAAATTTACTATGAAAGGTGGAGCAGAAGGCAGATTGGTTGGGGCCCTTCAGACTCACGGAACAACAGGAGTGTTAGCATGCTTTTAGCTTCCTGTACATACTGGGTCTGGTGTGGACAAACCAGCAGCTGGGAAACCAAAAAGACTGCTTTCTCCAGCCAAAAAAGGTAAAGGGAGTTGTAAGAAAGCAACAGCATTTTTAGCAATAACTGCCCCGCTCCAGTCAAAATCAAGAGTGAAAACCACTTCACGTGCTCCATCAGCACACAACGGGGTCTCTGAGCTTCTGGTCCTGCTGGCCATGCAGCCTCTATAAGAGCCCAGGGGCAGTGATTCCCCTTCTCATCCTTACAAATGAGTTGCTGCATGTTAAATAATTAGATGCAATCCTATTTCATAAATAGCTTTTTATACCTCTTTATCACTTATCCCATTTTAATTGTTTTACATGCAGGGCACAAAGCAAGACTAATGCATTCATTTCACTTTTTATACCTCCTTCTGTGAACCACGTCATTAGATGTGTCCACTGCTCATTCTTTCACCTAACTTGATTACAACTTTTCATCTTTCACATCTCAAATAAAGATGTCATTGCCAAAAGCCCAGATTCCCTGAGGTCCCTAACATACTGAATTATTTTTAACTGACTACTTCAAGGTGAAGTAATATCAATTTAATGTTTCTATTCTTTGTCATTTTCTAAGGACAAGCAAACAAGAGAAATTAAATATAAATTTCTCCTTCTTCCTTGAGCTTAAGGCTTCCTGATACAAACAGTAGTGCACCATTCTCCTGAGTGCTGTGGTTTCCCTGGAGCTACTCCTACTGCGGCTGTTTGGGACAGGGAGTGGAGGCTGGAGTAAAGGGTTTGGCCCACAGTGAGAGACGCAACTGAGTCACCAACAGGAAAATCAGAACCTCAGGACTTTGATTCTGAGAGATGGGAAAAGAGATAATGGAGAGTCAGGGATCACACAGTCTCCACAAGTAGCAAAAACATGAATCTCACTCCCCTCGGGACCTGGAAGCCTCAGAACCCTGGCCTGACATGACTTCCTGGTTATGGTGCCAGAACCTTGAGAGCGGCCAGAGCAGGTGACTGCAGCATCTCCCCTGGATGACTACATCCAGAGGACGTCAAGATGACTACATCTCAGCATCTCTGCAGAGGAAACAGGGGCAACTACCCAGTGATGAAGGGCCAGTTTTCCTCAAACTCAAACTCTACAGGCTCATCATCTTGCCCACTCTAATAAAAGACAGGGAGGGATGGGGAGATAGAGATCCAAAGTCATCACCTCTTTGTTTTTAAAAATTTTTAAATAAAATGAAGTGTTATGTCTCATTCTCTACTCAGAGCAATTTGCACTTGATTTATCTGTTTATTCTCTTAAGCTTTTTACCGATTCTAAGCTCTGCTAGGTCAGGGGCATGTCTGTTTGTTTGATATATTTATTCTGAGTGTCTGAATATGATTCCCCTTTCTCACATCTGGGTTGCAGAGGGTTTATAAATCACATTACAAACTCAAACAAAACAGGAAGAACAGAGATTTCAGCCCTTAGGTCACATACTATAACAAGGTCAAACATCAAAAAATAGACTACACTTAATAAAGCAACAAAAAGTGTTACAATTTGGTAAAATGACTTGTTTGTAATGACTCTAATAAGCAAATCAATTTGACTAAAACATTTATCTACTTTTGACTTTCATTTTTCACAATTTTCTGATTAAAATTATTTTCTATACCAGCAAGAGTGAAGAATGTGGCATTGCGTTATCATTTATATAGAAAAAAAACAATTCTTAACCACAGTTGAAGAGCCATTAGGGTTTTAGAACATTAACAGAATCCACTTTTAGATCAATTTGTGAATCAAAGGGACAGGAAGCCTTCAGAGGGTAGTGGAGCTTCACATTACACAGGTGAAGCAACCCTGGCCTCAAGAATGAGCCCCCAGGATCTGGGACCTCTACCATCAACATTGCTCTAAATGATCACAATGCAGCAGAGAAGAGTCCAGGAAAATGGGGCGACCCACATGTGGAGGAAGGCCTGGGTGCATGGGGAAATGGGGAAAGAAAGTGGTGCTTTAAGCAACCAAAGGGGTGGGAACACTGGGAGCAGGGAGGTAACTGAAAGAGCATCTCTCCATCCCCACTGCAGGAACTCCTGCTCACAGTCTTCATTTGGACTACAGTATTAATTGTATCAAAAGTAAAATTCATAAGATCAAAGACAAGTTTTATAGATGCCCCATCCAATAAAAACGTGATGTCTAAGTTCTAAAAAAAAAAAAGCCAAGTAAAGACAGAGGTTTAAAATGAACCCCAATCACAAGAGCCAGTGTTTCCAAAACCATGTATTAAAGAGAGGTGTGGGATGTTGTCCAAAGGCCCATGGAGCATTTTCTTCTAGAACTTCCTTATGGATAAAGCCACTGGTTCACTCCTGTGCCCCTACAGGCCACTCAGAAGCTCTCTGCCCCTCTCTGAGATTTCTTCCCTACTAGCTATCCCCTGGCCTGGGAGGGAAACACCATGCTTCTCAAGGGGGCTATCCTCTTTCCACCACGTGGTGTCCATCTGCTGCTTTGTGAAGCCTGCACTCTGGAACCCAGGGGACTGGTGAGGACCTCAAATTCTGTTATGGTTCAAACCCAGTTGGAACTGAAGCATTCACAAATCATGTCCCAGGAGCAACACTGATATGTATATAACCCCTCAGGTATATAAGTTCTGTTTTGTTTGACAAAGCTTTAGACAAAATGCCTTATTGATTTCCAAGAGGAAATGTCATAATTTATACAGGCATGTTCACCCTTTCAGAAAACAGACACAGTTCTAGATCGCCAAAGGGCAGACAGGGAGAACCCATTACAATGAGCCTTGCATTTTTATGATAAATATATGGCCACTTTAATATTATTTGAGATTTTTCAGATAAATTTGAGGCTATTAGTAACTCTACACATCTCAATAGGGAATAATATGTTTACACTCCTGGGACAGAATAATATGTCTACACTCCTGGGACCTAGAGACTTCAGAAGCCCTTTATCAGAATAAAGTTCTCTTTAAAACTCTAATTGCCCTTCTCTTTAAAAGCCACTCATTTCAGCAAAGTATATTTATTCACATATTTTATGTATTTATTTTAACAAATGAATAAAATAAATTATTTCCTTCTTCCTGCATTTAAAAGCAACCACATAGGTTGTATTGATTAAATAAAATACACTCTTATTTTCATTATGGTTATTCATGCTTTAAAAAAGAGAATGTTAAGTTGTTGATCACAGGCTAGAGGAGAAGAAAGGGGCAGAGAATGCTTCGGCTCTCCCCAAAGCACTGAAAATCCACCATCGGGTGAATTCTTCTCTTTCTCATTTTCTATTACTGGGTACAGATAAGATGGTAAGAATTTTAAAATCTGCTGATCTTCCTTAACTTTAAACCAAAGCCAAGGGAAAAATCTAATCTAATCAATGGCAGGAAAGTAAACACTATACAAAAGATCACCTCCTGTTATTAGGAAAATAACTGTTGTTTTCCTCTGTGCATCTGGCTAGCTCATTTTCAATAATTTTTGAACAATATTGTTGAAAAAGAAACAAAAAAAACACAGTAGAAAACTACACATTAAAATTGACTTTTCAGCAATTGGAAGTACCTCATTATGACCCACTATCATATTTTAGGAAGTTAAAATCAATAAACTTTTATATTCTTTCCCTATTTTAATATGTCACTATTATGAGAAATAGGGCATATTTGGAGTTAAAGCCACACAATGTTACATTTTATTAACTAAGCTTTGCTATGAATTAACAACCTCAAAATATAGTATAATTAAACAAATTGCGCATCCAATCACATAATAAAATAAAAACAATAATTTACAGACACAGATACATCTACCATACTTAGACATGTGTTTTCACCTCTGCACAAAACACTGTTATATTCTTATTTTCTCCATAGGAGGGCACCACTTCAAGAGCTTCTGGTAGAATTAGTAGTAAAAGTACTAAGAGAATGAGAGCAGAAACAGCAGGGAGTAGTAGGAGTACTAACAGGAGCAATAATAGTCCTTCGTCTCTATGTATAAGCCATTCATAAAAAATGCTAGTGGGTTTTTTTTAATGATACGAGCCTAGATTCCACTTAAGTATGAAAAATAATAGCACATTTTCTGCTTTCTTACCCCAAATCCCCCCAAAATCTTCTAGTATTACCAAAACACTATAAACATTCATGCAATATTCCACCACAAATTCTTGAAAAATATAAATTATGTTAAATATCAATGTGTGAGTTAACACCTAATAAACTTGGAATTGTGTGTGTGCATGTGTGTGTGTTTGCAATATTTAATAATACTATATAGCAGTTGACATATATTTTCCCTACACCACAGCAAACATGTACTGCAAGATAAAAAGATAGCAAGGTTAAAATGCCTTTAAAAATGTTCGTAACACTTAGCAAATAAAGTAAAGAAATGAAGAATTGCCAGAGTGGCTTGATGGTGAGAGGAAGGAAATGCACCAGCAACTGTTTCACTGTCAATTTCAAAACGATGTGAACTTCTCAGATTTTTAATAGAATTATTTCCCATCTCTCCTAATGTTTTGGATGTTTGGTGCTTTCTACTGTTCTGACATGGCATTCAATACCATTCCATACTGACAATGTCTATGCTCTCTTGCTACAAAGAAGTTCTACAATGTTTCCAAAATATCATGCCATATTGTAACAACATAATTTTTCCAACCAACCACATTTTCATATTTTTCCTTATTATTGTCTATAGAAAAATGAGTATGAAAATGATAGCTTGGGCACATAGGCAAGGGCAAATTTGTATTTGGCCGTAAATTTACCTTGCCAAATACTTTAAAATTTCTATCTTTTCCTTGCATATATTGGCTTCCTAAGCACCTCACAAATGCTCTTTTTACCTTTTTATCAAAGCCATCTCTATATCTTATAAGATATTTGAACTTCATAATGCAGGAAAGATGATATTAACACTAATTAAAAAAACATTTCATTGTATAGAACTATTTTCAATGGAGAAAAAATGATCAAAATCAAATATTTTATTTAAAAGCAAGACAATGATGACTATGGCAAAAGATACATATGTATTTAACAATAACTTAGAATGATGGATAGATATTAAATAACTATAATACCAGATATCATATATAATAACAAATACTAATTCTGTAACATATTATATATAGTATAGTACATATTGTACTATATATAATATAGTATTAACTTTAATATATATTATAAGATATTTCATATTTTATGAGGCTAATATATAATGAAATATTACAAATTTTATAAGGCTACATTAATACAACCAATAGAAAACAGTTTATTTTTTTCAAAAATGTTAAGAAGAAAATATCCTAGAAGAAATGCAAATTAAATGGGGTGTTATATGACAACCTCAAAGAATTTAAAAGGGATTAAGTATTAAATGGAAAAATAAAACTAAAGACAAAAGTCATTATAAGCAAAAAATATTATTTTTGTGATTTGATGTGTATAAAGGCTTCCAAAAGCATCTAAAATATAAAATTTACTAGTAAGTGAAAATATCTAGGCAAATTCAGAACCATGTAATACAGTAATGGGGGAATGCACATCAGTTTTATTTCAGTGTAAAAGTTAAAAGACAAAGAATTAATGATAACTATAAATACAAATATTTGTCAAAGGGAACACAAAATTAAAAATGTAAAGTATGAGGCCAGTAATGTAAAACTTGGGAAGAGGAACAGGTTAAAATATGTTTTTTGTATGTGATTGAAGTTGTAAACTTAAAAATGCAGACCTATAACTATATGGTATTTTATGTAAAGCCTTTAATTCTTAAATAGTACAAAAATTCAGTCATTTTTTATTAGTTTTCTTTCTTGTTGACATATTCACTGTGTTTTCTTTATGTCCACAGCATGAATAGCTTTGAGATTAATCTTTTGTAGCAGAGTTTTATTTATATGGTAGAGTACTTTTCAACATGTTTATTTGATTTCCACTGCATTTTTCGGTGAGTGTCGCCTCTATCCTGGACTTAAAACACACCCTTGATATGTCTTGGAATGTCTTTCCAAGTTTATGTGATAACAGATATGCAGCCCACTCTTTTCTGTTTCTTGTCTTTGGACAGGTGCCTTAGCCTGAAATGGTATTTCCTCTCCACTGTATAGCTTAAATCCTTTCCATATGCCTCTGAAACCCACCTCAAAGTCATTTGGCTATCCAGTTTCTCCCATTTCCAACCTAACTAGAGGTTTTCTGTTGTCCTGTTGAACCCCATGGAGTGTTGCATGCACTCCCCTCAGGCCACCTTGGGATGAGACATTTGCTTTCAGTGTCACTGCCTTTGGCAGACATTCAGGATGCAAATATTGGACCTAGGAAGACAGAGAAGCCTGACAGTGAGCCAAAACAGAAAGATATTACATGCACTATACATACGTAAAACAACACAAGACAAAATCCAGGAAACAAAGAAATAGCCTGCTATTCAAAGAGATGAGTCAATGAATAAAAGCCCAAATGGAGTATGGGAGGGACAAGTATCTGCTTTCCACTATTTTTTTTTATTTGTGGGGGGGGGGGGTAAGGCTTATGATGCCAGACATTCATCTTCCAGAGCATGAGTCAGTCAGAGAAATAGTTACTTATTCCAATACTGGAGCATTGCTTTGGGTTTAGCTTTGCTCTACTTTGGCATTTTTCTTAGGGTCTCTTAAGTGTGATTCTGCCTACATGTGGTTTTCCACTGTTTAGGTGACTCTGGATTTCTGATGCTATAGTAGTGTGTTTTTTAAACCCTCTTCTAATTGTGATCCTTGCAAACTCCTTGACACCTGCTATGCATTCCTGAAGCTCTTAGCAAGGTGCCTAGAAGATAATTCACATTCAGTTACTTGAAACATAGAGCTGCTTATTTGAGATCTCAGATGAATTGTTTCCATTTAAATTTCTACCTGCATTCATGAATACTAGCGATCTGAAAGGTAAGGCAATAAGACAAACAGGAGACAGTTCTTAATCTTATATTTGAGCAGTGAAGTCTGGTCATATGAAACCATACAATGAGCATGAAACTAACTCTAAAATATATCCATATAACATTCTGAAAATTCTCTCTTCTCAACTTAGAAATTTATACCAAAACCAATGCAAGAGTATGAAAAAAAAAATAGCCACATGACTCTTTTCCTGCATTTGCCAATCCAGGTGGCATTAAGAACACATATTTCCATTTTGGATTAAGAAGATAAAAACGTTTGATAGCAATGAATTCTCTGGGTTTACTTAGTTTGTAGTAACAGACTTCAGAACAGATTTTGAAAGCAGGTGTTGCCTGTACACTCATGTAACAGAAGACTATGGGCACTGTGTTGATAAAACAATATATTTAAAAGAACACATATGCGCACACACATACACACACCCACACACATGCACGTGCATGCACACACACAAGTACACATTGCATCATTTCTGCCACTGAAAACTGATTTCAGGGTATAGTCTTGAATTGCAAATTTTAAAAATAAAACATCACTGAAGAATTACTACTTCATTTTTAAACCTTGATTTCAAAAACACACCATAAGTAATTCATTGTTTATTTTAAAAATCAGTATTATTAAATCTCAATGTGAGAGAAAAATTTTTCAAAGGATCGTAATTATAAAAAAACAGTATTGTTTTTAAAATGTGCATAAATAATTTGTATTGCTCTTTTGCAAATCAGATTTTAGTTTATTAAATAATGCTAAGATTTAAGATTTTTGATGATATTGCTGGGCAGGGTTAGCTACAGGGTTAGCTCCATCATTTAACTTAGTTTAAAAGGTAACTGATAGCTTAATCTTGTAATAAGATATAGTAGCTTACCATCCCTCACCACTGGGCCACCTGTTACTAAGAAAAACATTCTTCTCTGTAGCTAATCCTGTCCAGAAATCTAAAATGTTCATGACAATTAATAGCGACAAATCAGCTACATGTTAGTGTGGAAATTCCAGTGACTTCGCGCGTGCTATTGGAAATAAATTTAATAAAAATAGTTGATATTATAGGAGCATCAAGTGAACACATAAAAATACACAAATGTGCATATAAACTAAATGAATTAGCAAATTCCACAGTTAGACATTAAACCAAATAAAATAATTTGGGGACACCCTTCTGAGCATGTGATATTTAAATGTATCATATTTAAAATATAAAATCCTAAGATATTTTTGGAAAAAAATCTTTACTCATCTAAATAGTTTTCAATAATTAACATATCCTATGCATAACTAAGTTTTGACAAGTAAGGATAAAATATGAAAAAAATAATCCAAAGATCTTTGCCCCACCTGCTGTACCTGAACATTTTCCTTTAATGAAAAGAAAACACAGGTGCTCTGATGTCTTCTTTCCTGCTGTGTAATTTATCAGAAGTGTTTGTTCTGTGGTCTTTTCCAGCTATATTCATTGTCCAACATCATGGGGAGTAAACAATAACAAGAACATTTGTTGACAGATATGCATTAACCCATTATTCATTTGTGGTCATTCTGGCTCTGGTGACATACATTATTTAATGATGACATACAGATAAACCAAAGGGACTTCATGAGAATTATGGACTCATGTCATGAGATCAAAAAAATTTCTGAAATTGAAGTGCTGTAAGAAATGAAATTTGTAGGAAATAAAGAACCTTGATAACATAGCTTATGGCTCATAAAGCTGTACTTCATGCTATACATAAAGGCTAAATCTGATTAATACACTGAACTTAAACTTTCCAGTTATGAATTGCAGACCTTCACACTGAAGTCTAATATGTGACTCTAGCAAACGGCACATTACTGATCTCCTGGGGTCAGTGGAGTCCCTTATAGACGAGCTACAAATCTACTAGCAGTGATTTTGTCTAGTCATCTGTTTCTATCTACTGACCTTCTGGAGAGATAGCCATGGGCCTTCA
The DNA here is from genome assembly GCF_045843805.1 of Urocitellus parryii. NCBI lineage: Eukaryota > Metazoa > Chordata > Mammalia > Rodentia > Sciuridae > Urocitellus > Urocitellus parryii. The sequence goes on along the minus strand of NC_135543.1, from coordinate 8,964,865 downwards.
CTCCTTATCTTTTCTTTCAGAGTTTGGCTGCAAGTTCTTAAGAGACTTCTAATTACAAACTCTCTCAATACAGTTCCTTCTCCTCCCAGTCCCTAGCTTTACTCTTTGTCTCCTCTCTATCCCTGTTGATCCGATTTCCATCTGAATATAACAAAGAAAAGGACACTTGAACCCCTGAGGATGCTCACAATCCCCTCCCACCTTCATAAAAGTATACAGAGATGAGATTTGCCATGGCATAATGTTGTGATTTTGTGGCATCAAGGTTAGTTGCAAACCAGATCAATTATAACTGCATTCCTCAGAAGGAGCATCATAGCCTGCCAGGGGAAAGTAAAAGATTCTAAGTGACAAATGGTGCTCATCCAAAACACCACCCTTTCAATTTCCATCCACATCCCTGTGCAAACTTCCTAATTTACCTGGACTCTTTAATTTGATGAAGAATGATTCCTGTATCAACCCTTCTGCATTTTCTCCTTTGTTTTGACGTCCCTTACTACTGATCTGATCCTTGGCATTGGTGAAAAATTAAGAAAATAATGCTGAACCCTAGACATTACTCCATACATGCCCCACAGCTTTCTCCTAAGAACCTCATTCTTTGATGCACTAGTTAAATCACTTTAGGTGAAGGTTGAGGCAATTTTTGATGTCAGGAAAAAAACTCAGGAGTTAAAAATTGTCTATAGATATAAAAATTTGCACTAGGAGATGGAAAGTGTTCTCTAATTCAGTACTATAAAAAGTGAATTGCGTACCCAATTTGAGAAGGTTAGGTTGAGGAATTACAGTAATTCAAATAAAATTAGTTGCACTGGGAAATTATTGTATTACTACATCTACTGGGAGATGTTTTAAAATGTCTTAAAATATATAGATGTTTTAAAATATATTTACATATATTACTTGTCACTAAATATGGAGTTGGGAAGAGAATACATAAATATATATGACTTGTATCTATATCTAATATTTAATATATATGCTGTATATTAGAAATTCATATATATTTCAAATATATAATATCTAATATATGTTATAACAGTAGTTATAATATAATATATATTATATATAATAAGTATATTAAATATATATATATATATTCATGTCAATATACTTTATTCACATCCTTATAATTACAGGCTAGGTATATTTGTCATTATATTCTGTTTCTGCACCTATCTCAGTGCTTGTTATAACATTTGAAGTTTCTCCCTATGAAAAGTTCAGGGACAATTTAGCTGAACAATTTTGTGATACCAGAGCTAAAGGAATATGTGTCTCAGCTAATGATGTTAGAGACACAAATCCAAGTCCTTTGCAAAGCTCAGTGTCTGTAGGAAACCAGATGTGTAAGTGGGAGGGCAGCCTGAGAACCAATGCTGTGTGCAGGAGGCAGGAGCAGGGCTGGGAAGGTAACATCGGGAAGTGTAATTCAGGTCCCATGACTGCCAAGGAGTGTGTGTGCAGCGAAAACAGGGGCAGTGGCAGCCTTTGGCTGGTTTTTATTCTCTGGTTTAAGTGAAGTGATGAGAAAAGACAGATCACATTTAAAGGATCAAGGACATTTTGGATGCTAAATAAACACCTGCAGATATAATAAATTCAGAATAGTCATGATTGCTAAAAATAGGAGGGAACTCCAGAGAGTCTAACGTCATGTCATCTTTTCAATAACTGGTGACGAAGGGAAGGTTAAAATGCTCACAGTAGGTCATGCAAGCATTGAGCATCTGGGTCAGGATGAGGGTGCAGCGAGCCATCCCAAACAGACACTGCCCATCGGACAGTGCTTTCTTTCTGAGGATGGACATCATTAAACCATTTTTAAGGAACAATTGATATGCAAAAAGCAAACATATTAAATGTGTCACAGTGATGAGTCTGGAGACAAGTACACAACTGAGAAGCCATCACTGCAATCCTGGCCAAAAAAAAAAAAAAAAAAAAAACAGTACTCCCACCCTTCAGTGATTGTGTGCCTGTGAGTTGAGCACATTTAACATAAGAACCATCAACTGAGCAAAGAAAGGTCCAATTTTCGAATACAGTATTGATAATTATGGCATTAAATCCACATTAGATTTCAAGGATGTAACATTCTGTTTAACTGACACTTTAAACTCTTTGACTAGAACCTCCAAGATTCCTCTTAGCTTCTGGCAATGATGGTGCTACTCACTCCTAGGTGTCTGACCATTTTAGGTTCTTCATGCATCAGGGATCATGTGGTACCTGTCCTGGGCCTGGATAGTTGCATTTTGAACATTTTTCTGTCTCTACATGCTGAAATATTTAAATGAAATCTCTTCATTTTTATTAAATTTAATTGAACATTTTCTTTCCATTTTGTAATTTTAAGAATGTCTATCTGTCTATCTGTAAGGTAGGTCTTTTTTATGATCTTTCTTTCTCATAGGAGACAACTGAAATGCAAAACATTAATAATATATGCAAGATACAAATACATAATTTATCTTAAGTAAAATTATGTGTAATGCAGGCTTCACTTTTGATAGAGAAGCTGAGTAAGTATGAAATCATTTGAGTCATATTCAAATAAAAATGTGATTCTTTCAATTTTCTATCTTCCCCATTAATAACCAAAATTTAAAGAATTAGTATATAGGAATTGGCAAAAATTAATGACTCTTTTTGCCTTAATCATGTATACACTGTTTCTGAAGAATGAATCCAACTGCATTCTATTAAGATGCTTTTGCAAAAAAATATATATTTTAGTTTGAAATTTTAATAAACCCTGTCGACAAATAAGATTATGTCAATGTTTTCTCCCCATCCAATGAGCAAGTTCAAAGTTTGTGTGGAACTGGCAAAATGCTGTTTACGCATGGTCAAAACCTGAAAGAGTAGGCTAGGGACCCGACCTGGCTAACCCCTGGCTTCTCACATACATCCCACTGAATCAACATATTTATAAAAATACTGGTCATAAATTGATTAAACTCTGGGAAATCCTGAGACTTCATCCAAAGAAAACAATTCCATGAAAAATGTTAGTAGGTGATTTTTACGTTACATGCACATGCTTGTGGGACTTGAAAGCTGGGGGTGTTGGTGTTAGGATTACTGACGACTGGACTGTAGACCTGAGTTCTATGGTTCAACATTTTCTTTTTGCCTTGGGCACATTGCCACCTGATGTCAAATGTGGTTGCCATGGGTACGTGGGAAACAGACATGAAGGTGAGTGCAGCTACACCCCACCAGAGAACATGGGAGTGGATCCCTTCCCCTGCACAGCTCTAGCCAGAATTCCTGTCTGCCTCTGGCACTCTTGTACTGCTATCAGTAACACCTTTAGGACACTTATAACCCAATATCATGCACTTGTCTTACTTCCCCAAATAGACAGGAAATTCAATGAAGTTAGACAGCAACTCTCATACCTCTTTGAATTCTGGACAGCAGCTAGTAAATCTCTGAGCAAAGATATTGCTCCAAGAATAGTTTCTCCTTGAATGAACACATTGCAACCCAATATGAAAAACACTAGCATGAGGAGGATTCATCTTTGTTTCAGCCTGGAGAGAAAGTTATTAAGAAAAAGTACCGAGAACACTTTTTCAAGTATATAAAGTAGCCAGTCATTTAAAAATTGCAACTGGTACGATGTGAATACAAAAATCAAAAACCAGGATCAAAAGAACATAGATTAGTTTGCTGTAGATTTTTTTTAACACTCTTGAGGAGGAGATATCGCCTTTTCCATTTGACTATCAATACAGGTTCTTTACAAGAATGACCTCAATGTGAATTTTGTGTCAGGACTGAATAAAATACTCATAGACTATCATATTTCCAAACAGGAGTCTTCTTGTTTCACTTCTAAAACTACCTAGCATCTAAGAAAATCATAGAGCTTGACAGTTTCAGGAGTAAGAATAATATATTGTTGTCCCATGTCCCCAAAGACACCTGCTGAACAATTTATCACGGTCCAAAGACCATGGCTATAGTAACTCATATTAAATGCAAGAGTCTTATCTCAAGTGTGATCCCCTGTGTGTTTAGTGAATTTGGTTTGAAAAACCACATATTTATTCAGATCTTTGTTTCATTGTTAATCCCCTGTCTGACAGCATCTCAGATCTCTTGGTTAAACATTCCTCTACAAATGCCACCTCACACTAATTAAAATGAAAGATTTCAGCTACTGTTTATTTATTAATTCAACCAAGACTTCCTGTAAATAAAAAAGTATCCAAGAGGGAGAAAGCATATATTTGACTTGCAAATTACTTCAGTAGAGTGTCAGCTTTGTCCATGAAAATTAACGGTTTGTAAAGTAGCTAGTTATTTCCTCTTAGTTTATATCATACATTATGACCCAATTATAAACAAAAAATAACTTCTATGTAATTAAATATATAATACAGAGAATAGAATATAAAATTCCACTTGGATTTAAGAAAATCTTTTCATTCAGGATGTGGATGGTATACACAGCAATTTTGTAATGTTGGGATTGCTTTTAGAGAGTGACAAGGCCATTCCTAGGAGAAAAGTGGAGATAAAAAGATCACTGTACCCTATATGTAGTCATCTCGGGGCTATTTTATTAAAATGAAGGACATCCACTTTAGAGTTCTTCACCACATTTCTTTTCTTTGCTACAAGAATTCCTTTGGGCCTGACATATCATGTTTATGAATTTAACTAATGAGTCCTTATTCCCCTCTTATAAAATAATAATGATATTATTCTATCTACTATAGAAAAATATATAGATTGCTTCATTATACATGTCATTCTGATGTGATACTGCCAGGACAGAAAGAGAGAATATTGGTCAGAAGAGTCAGTAACTTCTGCTTTCAAAACCATTATGTTGAGCGTGTTCTTTGTTCTTTGTATGGTAGAGTGTATTTTGATAACTTCACATTCTTGTGGTTGTACACGATGTGGAGTCACACTGGTTGTGTATTCTTCTGTGAACATAGAAAACTTATGTCTGATCCATTCTATGTCTTTCCCATTCCCATCCTTCCGTGCCCTTCATTCCCCTTTGTCTAATCTGGTGAACTTCTGTTCTTTATATCTTGATGTGGCTGTGTCAAATGTTGAAGTTTCTCAGTTAATTCCAGAAGTGGTAAAGTTGGCAGTCGATATTTACTGATCATCACCTTTTTGTCTCATTATTAATATGAGAAATTTCCTGAATTGCAAATATCCAAATACATAGTTAACTAGAATACTTCATTTTTCAAAACTATTTCAATGGGGGTAATTGTGAAATTTAAAATAAGTTATTTTGCTACTACAAAACAAAGATGTCAACTCTGATCACTACTTGCTGCTAATATTTAATTTCTAGAGTCTAAAATGCTGCATCCTACATTTGAATTTCATAAAGAAACAACATTCTTTTCTTTTGCACCTCCATCCTGTAAGGAAGTGTTGGGGGGAAAGGCCAACTATTCCCAAACTTGCTTAAAGTAACAATCCCATAAACCAAAATGAACAGCAGAGAACACAGGAAGTCCCATCAGGGGAAAGCCTGAGTCCCTTCTTTCAGTGACTTGAGACCCCTGAGATGCATCCCTTCCCCATCCTAGATCAGGGGTTAGGATGCTCTGAGACTTCCAATGAGAAGCTGGGAACACTCTGTAGTTGGTGCTCATTTATCAATAACACCCCGTGATTTGGAAGACAAGGGAAGAAGAAAAGAAGAAGTTCCCAAGGAGGTGCACTGTAAGACCCAGGTGACAGATACAGTAGACAAATTGGTGAAAGAAGTAACTGACCATCCCAGTTAGGGAAATCTAATCTGCTAAACAGAACTGGGTTGACATTAGACAATGGATAAAAATGGCTTCAACCTTCTGTGTTTTTCTTATACCATTTTCTCTGAAGTCTAATAGTTCTCAATGTTTCTATGAAAAGCTTCAATTTCAAAAGTTTTCTAATCAAAATTAACTCTTAGGCACACAATGTTTTTAAAAATAGCCTTCTTTAATCTTCCTAACATGCTATCAGGATGGGATTGTTATTACCCACCATTTTCCAGTGGAAGAAACTGAAGCAGAGGGGTTTCATATCATTACCCAACACTGTGCAGCTGGGATTCAAAGGCCAACATCTTGTGCTATTTTCCTGTACTTCAGTGAGAAAGTGGATCAGTAAAGGAAAGTGTTCATTATTAACAGAAAGTGATTCATGAAGATGCTTGGTGTTGATTACATTTTAATATTCTTGATAACGGGCAGATTTATTCCCATTTACCTAATGGGAATGAATCTAAGCTTCATAGAAATTTTTTCCCTGTTTTATTGGTGTTAAAATTTACTTTGCAAATTAATTAAAAACAAATTTAGAAGTCACTAACCCTCAAATTCACAGCATTAAATTAATGGGATAGACAGAAGCTTGTTTTTATAAAAAACACATTATGTGAAGCTTTATATAATATCATAAGTTTATAAACACTCAAATCAGCAAAATAAATACAGAGAATGAACATTTTGCTATCAGAATGGAATTAATGTCAAAATTTGGTTTGCTAATTCAGAATAATTTGCTCTCATATTTACTCAGAACAATAGTCAATAAGCAAGTCTCAAAAAGTCAATCGTAATTAGGAGTTAAATGATGACCATACATATTCCCTTATCCCATGGACTTTACTATTGTTCCTTTACTAACATTCCCCATCCTTTTGCAAGATGGATCAGAGCTGAAACTAAATATATGAATTCAATTTTAAACATTACAGGACAGGAAGAAAAACTTAGACACATTATTTGGTTGAAGAAAGTCAGTGAATTCTGTTTTAAACTAATCCAAATCATCTTGAAAGTGACTCAAATAAATAAACTACTTTTCACTTCCATTTTTTTCTTTTACATTGAGTATTTGACCTTATGAAAAATTCCCATTTATATAGCATACTATGACAGCTTTTACCCTTCATTTGATAGAACCCTGTAATTTACTTTTTAAACTCATGTTTACATTTTTATCATCATCCTGATACAATGAAGTAGTTAATTGCTCTACAAAGTGCCTATTATCATGCTGTTAGCTCAAAATTCCAACTTAATTAAGAAACTAAGGCCATATTTTATCAAATACTTTTGATGTGCAATTGCCAACTGAAAAAATGAAATGTTTTAAAAAGGTAACATAGAATAATTGCTGAACTTTTAACCCTAGGACATGACAACATAATGAAAACAAAACATACTTAGCAACTCTTCATGATGTGTTAAAAGTTGTCCATTTACTTTTGCTCTACCTAAGTAACTTCTATCCAAAGCTATAACCTTGACAGCAAAGTGGATAAGACAAATCGGGAATGAACAAAGGCTGACTGATTCCAAAAGGGAGTCAACACATGGAACTAATGAAGGTCACCGAGTGAGGGTCCCACTTGCACACCTCCCAGCCTAGAAGCCACCCGCAGACAAGGTTGCACAAAGAGGTGAAAACCTTAAAGGAAAAATTGCAAATTCTGTGGCTGATGAAATAAAGGGCAAATATTAAGTCATCACACAAGCTAAAAATGTAATGGCTTTAACCCAAAGAAGAAAAACTACAAGGGAAATCTACAAATCTGTGTTTAACTGCCCACATCTCTAACCCTTCAAACATGCAAAAGAAAACTTTTTTTTTAATCTTTAGTGTAGATGGACACAATCTTTAATTAATTAATTAATTAATTAGTTTGTTAGTTTGTTTTTATGTGGTGCTGAGGATCGAAACCAGGGCCTCACCTATGTTAGCCACTCTACCACTGAGCTACAAACTCAGCCCCAAAGGAAAAATTTTTAAAAGCCCAATTTCATATAACTATAAAAGAATTAAAGTGAGAGTCAAGCTGCCACTGAATAAACGTTTTTTTAAGTTTGAATATCATCAATTTAATGGCCTGCTAAAATAAACCAAACAAAGCAACATTTTCTGAAGGAATGTAATAGAATTCAGAGGCTTTACAAAATAATATTTAAAATACCTAGAAATGTATCCAAATTATTCCATATATGTAAAATTAGAAAAATATGACCGTTCTCTCTCTTTTATTTTTTGCATTATAATTCTTATTACACATATAGAGAACAATTTTTCGTATCTCTGGTTGTATCCAAAGTATGTTCACACCAATTTGTGTCTTCATACATGTACTTTGGATAATAATGTCCATCAAATTGTACCTTCATTTCTAATCCCATGCTCCCCCTTCCCTTCCCCTCACACCCCTCTGCCCTATCTAGAGTTCGTCTATTCCTGCCATGCTCCCCCTCCCTACCCCACTATGAATCAGCCTCCTTATATCAGAGAAAACATTCAGCATTTGCTTTTTTGGGATTGGCTAACTTTATTTAGCATTATCTTCTCTAACTCCATCCATTTACCTGCAAATGCCATGATTTTATTCTCTTTTATTGCTGAGTAATATTCCATTGTGTACATATGCCACATATTTTTTTATCTGTTCATCTATTGAAGAGAATCTAGGTTGGTTCCATAGTTTAGCTATTTCTCAAGAAAAAAAATCATAAAAACATGATCAATGATAACTAACCACAAGATTAAGCTACTGCTAAAACTGGTAGCTAAATATATAAACATCCCTGTCCCCCCACACACACACTATTGGGGATTGAACTCAGGGTTCCTCTACAACTCACTGCATCCTTAGCATATTTATTTATTTATTTATTTTAATTTTGAGACAGGGTCTCACACATAGTCCAGTCTGGGTTCAAACCTGCAATCCTCCTGCACCTGTCTCTATAGTAGTTAGGATTGTAGGGCTGTGCCACCACGTCCCATGGCATAAGAAGCGGCTATGACAATTATTCTCCTGCACATGTCAAAAAGCTCAAAGATTTTAAATCTCAATAGAAATATATATACTATAAAGAAACCAAATGAAAATTCAGTGACGTATAGAATCTAAATTTTAAAATATTGGATGTATTTAGTAGCAAATGAGGATGAATAATGGACAGTATCAATGAATGCAAGATATATCAATAAAAACCTGAAGAAAACAGAGAAAGAATATATTTCCCAGAAATTAACAGAAACTCAAGAATTGTGAAAATATCAGATATGCAAAACTACATATTGGACTCCTGAAAGAAAGATAAATGGAGAAAAGAAAATTGGGCAACAACACTGGAAAAATAACTATAAAGATTTGCAAACAATAGGGAAGAGCATAAATGTACAGATTTAAAATGAGTGGTAAAATGCAAAGTGAACAGATACAGAAAACTCTGCAAAGACTGAAAATCAAAGGTTACAAGATAAGAATGCACATACACAGAGAAAAATAGAATATTAATTTCAGGGAAAAAACAATGCTAATTATTTTGGACTTCTCATCTGAATCTTCAGCAAGATATGATTTGAAAATGGTACATAGTTGGGTTAAGGAATAATTTCACGTAATTTTTTTATTAAATATATGTAACTTTGTGTATATATGTGTTATATTTTAAAATTTATGTATGTATATATAGTTTTAAATATATTACATAAATATATAAAATTTTATATGCCAGAATTCCAAGAGATAAAATTAAAATTAATCAAAAATCATGGAAGTACTCCAAGAGAATAGAATCAGGTAGAAAAAAAAATTTTAAATGGAATTTAAACAGAAGATTCATATAACAAAATGTTGACCTGTCCAAAAATGTCCATGATTAAATGTAGAGTGACAAAATGCTTTGTGAAAAGTCAAAGGTTGTTGGATTATTTTAGAATGTGAAATGCAACTTTTGTGTTTCCTGCAAAAGATATACCTTCAATATGAATAAATATGTTAAAATAAAAGAATAGAAATGTTTATACCAAACAAATACTAAGTACATTTACAGTAAAATGTGTCTAACGTAATATTTTTAATTTAGTTGAAGAAGTCATAAATAGACAGTTCTTCAAACATAAAAGAAACTTTATGCCTCCTTTCTCTCAGCTGTTGATAAACAGCTTGACAATTATCAATCATAGAGCAACTGAACTGAACTACACTGTCAGCTCCAACTCCACTTAGACTTAGATGACACAGTACAAATCACACACCCCTCGCATTCTTTTTAAGCTCATATAATACATTCATCAAGACAGACTACATTATAAACTTGTCCCAAAAACTTTTAAATGACTTCTCACCATGGATATGAAGTGCAAAGAATTCTTAAAATGTTAACACCTAAATATATATTGTGCAGACTCTTTGAAGTACGAATCAGCTGAATGTTTCCCCACACGTCACATAAAATAAATCCCAAACTCCTCATACTTCAAGGAATTGAAATAGAAAAAATACAAATGAGGAATCTGGAGGGGATTGTATACATTAATTCAATTTCAGTTCCTGTTCATTAATTTGGAAAATGTGTTCTCAGAGTGTGGAGGATAGATTGGTCACCTGATAGAAAGCCACCAAAGTGTTAACAAGAGAAACTGTTTAACTTCTGGAAGATCAACAGAAATAGTGTTTTAGAGCATCAGAGTGAATAACAGATTCATTTAATGGACATCAAAGTACAGCTCATAAAGAAGCAATGGCTAAGTTTATTACAGAAAACTTTTAAAAAACAACTGTGCCACAGAAGATATCATAAAATAATTTTTAACTGACAAAATAGATATTGGGAGTGAATTTTTGGAACACAAATAATGAATAAAGCATAATTATCCAAAATAAAAAGTGCTCTCTTTAAAAAATAGAAAAATGTGCATAGTATATAAATGGACAATTCAGAAGAGAAGACAATTAAATATTTTTTTTTAGAGAGAGTGAGAGAGGAGAGAGAGAGAGAGAGAGAGAATTTTTAATATTTATTTTTTAGTTCTCGGCGGACACAACATCTTTGTTGGTATGTGGTGCTGAGGATCGAACCCGGGCCGCACGCATGCCAGGCGAGCGCGCTACCGCTTGAGCCACATCCCCAGCCCCGACAATTAAATATTAAATGATTCTTAACATTGTTACAGGGGTGGATATAACAAAATTTTAAGTTTCACAATACAAAAGACTTGGGAGGATATAGAGCATTAAGAGTTTCATGTATTATCCTCATGTTTATCAAAGGACACAATCATTTGTACAAAACATCAATTTGGATCATTAGTAACTTGAAATATTTTATTCTAATTCAACTATATACATATATAAGCCTACATACCTTGAAGAGATTCTAATATTTTTGTTCTTTGAAAATAGTAAAATTTTCCTTAATAAAAAAAATTAGAACAAAATATCTATCAACAGAAGAAAACATATTTTAGTTCAAAAATAAAAAGGAATTCATACATGAGTTAACTATAGGTACACAGTTCATAATGAATCTCATAAAAGTAATGGACAATAAAGCATACTGAGGGGAATAAATTCTTTATGCTATCAATCACATAATGATAGCCTGCAAAACAATGCTGTAGATGTTTTTTTTTTGAGGGAATAGACATATTGTACTAAAATATGGCTGCATACATGGGAAATATAATAAATTCAATACTAATGAAGTAACATTTCATTATGGTGAAATGTGTTATCTTAAATGTATGTTGATGAATTTCAGCAAGTGTGCATATTAATGAAAATGCTACTCCAATAAAATATGAAATGCTTCCATTATATCAGAATGTCTTCTACTGACTTGACCCTGTCAATCCTCACCTCATATATAATAACTACTATTTCCATGACTATAAAATTGATTTTGCATATTCTTGAGCCTCATATGTAAAGAATTTTATACAATCTATACACCAAGACTGATTTTTGTCACTCAATGTATTATTTTTTAATTTAAAAGATGTCAGTAATGCATTACTTAGTCTTGCTGTATAAGAATGTATCATATGAATGTGCTGTATTTCAAAGTGTTATCTTGTTGCCATTCACTTGGCTGATGATAGTTTTCAATATTATGAATCAAAGTGTTGTGCACATTTATGTAGAAGTCATTTTGGGCTCATTTTCAAAGTTCTTTTCCATACAGATCTTGGAGGAAGACTATGTCTTTAGGTAGTAGTGAGTTTACCTTATTGGAATGTGCCAGTTTTCCACAGTGTTTATATCGCTGTGCATTCTTCTTACCAGTCCATTTTATTCACTTAAAAACTCTGCCTGACCAAAAATGAGAAATTAAAAGAAAGAGAAAAAGAAAGATTAACTGCTAAAAGAAGGAATAAAGGAAGTATCATTACCACTAACTTTACAGAAGTGAAAAGGAATATAAGGTCGGGCGTGGCAGCGCACACCTGTGATCCCAGCAGCTTGGGAGGCTGAGGCAGGAGGATTGTGAGTTCAAAGCCAGCCTCAGCGAAAGTGAGGCAGTAAGCAGCTCAGTGAGACTCTGCCTCTAAATAAAATATAAAATAGGGCTGGGGGTGTGGCTCACTGGTCCAGTGTTCCTGAGTTTAATCCCCTAGTTACCCCCCCCAAAAAAAATCCAAAAAGGAATATAAGATAATGCTATGGATATTTTATGCCAGAAAAAAAAATAGATGACCTGGATAAAATGAACTTATCCAATAAACTCTTCCAAGAACTGGGAGGAGGATGTTCTTCAGCTCATTCTCTAGGTCATCTGTTACTCTGATACCAAAATCGAAGACATTACAAGGAAAGGAACTGCAGACGAATATTCCTCCTGAATATCTGTAGACTCTCAACAAATACTTGCAAACTGAATCCAACTATGGAGAGAAAAGATGACATGCATGAACAAGTAGCATTTGACCCAGGAATGTAAGGTCATTTCCACATATGAAAATCAGTCAGTTCAATACACCTTACTAATAAGAACTATGGAATTAAAAACACAGGATCACTTCAACAACCAAAGCAAAAGAAGTTTATAAAATTCAATACCTTTCATGATTTAAAAAATTCAACAAACAAGAACAGAATGTGATTTAAATCTAGTTTCCCAAATATATTTTGATGTGGCTTCCATGATCCAATATTCTCTTGCTTTTCTTTGAAATTTATTTCTTCATACTTTGAAGATTTTCCTGTTTTCCCACTTTCTTTCACCAACCGATTAGGGTCTCTGTATGTATCACCTCCTGCATTATGCTTTCATTTTCGGAGAATTCTTGTCTCAGTACTTCAATAAACATTCATGCCAGATGACTTATGATTCTATCTTTACCATCTTGTAACATTCTTAATTCTCTGCCTGCCAATTGAGAATTTAATAATTTTCTCAAAATTAATGGTCCACAGTGGTCCCTTTTCCTTTTCATGAAATTATCAAACTGTGATTCAAAATTTAGCATCATCTTTGCTTTGTCTTTACATTCTTTTCAAATATCAAATATTAGCCAATCCCTATTAAATTTTTATTTAAAATCTCAGACAATTTTTTTTCCTGATAAGACTTTGAGAAATATTAAAATTCTTAGATATAATCTTAGACTTACAGCAAACATTGAAAAACATTGGATAAAGATGATAAGATCATCATTATGATAATTACTTCAATACTTTTATTTATCATTTTAAGTCTTTCCTGGAGATTTTCTAGACTTGTTTGCTTGCAGAACAAATAGACAAGGCAAGTTCCCAGTATGAATCCAATTATGTACTCTTACTCATCTTACTAGATCGAAAGTCCCAAAATATGTGGGCGCAATAACTTATGTAGTCATAGTGACCTCATTGCTTATGATTTATACCTGGAAAATGTTTTAATTTCTTTGTGAACTCCAAATAATAAAAGGCATATATTCTGCATTAATTTTGACTTCCAGTCTTATTTCTCACATATGTCTAAACGGAGAGAACTACTCAGGGATTTGCAGATACTTCTGCCTCTCTGTGCATATTTATATAAAGAAAGAGAACTTCCTGCTGTGTGTGTTTGTGCCATTTTATGACTCCTGCAATTTAGAGAAAAAAAAGTTGTCTTTAGATTTTAGTAAGTTCTGAGAAGTGAAAGATAAATAAGAGCCAATGTTTAACCCCATAACACTTGAGAACTATGTTTAACAGCTCTTTGCTTTTGCACATTTTATCTTCAAAAATATTTTTGAAGTAAAAAAGCAAAATGTAGCTTGAAATATTTAGGCTTCCACAGGATGTCCAAGTTTATCTTAATTTCTGTAATATTTTTGAGATGACTCACTTCCACTTGTTTGAATATGAATCCATTTCATAGGATGTAAACGGCAGTCTCCCTGTGGAGAATGCATTTGGTACTGTTGAACGTTTCCACTTCTCCTAAATGAGCCAGCATATGCTCCTCTGAAGATACAGTTGTGCAATAATTCACTTGGTGTCTACTTTTGCTGCCACAGTAGCAGCATTTTTAATGAGGTTAACAAATCCAAATATCAAATCGCCAATGAAATTGCAAAATGACACCCTGTTTCATCATAACTGCATTTCTATTGTATAAGGAGAGGAAAATTCCATATTTTTTTATGGAAATCCCAAAATATAGTCCAATAAGAGAAGCAATATGCTTACTAAATAAGTGATAACATATGATTTTAAAAATTATACCCTGACAAGTTATTTCATGTTTACATGATTAGAATTGCATATAGAACAATACATTTCTCTAAAAAATAAACAAAAGGTGATGTACTCCTTTATGTCATGGAGAATGAGTCAGACTGATTAAGTTACATGCACATCATCATTTCTATGGTGTGTTCTATGCATATCCTTAAGGCCAATTCTAGCCCTTTCTCCCCTCCTCCTGCTGAGATGTGGAGCTCCTCTTCCACCTCTCTCCTGCCCTCCCCCACACCCCAGCAAACTGCTTCTTTCTGTGAAACAAACACACTAAATTTTTGATGGCCTTAAATGCCTTCGCTTCAGAATTTCACTCTGAATGACATTTTCCTCATTCATTTCAAAAGTGACCCTTTCTTGTCATTTAAATCTCACTTTTAAATGTCACTTCCCAAAGGATTTCCCTTCACCTCCCAATGACTCCACTGAGTCTTTGTAGTGTTATCACTCTTTGACATTTTTCTTGACTTCTTATTCTTAGTTTATTTCTAGCTGTCTCCAGTGTAAGTCCTGCAATTACCAAACTTCTCCTTCCCTTTCCCAATTGCACTCTTATATTCTATACAGTAATGGACACAACCATTGTTATCAGAGGCCAGTCCTTGCAAAACCACAGGGGTCAGTGCAAGGAGGCTAAGGAAATTAAAGTTTGCAACAAGCAAACAATGAGCTTTACAATATATATTGCAGCCAGACCCTTTTCAAAGTCTTTTTTGTTGTTGTTAGATTATTTTCATTCTTCAATTCTAAGTTCAAGAAAGTTCTTTGCTAACCAATACGTCCAAATAACTTCATTGTTACTATTATTCCTCACAGCGTGCAATTTACTTCCCACATAGCACTATATTGCAGAATTACTGTATTAGCATACCCACTTTTTTGCTTCTCTCACTATAATGCATAGTCTATGAGAGGAGGATCTTGTTGTCCTTGTTCACAATGGTTTAATTTGGGGCCTACTCTAGTACCTCTTACGTGGTATTCAAAACATTGCCTGATATGGGAATGATAAATTTTAAAAACTGTATAACTTACAGGCTGCATCTGGTAAGTTTGGTGACTACTTGGATATGCACAAAATAAAAAGTGAAAAAATGCAAGATTTCCATTTTTCCTTTTGGGCAATTCTGAGTAGCAGGCTAGGAGGAGACGTACCTACAAACAGAAGTGGATGGGGATGGATAGAGGATCTGTGGAAGTATGAGAAGGGGAGGAAGATAGACTTTAATTGGTGCATTATAATTACACATAATGGTTGGATTCATTATTCATATTTGTACATGAACACAGTAGAATTTGATCAGTCTTAATTCCCTTTACCATCCTGTTCCCTCTCCTCTTCCTCCCTGATCTGCTTGCTGTGTCCTGCTGGTCTCTCTCTTCATTACTATTCTATTTAGTGTATTTTGATCATATATAAAAGTGAGGTTCAGTGTGGTTCACTCATAGATAGGCACAACATAATTTGGAAGATTTCATTCCCTGGCACTTCCTCATGTCCCCCCCTCCTCCCTGCCTCCGACCACTTTCCTTCACTTTATTGGTCTTCCTTGTATTTTCAAAAAATTGTTTTTTAACCTATGCATCCACATATGAGAAAAAACATTCAACCCTTGAGTTACTAAATCTTGTTTATTTCACTTAGCATCATGTTCTCTAGTTCTATCCATTTACCAGCAAGTGTCATAATTTTATTCCTATTAATGGCTGAGGAAAACTCATATATACACACACACATATCTTCATTTATCCATTGATGGACATCTGTGCTTGTTCCATAACTTGGCTATTGTAAATTGTGCATCTCTAAACATTGGTCTGACGGTATCACTGGTCAATGATGACTTGAGTTCTTTTGGAGGAAGTTTTTGAAGGTTTTTGAGACATTCTCAAACACAGAGTTACAGGTTAGATTTTCAGTCGAAAGTTCTAGGCCCAGGTTTTTCCTTGTATTCTGAACATATAGCAGGCTTTGATGGCCATGAGAGTGCCATGCAAACATTTCAAGAAGAAGTGTTTCAAGAAAAAAAACTTTCCCCATAGTTTTCTAAAATGTGAAGGCTCTCAGAAGGATTCTAAGCTTACCCAGTGTTGGAGGAAAGTGCTAGAAAAGGAACAGTGACATGATCATGTGAGAAAAGCATTGCTGGAAAAGTGTTCGTCACTTTTAAGCAATTCTAGGAGGACGAGTGACACAGCCTCGATGTGACGTGCACAACATGGTGTGCAGTTACCACTAAAGGTGGCGGCAGACCTTAGTGTCAGGCCTGTGTTAATTTTCTTCACGTTCATCGTGGAATTTGAAGAAATACTCCAGAATCAACCTAGAGCCCACTAAGAGCGTGACCCTTGTCAGAGTGCACGGGACCATCCAGGGCCACTCAGGAGCACCCATTCTATTTTCTGTGATTAATCAGTCTTCCTAAGCATTAGTTTCACCATCTACTCAGTAAAGTAGATGAGTGATGCTGGTACCAAGACGACGCCAAGCTTTTAGCTCCCCAGTACAAAGGGAAAACGTTTCCCACTTTTCAAAGGCTCTTTTAAGTGATGGTTTGTTCTAACAATTTTCGACCTTTACGGGCATTACTTATCCCTTCTTTTTTCAGATACCCAACAAACTTAGCGAACATTTACCTGTGTTTATATTGCAAGAAAAATTTCCAGCTTTCACCCACATATTCAATCCAAAGTGAAATACAGAAAGGCAATTGTGCACATAGCATAAGAAATAAAATAAATTTAAAAAAATACAATGATGTATTTTGTTTGATAGGATAATTATGTGTAGAAAGGCAATGGACATAACTCTTTATGATCTTTATGAATATTTAAAAGAACATCTGAATCCATCTTGCAATCAACTGTCATGACTTTTTCCTTCCCTGGGCAGTCAACAAGATCTCCATGAAGGGTATATATTATTTCTAAGCTTTACTAAAAAAACTACAAAACTAATCCAAGTGGATCTTGAAAGTCACTAATAAAGATAAACAGCTACATTTGAGTTGAAAGCCAAGTTTCAGGTTATTAATTGCTGCAATTATAACGGAATGGCTTGGCATCTCTGATCTTAGATGCACACAGGCCCCCTCATGTGTCATGAGCTTATGAAATTCAAGAACTCTCTTAGGAACACCACAGTAGCAGAGATGAATGAGTAATAAGAATATTCACTTTTGTATAATAAAGCATTCATTTAATGATTTCCTCGTCTCACTGAAACAGAGCAGAAGTCTTCATAGAGGCTGCATCAGGCGAGTTATTAGGACCTGATCCATAAGGGCTTCTAAACCAAGGCAGCAAAAAACTCCTTGTGAACTCACTCAGTTCAAACCTCAAGACTCCTCCTTGAGGAAATGGTGGCTCTTTCCCACCCTTGTTTTTTTAGAATCTGTAAACAATGGCATAATATCTATCCTAGGAGACTGTTGTGAATATCGAAAAAAAAAAGCAGAAATCATTAATTCCAGGTCCATGTGTGAAAATCTTAGCAGAATAAAATTCATCCCACTTTACGTCTAGATTCCATGTTCCAGAATATAGCCATTCTGGATTCCATGTTCTGAATACAACTCACACAGACAATGAAAGCCAAAGGTGAATTGAGAAGTGTTTCCTAGTCTAACAAAAAATAATGATAATGGGTTACAATGGGTTACAAATTCATTCTCTCTCTCTCTCTCTCTCTCTCTCTCCCCCCACCCACCCCTCTTTTTATCATTTGCCCAAAGCCTGCAAGGATAGCTAAAAGTAAAATTACACCAAAACCTAATTATAAGTTCGAGCAGCTTCAACACCATAAGTGTGGTCTTTATTTTTCCAATGGGTGATTTCAAGGTGACTTTAAAGTCATCATCATCTTAATCATGGTGAGAAGGGGAAAGACAGAGGGTGCAAAGGTACCAGTTAGAAGCATTTCAGCTTGTCTGATAATTTGCACAGTAACATTGCACATCTCAGATGTAACTGAAGTCCTGGGGCCATCAAGGTTAAAGCCTCTCTTTAGTGATTCTGGCAGATCTCTGTGCAGCTCCTTGACCTGCCTGCGGGAGGGAGGGGTGAGGTCTGAGTTCCCAATAGGTTCTTCCCTCAAAGCCCTCAGAAGGAACCAACCCTGCTGACACCTTTACCTTGAGCTTCTGTCTTCCTTGGGGGTGAGAAAATACATTTCTGTTGTTCAACCTCCAGTCTATGGTTCTTTGTTATGGCAACCCCAGCCAACAACTTTAGACTGAAACCTAAATGTATCCAATATGAATTTCCAAGGCAAGGGCCTAAAAGTTTATCCTCGAACATTATTTTCAGATAATTCTGATATGAATTCAGGTTTTGAAGACAGTTTATAAAATTTTAGTATTTAAAGGAGTGTGGGCCCTTCTCTGTCTATTCCCCAAAGACCTAATAAGAGCATGCTACAGGGACACTGCTACATCGATGTTCATAGCAGCACAATTCACAATAGCAAGATTGTGGAACCAACCTAGATGCCCTTCAATAGATGAATGGATAAAAAAAAATGTGGCATTTATACACAATGGAGTATTACTCTGCATTAAGAAATGACAAAATCATAGAATTTGGAGGGAAATGGATGTCACAAGAGCAGATTATGCTAAGTGAAGCTAGCCAATCCCTAAAAAACAAATGCCAAATGTCTTCTTTGATATAAGGGGAGTAACTAAGGACAGAGTAGGGACGAAGAGCAGGAGAAGAAGATTAACATTAATAGGGATGAGAGGGGGGAGGGAAAGGGAGAGAGAAGGGAAATTGCATGGAAAGGGAAGGTGATCCTCAGGGTTACACAAAATTACATACAAGAGGAAGTGAGGGGTAAGGGAAGAATAATACAAGTGGAAGAAATGTTTTACAGTAGAGGGGGTTGAGAGAGAAGAGGGGAGGGGTGGGGAGGGGAGGGGGGATAGTAGAGGTTAGGATAGAGAGCAGATTCATCAGACACTAGAATGGCAATATGTAAATCAATGGAAATGTAATTGATGTAACTGATGTGATTCAGCAATCTGTACACGGGGTAAAAATGGGAGTTCATAACCCTTTTGAATCAAACTGTGAAATATGATATATCAAGTTAGATGTAATGTTTTGAACGACCAACAATAAAAAAAAAAGAGAAAAAAAAAAAAGGAGTGTGGGGTGGGGGGTGGGTCTGAAGGAGAATGAGAAACAGTGACCAGAGAGACAAAACAGATCAAAGATGGGAGGAATCAAGGAAGCAGGAGAAAAGAGAGTTTTAAGAGGAAGGCGAAGATCAAAAATACAAAATCATCTTTTTTTTTTTAATAGAAAGACAATATCAGAAAAGGAAAATTGGCTGTCACCGTTAGGAAAGAACAGCTTAAAGGTGATAAGTGTATGAGTTGTACAAGACAAAAGCACCTTCTGAGGTTATTTATTTTGTAGTTTCTACCGAGCCCTGTGTTAAACACTATGACTCATAAAGGGTACTGGAGCATTTAGATAGAGTGACTCATCAGCAGTTATTTCTACCTATGATGCCAAGTTATTCACCTGATGATGGACAAGTAATAAAGGAAGAATAAGTTAGTGAGCAAAGGAATGGCTCCAGAATATACTGGTGGGTTTCCTGTTAATCTCAGAGTATTTGGAACATCGTTTAAACAGAACTTCAACAATTTTGTTTCATAAGGAGAATTGTGCTATTTCAGAGAAACTGATAATAACACATTACTCTGATATTCTAAGATTATGAGGTTTCTTCCAGAGGAAAAGAAAGAGAAGCTAGTTAGAATGGATTTAAGTTTAGTAAGCTTCAGAAACTGATGGGATAAAACTTTTCTAAGATGACCTTTTGAAACTGATTTTTAGAAAAGATCAGTAAAGCAAGTTGACTTGGTTTGTATCATCCCTGTTCAGTCCCTTTATTGAGAATTTCCTTACCTATGTGCCTCTAATGGGAGGCACTGTAGATGTTGCATTGATAAATGCAAAGTTCATAAAATTAAATATATATACATACTTATATATATTGATATATATGTTTTTGCATGTGTGTATACTCCTGTTTTTCTGAGATATGAAATGGGATTCAGGGCAGACCCAGAACTAATTACACACTGATTTGGGATTGCAGTGTGGGGCTAGAGAAATAAAAGAAATGAAAAAAATTGTGTCTCACAAAAGCAGCAGGGAGAGCAGTAGTGTCAAAAGTTGAAGCAGGGGATGAGGGGTGAGGGAGGCGGGGAGGCCAAGGGGAAGAACTAGGGAGTAAAGTTGAAATTATGCTGTGTGCATGTATGAATTTATCACAATGCTTCTGAATTTTATATATAACTACAACGTACCAATTAAAAACAAATAAATAAATAAATAGAAGGAAGACAAAGTAGAGAAAGCTGGCGAGGAAGCAGGAGAAAAAAAAAAAGGATAATCCTGGGGACAGAAGGAAGAAAAGTGCATTATATGCATTTACGAAATATGTCAAAATAAATCCCACTATTATGTATAATGACAATGCACTAAAAATAAAAAAGATGGTGTCTGAATCAAGTACTTAATAAAAAGAATGTGTTCTTAATCTAAGAAATCTCATGAATTCTCCTATATTTCACTGACTTACATGAGGTTACCTTTGTGCCCGTTAATCGATGTAGGGATCTCCTCTCTGTTAAGCTGGGGATATCAACCCTGGCCATTCAGCACCACTCCATTATTGTTCTGCAACCGAATGGCTCTTTGCTGAAGTGTCTGAGCATGCTAAGAGCAAAGCAAAGCAAACCCAAACCAAATCCAACAAAAAAAATCTCACAAGATTGTGGCTTGATTTGTTACCTTTCTTCAAACTTCATACAGACTGCAACATGTATATACAATATCTTGTTCTAAAAAGGTACAGAAGAGGAAATATGATATACACCCAGGTGAACTACTATAACCAGAAAAATGCATGCTAAGATAAATGACATCCTTGCATTCATACAGTACTCATATGCTATAAAACTTCTGTAAGACATTTTGCCCTAAGAACATGCTGATGCAACCATGTTTCAAGCTGGTCACCTACAGAATGATCCTCCAGGCACAAACTAATAGAGAAGTGTTTTTTTTTTAATCATTGTAAATGAGAATATAAGAAGGCATCAGTTTCAGTTTATATTTGGACTTTAATAAGATAATAATTTATCCCAATATTTTATTATCTTGACATTATTAAAATTAAGAAGACTGAGAATTTCATAGGGGTAGATAACAGGAAGAAAGTCAAGGAGTCTACATGCCTGCAGCAACTGGGCAGGTCTGACCACTTTGCCATGGCAGACCCAGAAAAATCCCAGGCTAAGGAACCTCAGCTACTTTATGGACAGCACAAGTGGTTCTTATCTCTCACTAATGCATACTGGCTATTGTCTAAGATGGTGCAAATATAAGTGTGTTTATTTCATAGTCATTCAACTTGTCTTTCTCTTTTAGATTTAAATTTTTTTAATTATGTAAGAGGAATAGATGACCAAGATGCTTCTTCCTATCAATCTTTAATAGCAAGTTAATTGTTGTAAAGAATGTTAAAAATACTGAGAAAGTTTACTGTTATTATTAGATAAGGATGGCCAGTGGGAAATATTTTGCATAAGTATTTTTTATTATACACTTGCTTTATTTTAGGTACTTTTATGATTTATTAAGATACTAAGAATATCCATGCCATGACTGGGATACCTGAAGAGCAGCCCACATTATCTCATACCTGGAAAAGCAGATGTGAAGCCAGGAGTAAGACAAGGTGCAGCACAGGAAGGAAGGGCTGGTGACTCTTCATAGGTAACGTCTATGTTGATGGCATAAGATTTGCTGAGGGCTTTATGACTGGGCCCTCATTTCCAAACTCACAAAGTTGTAAACGTTAAATATGCACAGTTTTTATATGCCAATCAAACTTCATAAAGTGGTTTAAAAAAGTCTTGATAATGAATTCTTAAATTTCTTTAAAATATTCACTTCTGCAAGGTTTTGTATTTTACCTTGAATTTAATTTCTTAAATGGATAGGCAACAATACACAGCTTACTTTCAACATCGAGTGAATCTGCCATAACTTACCTATGTACATAAATGAATATTCCACAGTGAATCTCCACATCATAGACAATCACAAGAGTGAAATCCTAATTAGAATAAGATGTATTCCATGTTGGTATAAATGTGTCAAAATATACTATATTATCAAGTATAAGTAAAAAGAATAAATTAAAAAATTTAAGCCCACAAATGGTTTAAAATAGTTACACAAAATTTCAAAACAAAAAACTAAAACATATGAGGAAAACTTACAAGATAACTGCTCTGTCAAATAATTTTCACATTCCTATAATTTGAATGTCATGAAAAACACAACCACTTTTGGGTGAGTTTTCATTGAAGGATCATTAATTGGAATCATTAATTGATATTCTTAATTGTCACTATGCTAGTAAGCATTGAATTAATTTAAATTTTTTTCTTCATACCAGCATGTTCTTTGTGTGCAATTTCTGTAACAGGCAATTTCTATAATAATCACTGTTTTGCCTAGATCAAGAGGAAAATTATCCTTATAATCAAAGGGTAACTGTAATCTTATTAAATGTGTGCTAGCCATTCTGCAAATGTCAATTTACATGCTGGCGAATTATAGGAATATTAATTAAAGTCCTTTGAAGTATGTCAAAAGGACAGAGTGTCTCTAATTAAGTCAGTATTTTCTTTTTCTAACAAACTTTAAAAAATCTTAAAGATCAAATAATTCTAATGCTCTTTGGCAGAAATCAGCCAAACCCTAATTTGATTTGCTGTCTGAATGCAGATATTGCTATTATTTGTTTTCCCAGTTAATTCTAAAATAGCGTTAACATGAGTCTTACTAACAGTGTGATGTAGAAAAGAAGATTTGTAAGTAATAAACTTTTTAGTTAATATATATAAAGCCAGTATCTGCATAATATAGACAGCCTGTGTACCCAAACAGTTGTTGTATGCAACTTTTTATCAATATTTAGAAAACAAAACTGAACTATGAGTTTAATTCTGATAATTTATTTCAAAAGGAGATTATCTTTACCATTGTCACGAAAACAAAAAATAATAGAATGATCTGAATGCAAAAATAAGTGAATATATTTTAAGTCTTTTATTAATTCAAAATCACTTTCTTCCTTAATAAAAGTTTAAAAATCCTATAAGAAAAATTGTCATTAAATATCTCTTATCAACAAATCTCTAAGAAAAAGACTAAATCCATTTGTGTCTATTACAGCTTCAGGGTGCACGTATTTAGAAATATTGGTGAATTCTGCTGAGAGAGAGAGGAACAACAAAAAACTAACAGATAAAGAAAGGGAACTGAGCAGCTCTCTCTCTTACAGGGAACTTTTCTCATTCTTGGCAATCACCTACCCACCCTCCTACTCCCATCTCCATGTCTTTGAAATGTACCTCCTTCTAACAGTGGGTGCCATGATTCTATCCAGAGTAAACAACCACTGAAAATAAGAGGTCATGCCTAGGCATCACACGAATGGCATCAAAGCAATGAGTTGGAATACGTATTTACCCCAAGGAACTATCAGAAAGATGAACACGGATTCTTGCGGAAGCAAGCTCATTTGCATGCTTGCATGAGAGATATTTATTATTTTCTCTTGTGCTTTAGCAGTAGTAAGAAGTCTTTATGATTTCTTTCTGTTCTTCTTTTGACTCTACTGTTTTTTTTGATCCCTTGATGAGGCCGTTTGTACATGTTTTGAAGAAATGCATAACAGTAAGGATGGGGCAAGGACATGTTTTCATTCTCAGTGGTGTTCAATTGTTAGCCCATGATTTTAGGAAAGTGTGCTAATGATGAAGTGAATGTGAGGCAGAAGGCAGCAGAACAGCATAATGGTTAAGAGCTCAGATGTGGCCAAGTTCAAAGCAGGTCACTGCCATTTCCTTTAGAGATCTGTCATCTTTAAAATGTGGACAAAATCGTATCTTTCTTGAAGATTTTTGTAAGCACTTAAAAGATGTTTTGTGTAGTTGCAACCATATGGTCTATCAAATAGCTGTCACTTTGAAATACTTACGCATTTTATTTTAAATTTTCATTTGAGATTTTAAAAGAAATATAGGTGTACTCTAGAAATAACACCAAAATATTTTCATCTGTAGCACAGAAATACTATTTGCTGTAGTCAACTAAAAAATATCTGCTTGTGTTGTCTTTTTTGGGTTTCTAAAGTATTAAGAAGCCATCTCATTATCAAATCCAATAGATGATACAAATTCTAAAATCTGGGAATCCAGGAATTAATGACTATATCTTTTAGAATGTAAATTCTCCCACAGGCACAATGTATGGCTTGGATTTTTTTCCACACAAAAGCAATGTTCATTAATATTAAACACACAGGGGGAGGGGAAAAAAAAACACCCTGTGATTACCTCAGCTCCCTGACATTTTGGTTTAGTTCAGCAGATCAATTTCCCACAGAAGCTAACCAACCGTGTTATACTTCAATCTTGCATCCCTCAGATCTATAAAGCCATTCTTAGTATCAGAACAATTAAAATGATTCATGGTTCCGCTGACAAGGAGAAAGTATTACAATTTGTTTCCTGGTATACATTGTATTATATTTGTTAATTTGAAAACATAGCCTCAAGTCAAAAGAAATTTAAATTACATTAATTCTGCATTTTCTCCAACAACTTTCTTTTTCTTTTCATTAGACCTTTTCTGTTTGGTTATATTTCTCTCTAACAGACTATCAGCTCCTTGAAGGCAGGATCTTATGGTGACTGCCTTTGTGCCTGATATAATGTTTTGAATGTATTTGATGCATGTGGGGGAGGATGAATAAATGAATGGATGGATGGATGAGTAAATGGATAAACAGATGAACGCTGTACGCAAGTCTATTACACTGACCTTTGAAATGTGTTCCCCACTCTTTGCTTACATTTAGAACAAGAAATTTGAGTCATCTGAAACTTTTATACCCCTTGAAGGGCTAAATCACTGCAAAATGTGTGTCAACTCTTTAGCAATGACCCTGTTGAGAAAGAGGTGCAGGGCTGCTTTGCACCATGGGTTGCTGATTTGAATGGACTGCATATGATTTACTCACAATACCAGCTTAGACATGACTCTCCAACATGGCTTTCCCATTATGGTGTATTTCCTTACCATGCTAAGGTCTGATATGAATAAATTAAAAAGTCCTCTGACACTCAATGGGGAAACAATCATAAAAACAGATACCAAATATTGTCACAGTAAATAACTCCTGCTGCAGAAGTCATTGTGCCAAAATAGAGGGCAGAAATGCCTGAGGGTCTCATTCATGGCTGGCAACCTGACTTTTAATTGAAATTTTAGATTTTATACATAAAATTGTTTACTAGGAAAGGATCTAAATCAGTTTTAATTATATAAGAATTTAATTCTAGAATACCAATCTTCTAGATTTGTATCCATAATATTCCCCATATTTCAACAACACAGGATTATACACAGTGTGCATCTTGATGACTTTATTCTGGAATCCTGCCCTCCATTCTTAATCACCGAACGCTCCCCCACTCATTTCTCAAATATCAATTAAAATTTTACACCTTGAGCTGGTATAAATGTTGACGTAAATACTTCACTATAATATACCCAAGTCCTTGGGGTATAGACCAAGGAGTGGGATAGTTGGGCCAAATGGTGGTTGCATTCCAAGTTTTCTGAGGAATCTCCATACTGCTTTCCAGATTGGTTGCACCAATTTATAGTCCCACCAGCAATATATGGGTCTATCTTTTCCCCCATAGCCTTGCCAACAATTATTGTTGCTTGTATTTTTTATAATTGTCATTCTGACTAGAGTGATGTGAAATCTTAGAGTAGTTTTGATTTATATTTCTCTAATTGCTAGAGATGTTGAACATTTTTTTTTCATATATGTGTTGATTGATTGTATAATTTCTTCTGAGAAGTGTCTGTTCAGTTCCTTGGCCCATTTATTGATTGTTATTTGCTTTTTGAGTGTTAGGTTTTTTTGAGTTCTTTGTAGAATAGAGTTACTTTACATTAGGTAGAGGGGAGTGAAGGGAGGGGAGAGTATGGGTGTAGGAAGGATTATAGAATGAATCAGACATTATTACCCTATGTACATATATGATAACATGATCAGTTGGATTCTACATCATGCACAACGAAAAGAATGAGAAATCGTACTCCTTTTATGTATGATGTATCACAGTGCATTCTACTGTCATGTATAACTAATTAGAACAGATTTTTAAGATTAATGAAAAAAATTTTTACACCTTACTGTATCTTTCTTTGACACTTCTTTTCCAGGTTATATTACTCTCAACTATTTATTTATTGTAAGCAGTAAAAATAATTTTAAAATATCATGGCTAAATGCATTTTTATTCTGGAAAATTAAATATTTTAGCTTTTTTTCCCCATATGTATTGTGGAAGAACGTGCTAATCTCATGTAAGGGGAAGGGACAGCTTTATTGATAATTAGAAATGACCGTGCATGTTAAAAGAACAAAAAGTTCATTTTACCATTAAAAAAAAATTCACTCTTTCACAAAGTCAGAATCCAGAAGAAAGATTATTGCAGCCTAGGGTGTAGAGAGTTAAGCTTATCTGATAAATCAGCATTATTATAATTTAGAGTGAAAAGGAACTTTGAGTGGCTGGGGTTTTTAATTAAGTCTTTTAATTATTCTTAAAAGAATAGAAAATGAAAGGTTATGTCTTCCTTCACATTACCTTGGAGTAAGATTTTTATCAGTTCTCCAAGCTAAGCAGAATCAAATCTGTTCATTAATTTCTTGGGAAAAAAAGGTCACCGTGTCGCCAGCCCTGCCATTGATAGCAGATATTTTTTTCTGCTGAATCAGTTTCCACATTTTAGTGAAGGATTCTGATACAATTGTCTCTAAAAGGAAACTTCATACTGGCTTAGGAACAGCATGGTGCTGCGTTTTCTGAAGGAGTTTAACACAATGCTAATTAACTTGGTTAAGTTTCATCAGCATATTAAATTGGCACTCCCCTGAAACACAGTGTTTATAAAACCTCAAAGAACAGTGCAGTTTAGAGAGGTGAGGTTTTTTTTCTGTTTTCATTAAAGCAAAAATATTCCTATGTACAGGAAGACTTTATTAAATAGTATCTCAAGAAAATCGCCATGTAAATCTCTACACTTGCTTTGGGGTCATATGATCAAAAAATAAGTCAATGTCATGAAGACCGAGGGGTGTAAGCAATTCCCAAGCCTTTCCCATAATAACACCCCATGGAATTTCTTAACTCCATCTCCTCCTACAGCCACTGTGAAGGTCATCTGCTTTTGTCAATCAAACTGCAAGATGGAGGGGAACCCCTGCCCACACAAAACTGATTCTTAAATGAAAAGCACATACTTCATGAAGACTGAAATCTCCAGGTTTATATATGTGCATATATTTGATAGCAAATATTATAAGAAGCAGAAGTGGCTATATTCATACCCGAAAAATTAGACTTGAGAGCACAGTGAACTATTAGGGACAAAGAGAGGCATTTGGTGATGATAAAAGACCTACCCTGGAGAAACACTACTTAAATGTCTGTGTGAAGCAGGGCCTTGGCCACCATGGTGCTCTGCCTCACCACAGATCCAGAATGGGTGAGGCCATGTGACCATAGAGAGGAAATTCTGAAACCCATGAGCCAAAGTCAACCTTTCTTCCTTTAAGGTGACTTTTCAGGTACTCACAGCCACAGAAACAGACAACATAGACCCAGTGACACAACTCAGATGACTCTCGCTACTGCAACTGATTTGAAAGGTCTGGCTGGTGGAAATCAGTAAAAGCTACCTCTGCCACATTCACTCTGGTTTCATAGGAAGGAAGATGCTTTTACTAGCTGATGACTCACAAGGAAGCAATTCCTGTAACTTAGATCAGAGCCCCAGTGATATTTTTCTTCCTCACACATTATTGACTTGGTTCTAGGGCAAATAGTGGAAAATCTGGGAGCCAGATCCAGCCCTCTGCCTATCATATCAGCAAAGTGTGATAGGATCATCTGCACTCCAATTTGCTTGCACTCTGTGTCTGGCTGCTTTTGCACGACTTGCAAAGGTAGTGTTTGAGTAGCTGTAATTCATTTGCCTTGCAAATCTGAATATATTTACTATCCAGCTCTTTCTAGAAAATATTTGTTGACCCTGCTCTAGAGCTCTGTATCTCAGGACACTCAACAATGTCAAGAAGCTCTCAGGAAGCAGCAGAGATTGGTGAGGTTAGTGTTCTGTAGAGTACAACAAAAGCTTCTGTGGCCAATATTAAATTGTATCCATAATTACTGAAGAAACCATTTTACAGAAAATTTTTTTTTCTGCAACATCTGGTAGCACTTACCAGCTATAACAAAGCTAACCAGAAATATGATAACTTCAACTTTCGTTCTTGTACAGAAAAGACTAACAAATCATATGAATATATAGCGCACTAAACTTTATCCACTAACAAATTCAAAGCTGAAATACAGGCTAACAATCTCATGGGATTGTCACTAAATCATTGTGCTTCATGTTTTAACATAAGTAACTTCTTAGTGTCAAAAGTAGTTGACTAAGTGGCCAACTTTGTTTGATTTGGGTCCGAGTTAACATTCTACCAGTGTTTCTTCGGTAAGTATTTTTAAGAATACTTTTTGTGAAAAATCAGTAATGGTCAAGCGTTAAACTGACAAGTCTATTTTAAATGACGTTCCATTTCGTACAGAAGGAAAAAAACCTTAACAGATTGAAGGAATAAATAGAAATAATGATGAAGCAAGTCAACTTAAATAACAATATCAAACTTCAGTATTCATATATGTAATGTTACTGCTTGAATGTGTTTGTGGTAGTGGCATAATAAATCATTTTAAAATTATGTCAGCATTCAAGAATTGGAAAGGTGGAAGAAAAAAAAAAGTGAGAGTGTCCTATTTTTTAAAGTATTTTTCTTCCTTAATCTTTCTGATTCTTTTCCTACCCATTTTAATTTTGTGACTTGGTAAAAGGCAGCATTGACCTATGAAAGTCAGAAACTTCCAAGTGATCTAAGAAGTCTCCCTCTAATGCCACCCCAAAGTCTCCTGTTTTAACTCATCCCTACTTTTGCAGTGTCTCACTGTCTCTTCAGGGCTCCCACGTTGTGTGGTACACACCCACACATGGACTTCTGATTACTGACTAATGAACCTGCAACCAGCCTTCACCCTGGATTCATTAGCATCACTGTGTCTAGAATGTTGACACAACCAAACACACCTTGCCTTAAGACCTTTGAGTGTTTCCTTTGTTGCATACAACCAAGTCAAAAGTTGTTATGTTGCATGACTTTCATCCACATCTCCAAACCATGTCTCACCAAGCTCCCTCGTCCCGTTTCTAATGCTCCCTTCCTGCAGAACAATGCACACCTCCCTAAAGTTAGCTCATTCATCTCTCTGTTACCACTGGACAAAATGGTCTTGCTTGGAAAATATTTCTTCAACATTTTTTTCTTAAAGCCTCCAACATACAGAGAATAAAATTTATCAAAACTTGATCTATTCTGCTATCATTTCTGATTTTTTTGGAAAATCTTCCCAAATCTTAGATCATAATTCATCACACTGAAATTTAAAGTGGGTTGATTTTCTCTACCAAGAAATGGAACCGTTTCCCATTGCACTCAAAAAACATAGATGAACTCATACCTTAGCTTTCTCTCTTCCTCATAACTGTCGTCGTTCCTAAAGTTTATTCAGCTAGAAAATTAATTCAACTGTTTGATTCAGCCTGAACTCAAATCAGGTGGAATGACACTAAATTCAAGATAAGGTTTTTATGTGTTTGTTTTATGGGTAACTTTTATTTGTTTGAGAGCGATGGTTCAGAAACACTTGGTTGTAATCTATGTAATTTTCAATTTATCTGTGAATTTCTGCAAGACAACCAGACATGGAAAATATAATCACAGATTGAAATAAAAACTACCTGTTGTTATTTAAATGTAAAATCACCTTGCAGTCTAATTAAATGGTGAAATATAGCACTGTTATTAGCTAATACTTGTGAAACATGCAGACTGTAGAAATTTTGCTTAGATTACTTTGAAAGATGTCGTGTAACAGGTAAATAAGCTCCCTCTTTTTTATTGTTGTTTTGTTTTGGATTTAAGTATTTTTTTACTTTATTTATTTATTTATTTAAATTATGGAAAATATATGACAGCAGAATGAATTTTGATTCATTGTGCACAACTGCAACCCAACATTTGATTTCTCTGATTTTACACAATGTAGTGTTGCGCATATGTGCAATCATACGTATATCTAAGGTAATAATGTCCATCACATTCCACCATGTTTTCTGCCCCCATACCCCTTCCTCTCCCCTCTCTCCCCCTTTTGCCCTTTTCAAAGTTCCCCATTTTCCCAATGCCCTCTCCCATTATGGATCAGCATCCACTTACCAGAGAGAATATGCGGACTTTAGTTTTTTGAGATATGCTTCGCTTAGCATGATATTCTCCAACTTTATACATTTACTTGCAAATGCCATAATTTTATTTTCCTTAATGCTGATTAATATTTCATTGTGTACAGTTTCTTTATCCATTCATCTATTTAAGGGCATCTAGGCTTTCCACAGTTTAGCTATTGTGAATTGAGCTACCATAAACATTGATATGGCTGCATTACTATAGTACAGTGGTTCTAAGTCCTTTGGGTATGAACCAAGGAGTGGGATAGCTGGGTCAAATTGTGGTTCCATTTCTAGTTTTCTAAAGAATCTCCATACTGCTTTCCAGATTGGTTGCACCAATTTGCAGTCCCACCAACAATGAATAATCTCTCTCTTGATAAGAGTTTTTAATTGTTTAAATTTTGGCCACAGAGAATATATATCTGTATTTCAACCCTTGCAATGACAGAGGAATGATCAGAAGACTAATGTCCCTACTTATATACCACATTCAGAATCTATTTATGTATAGAATCAGAAATTGAACTTTGTCCAAAAATGATAATAAATTTACCTTTGAATATGAACTCAAACAAAATATACAATAAAACTCCATAGAGACCCAGTGGACAAAATGCTGAATGTGATCCTCAGTGTAGATATGTATTCAGAAGGATCATTTTGCATTGAAACGTAGAAATTTTCATTTGATTGATTTTCCTCGGCAGCCCACTGGTGGAGAGGAAAATTTTTAGAAAGACAGGAATTGGCAAACATGTTTCTACAATGGCATCTATAGATCTGGGATTATTGGTTGCTGATGAACTTTGTAATATTATATACTTTTATTCAGATTTACCCATTCATCTCTAATAAAGATAATATACTCAGTAATTATACTTTTCTCCCTACTCCAAGGTAAACATTATTTTTTATCTTGTTTTTCCTTTTCTAATACACAAAATTGACTAATCTCCTGACAAATTTTAGTTTTTAAAGCAGAGACCAGTAATTGAGAATGAATTTTTGTAATTTCCAATACATGGGATTATGAAGGACAGTGGTAGAGAAGAAGATTTTGAAAGTCATAGCACCTAGAAAGGCATGCAAAATTGCAAGTACCTGTAAAGATGCCTTTGGTTGTTCCCATAATATTTAGTCATTTTGCTATGCGTAAATTACACTATACTTTAAACAGAAACACTACAGGGCATAGCAGAATAAAATAAGTATTAAATAATTGTAAGTTCTGATTCATAGTTTAATTTTAAATAAATTATTTTTAGCCTCTATAAAATTTTATTAATCAGATTATTTCTTCTTGGTTTGTATAACTTTGGGGTATCCTAATATATTAAGATAACAATTATGTTTTCAACATTGAGCAGGGTTCCTGAGTTTAGAAGTATCTGAAGGACAAAAGATAATCAAGATTGCAGAGGATGCAAACAAAGAGAACACTTGCACACTGTTGGGGAATGCAAACTAGCATAGCTACTGTGGAAAACAATATGGATATTCCTCCTAAAATTATAAATAGAATTCACATATTATTTAGCAGTGTTACTACTAGGTATATGTCCAAAGGAAATAAAATCAATATGACAAAAGGAGATCTGCAGTACCATGTATATTACAATGTTATTCACATTTGCCAATTTAAAGTAACCTGAGTGTCCATCAATAGAAAAGGAGATACACACACACACACACACACACACACACACACACACACATATTAGCCATGCAAAGGATGAGGCATTGTTATTTGTCATAACATGAATAAATGTGGAAGACATTACTTAACTAGGAAGACATTATGTTAAGTAAAATAAACCAGGCATTGAAAAATAAATAGTACATGATCTCATATGTATAGTCTCAAAAAGTTGATCTTATAGAAGTAGAGAGTAGAATGCTGGAACTGTGGTTACCAGGCCTGGGGTAGGAGGCAGTCATGGAATGAATTGTTGGGGAGTCATTGCCAAAGGAGGCAAAACTTCATTTAGATAGGAGGAAGAAGTCGAAGCATCTTGACCATAGCTAACATCACACTGTATTCTTGAAAAAATGCTAAGACCATGGATATTGAGTTTTCTCACCACCAAAATGAGAACTATATGAGATAATAGATACACTCATAAGCTAGATTTTGGTCACTCCACTGTGCACTATATTTCAAAACATCATCTTGTATGTGGTAAATGCATGTAATTTTACCTATCAGTTTTAAAAAACAGAAGTATCTATTTTCTTTTTGGTTTATTTATTTATTTTTTATTTTAGAATGCTTTTTTTTTTTTTTTTTGGTACCAGGAATTGAACCCAGGATGCTTTACTGATCCTGAGAGTGCAGACCTGGATTTCTCTGGGATACAGTCTTCAGTCTACTACACTACAAATCTATAGAATTTTCAAACCTTTTGTTGGAAGCATTAATTGACCCTCTTGGGGAGGCATAGATTATTTTGCAGATGTTTTAGCCCCAGAGATGAATAAGTGCCCATGAGTCAGAACTCACTCTAAGTCAGAACTCTGAGTCAGAACTCTGAGTCAGAACCCCTATGGGTGGAATTTGAAAACTGTCACTGAATTCAACTCCCCACTGTTTTGTGGGCATGGTAAATGGGGTGATGCATAATCTTCAAGAACAGAGATCATGAAACCCGCTGCTTTGGTTCTAATTCAGATGCTAGGTACTAGGTCTTTAATCTCATACAACTCATATTAACCCTGCTGGCTTCCATTTTCTCTTATGTAAGAAGATGCTGGTAATTACACTTAAATTATGCAGTTTTTGATAAGATTAAGTGAAACAATTAATGTAAAGTGCTTAACACTTTGCTTAGCTTATAGAAAACACTTTGTAAATGTTAGCTGCTTTATCAGAATTAATGGCATTACTGCTGTTATTGTTATTACTTTGAACTGGTTGTAGATAAGGAGAGTACAAAAGAAAGAATTTTAATGAAGGTTCATTGAAATGATCCAAGTTCCTGACAGATGATAATGAATTTATGGTACAATAGCATAGCCTGTAAGTAATGCATTTAAATGCTTTAAATTTATAACCCATGTGCATATGAATTACAGTAAAATAGATATAAAAATATTTTTCAAGCTTAATTCCTATATAAAATGCACTTAAGTTTTGTATCAGGATATTGACTTAAATTATTCATAATCAGAAAACATTTTAAATATAATAGTGAAATAAAAAATGCTTCACATCCATTATGCTGTCTTGAAAATTTATTTTATGAAGTAGAACATATTAAATTTAATTAAAATCAATGATAAATTTATTTTTTCCCCATTCTAAAACTTCAAAATTTAATAATAATATATATTAACATATTTAACAACCAAATCCCTAAGCTAAATGCTTCAAGTACATATTGATTTAATATAGCATACAAATAGCTATTTGAGACCTTTAAGTCTTATTTCAATGTAACTTACAGTAGAGGTGATTGACATAGAGTGTTCATTACTTCGGCTCATGAAATACTGCTGGTTTTATGCCTCCTGTTTACTGAATAGAATTGTGTGTTTTAGAACCATCATGGCTGTGATAAACCAGGAAACTCAATCCAGTGAGTGGATGAGACAATCATGGATGTCACTTCTGAGCTGGAGCATATAACTGTGGGCATACGCCTTCCCTAACATGCCCTTCTCACTGCCACAGAGACATGCCTTGTTCCAGACAGCAGTAAGAAAGATCCAGTTGTATCAGGTGTCTCATGTGGCAAACCCTAACTGATCCTGGTTGACACAGGAAATGATGCAAGTGCTTCACCAATTGCTGATGTAAAATAACAGCAAGCTGAAATACTACTGCATCATCCAGAGACGGTCACGGTGCAGTCATCGTGTGGACGGAGCAGCAGTCACTCATAGATGCAAGGTGGGGAAGTGTTTGTCAAAGGTGGTGTGTCATGTTAACTTTGCATCCTTGGGGGAAAAATACTTTATTAACATAAGGTTATTGGTATTGGTTATTTTTGGCAGGGTAGTATGAGAAAGATATTGAATAAAAATGAATTGGCAGGTATCCAAGTAAAGTTTTAGGATATTAAGAAAAGTTACAAATTTATGGACTTGAGTATGAGGTTGAATCAACTGCTTCTCACCTCCAAAGAGCAAAAATTAAAATTAAATAATAAGGTATATTAAAAACTCTGCAGATAGAAAAGATTAAATCCTTGTTGCTTTTATATATTAGTAAGAATTGTGGTTACAGGACATCTTTCCAGTTGGACAAAATAGATCAAGGATAAAAGCATAGACATATAACAATTGAAATGAGGTTGAAACAGACACAAATAAGTAGAAAGAGAGAGAGAGAGAGAATCAAGGAAGCAAAGTGTGATGGATCATTTTGGGTGGCAGCTTGGCTAGGCTAAAGTGTCCACCTGTTTTCTCAAACATCAGCCTACATGCAGCTGGAAGGTATTTATTAGATATAATTAGCATTTAAATTTATAGACTGTGAGTAAAACACGTCATCCTCCATGATGTGGGTGAGCCTCTCCACTAAGTTAAAGCCCTTAAAAGCAGAACCTGAGGTCTTCTCAAAAAGAAGCAGTTCTGCCTCGATTCTGAATCCAAGCGATGATACTTGAGCTTGTGACCTGCAGATTTCACTCAGGACTGCAACATCACTTTGTCCCTGAACTTGCGGCCTGCTGACCTGCTCTATGCATTTGAAACATGTAATCTCCTGAGCCGGTTCTCTCATCTTTGGAATATGACTCCTCCAATTGAAGTATATAAGTCTAAACCTAATAAAATACACACAGAAAAAGTAAATTCTATTGAATATAATCAAGTAAGATCTGAATAAATGAACACCATGCTTATGAATCAGAAGAGTAACTATCATTAAAATGCCAGTTATTCCAACTTGGTCTGTAGAATAAACACAATCCCAATCAAATCCAAGCAAGGAACTTTATAGATACCAACCAATTGATTCCAAAGTTTATACTGCAGACAAAAATCCTACACTACTCCCAAAAATACTGAAAAAGAGCAAAGTTGTAAGAGTTACAGTATTTGACTTCAAGAATTAATGCAAATTTACAGTAATCAAGACAATATGGTTTGGTGAAAGAAGAGATACAAAGATTATAGTTAAACTGAGGCTCCATAAATATGCCTACACAAATATGTCTAAAATGTGTTATTCAAAATGGATCTTAGACCTTGATATAATAGAATAAAATTTGAAAGTAGGAGATGTTTGTGATTCTGAGATAGGCAAAAATTTCTTAGGTATGAGACCAAGAACACAGCATGTAAAAGAAAAAAACATGGCAAATGAAACTTCATTAAAATTAAGTGCTTTTGTTTTTAAAAGGTCATTTTTTTTTTCTTTTAAAGTAAAGTGCAGGCTAAAAAAAAAGTTCATGCAAATCACATTAGACAAAAGTCCTCAGACTATAGATACTAAAAGATATATAAGTAGACAAATAGTACATTTTTAAGTGGACAAAACATTTGGAAAAGTATTTTTAAAAAAGATTTATGGATGGCTGCTAAACTCAAAAGACATTCCACATCATTAGTCATTAGAAAATGCAACTCGAAACCACAGTGAGGCATGTGACCAAGTAATGCATTAACTGTGCTAAATCCATAGAGTGGGATAAGAACAGGGTTCCTCCTCTGGGCTCTTCTTACCAAAACCCCATAAATCATTGTAACCTAAAAAAAAAAAAATCAGAGAATTAAATGAAAGAAAATTCTAAAGAAATGCCTGATCAGTATTGCTCAAAACTGCCTGGATGATCAAAATCAAGAAAAGTGGGAGACTGTCAGTAACAAGGGGACCTGGAAGGCATGAGGACTGAACACTGTAGAACCAGTCTCAGGGAGCAGAGCCAAGTGACCCGGATAACAGCAGACTCTGACACCAGGGTCAGAAACATCAGGACCTAAAAAGAACATCGGAGGCTTCAGCTGAGATTCTTGGACTCCCTGGTTCAGAACTGCTGTGAAATGACCACTGGACCCAACCTCAGAAAACAATGTCTGCAATCAACCTGTCACTACTCCACCTTGTACACTGGGTCACCTCTGAGGAGCATTAACTTGCTGTTTGGTTTCCGTGCAGGCAGGTCAAGTGTCACACTGACTTCCCTTATATGCATGAGCACGACAGGACTTTCAGCATGATGGCTTCGCTAGACAGGAATTCCGGGGTGTCCCTCTTGGGACTGGGGAAGTGCACTTTGCCTCGTGAAAGGCATGGATAATTGTGACCTGCAGGGCAGACTGTGTTGGTCCTTAATGCTGGTGACCAGCTCTTTGGAGCACCTCACTTTCCTGGCACAGGGTAGAATTGCAATTCTTGTCTCCCTTGTTTGGCTGTGGTCATGTGACTAATTTGAGACAGTGAATTATAGACAGAAAATGTGTGTCACCTGTGTGTCACATTTGACTTCTTCTTCCTCCTTCACTCTGCTAGAGCAGTGTTCCAGAGAGTCCCCGAGGCCCAAAGGATGACAGGATGGTAAGGAGTTCAGGCCCCGTGGAGCCAGTGGACACACAGCATGATCAAGAGATGTGTTCTTTAAGACCACTGAAATTTGGGGAGTTGATCTTACAGCAGTATAACCCGCTCGTCTTGACCTGTTCCGGCTTATGTAGAACCTGTGGGACCAAGGATAGGCTTAGTGGTAATCTCTGAATTACTATTTCTAGAAAAATCCACTCAGACTAGTAAACATAATTGTACAAAAGGAAATTTGTTTGAACATCCTCTATCTGTGTTCCTGTCAGTAAGTACGTATTTTTAAAAAATCCCCCCCCACACATAATGCACTAGGAACAGATGGAGAAGAACAGCCGTTGTCCATCCAAAGGGGAACACTGTTGGAAGTTGAGAATGGGTAAAAGAATAAGACTTTTTTTTTTTCTTTTCTCCACTTCTGGGTGCCATCAGCCTGTGGCATCCTCTCCAAACTCAGGGAAAGCAGAAAGCTTCTCAGATGTGAAATTCATGATACCATGCCCCGACTCTGACCCTGACCTTGACCCCTGATCCACGACCCCTTGCCTAAGAAACTCTTGACCTGTATCTGTTCTCACTTCCTTCTTTTAGTTTCAAATTACATCTTGGAATCTTAACTGCAAATTCTTTCCCAATAATTGGAACTAGAGTTAAAAGATAATAGAAAATTTGTAAATATTATCTTGATAATTATATTGTATTTGTTTGATAAGCATATCTTAACTTACCGATGCATTGCAGCATTTCAGAAAGTGATAAATAAAGCAAGAATTCTCTCTCTCTCTCTCTCTCTCTCTCTCTCTCTCTCTCTCTCTCTCTCTCTCTCTGTTGTTATTGTTGCTGTTTGAGGTGGAGTCTCACTATTTTACCCAGTCTGGTCTCAATTTAGTGGGCTCAAGTGATCCTCTTGCCTCATCTTTCAAAGTAGCTGGAATAATAGGCACAGGCCACCATGCCCAGCTAGCACACACTTTTAATGAGAATTTTTACAGTCATGTCAAGAAACACCTACAGCTATCGAGCCCAAAAGAAGGAAATGAGAAAAATTTTATACATAGATGTGTGTGTGTGTGTCTGTGTGTGCGCACTGACAAAATAAGAATGTTTTGTGGTGAGTATACTTGCATGTGTGCTGAAGAAATTCAGTAATAACTGGTTCTCGTAACCAATCTCTCTTTGATATCACTTGGTATCTCTGTGTTAAATATATAAATTTATTCTGGAAAGAAGATAGAGACTTCCAACCTGATATGTCTAAATAACAGTCATAGGTCAATTGAGTATTGTTTGCTTCTCAGATAGAGGACTTGTTATTTTTGAATAATGATTCATGCCCAATGACACAAGGACTTGGCTCTAATTTCTGAGCTCCCAAATTTAATAAGTGCCAACAAATACAGGGTGATTTTCCAGCAATACCATATTTACACGATGTGAAATAAACCAGCACCTGCCCTCAGCAACCCAGCTACTTATGTAAACATTTTCTTTGTATGATATATAAAATCCCTCTTCCCGGACTGCCTTGACCTGACATAGTCCATTATCTTCTCGTGAGTTTCTTCATTAGCAAGTTAATATGCTTTGACATGTGCTCAAGATCAATTTTTCTAAGAAATTATGCTCTAACAACCCATAACCCACACACTCTATCAACGGGCGATGCTGCCGCCCAATTCTAAGAGAATAAAATGAAGTTGTCAAGGGTAAAAATCATTTGATTACTGCGCGCTCCTCGCTGATCTACAAGGCTGTAATTATGTCCTCTGAATACACTGCTCCTGCAGTGTCGCTGGAGTGCCCGGTCCTAGGTGTTCTTTTGTTTCCTCATTACTTCTTACATTAATGACTAGGAAGCCCCTTTGTCCTCCAAATTACAGGTCGCATGTGCTCATCCCTAACACACCCTTGGATCAGTTTCCTCCTGTAGCTTGTAAACACACCCAGGCTACCTACCCTCTGACTCACAACTCACATATAGGTAAGGAAGGGTTCCCCACAACCTGCATCTCCCTCCAGCTCTCCCTCACCATATGTCCTTGCACTGGAACCCATCAAAAGAGACGATTTTTTTTTTTCAAACACAGTTTATATGAAGAATGACTGAATATTGTCATGGAAAAGTTGTCAGTGACCAGGAAAACAGCTAGTAAACAGTCTGATTGATTGACTAAATAAATAAGTGTTCAGATAGCATTTCCATTTAGAAACTGGGCCCCATCCAGGAAAAAAAAAAAAGTTCTTTTTAGTGAGTTCTTTAAGATTTGATGCAATGTTTTATAGTCAAAATGGCTGGTTTTCAGTTCTCCAATACTTAGGAACTATAAATAAAACATAAAAATTATTTGACTGATTTCAGCTGATTACCTTTCCATATGGAGTGAAACCCATGAAAGTTAAGCAGCTGATGAATTTAAATGGGATTGAAGTTATTTAGTAATTTATACTTGTATTCCTTAAAGACTTTTTTTAGAATTATTTATTAAAAAAATGTAATCACGAGTGCCTTGCCCTCTCACACACAGACATATATATGATTAGCTCACGTGGATAATGAGAGGCACACACCATAATGAATCACAAGTTTCTGAATGTCAAAGATGCCACTGTTTGCATAGTAGATTCTTTTGGGAAAAGATGCAAAGCTCATTCCCCCAGTTACATTTCATGATCCAGACATTTAACATCATGAAAATCCCTATGAGGTAGACTGAAGTATTCAGCTTTTCATCTAAATGCTTTGTTGTTGGATAGATACAGATTTCTGCAAGGTCAAGTGGTGGTAACACATATATCTCATAGTTCAAAGGTAAAGAAAAAGAAATCAAAGCAGTAAAGTTTCCTTGTGGAGAATTCTAATGTAAGGCACGTGCAACATACAGTTTAAGCAGAGTTTATTGAAATGCATCAATTTATTTTAGCGTCCATTAAGAGGATATATTTCAATTTAACCATGCAGGAAATGGTAGAGTATAATAAAAATAAATGAAATTGTAACTCCCAAATTGTTTAAATACATATTATTTTGGGGGGGTGGATGTTGTTAAATAATTTATGGTGTATCTCCTTTTATTTTTTTATTCATTTTCTTAGTTATACGTGGCAATAGAATTCATTTTGTCATAATTATGCAAGCAAAAGTGAATAAATATTACATCTTAAACATACTTTCTCCATCTGTCTTTTTATGAGAATAAATCTTATTCTCAAAATCTTCCAATGGAGGCACCTCTTATGGGGAAGCATGTGAGATTCCTTTCTGATGTTTCAAAAACATTTTATTATTTATTTATATACCTCAAACAATATTTACTTTGATTTTTAGCTTTCTTTACATAGAAGGAAGTATTCTAAAATTCAAATTATGTGATATTTTATAATATGTAGTTTATAAAATCTCCCTCTGCAACTTTTCAAATCCAATTCTGCATTATACTTATTAAAAGCAATATGCCATATGGATCCATGGAGATAGAAATCTTTCATTTTAATCACTCTATGCTATTTCTCTCCTGCTGCATGAGCACATTACAACTTTTTATCCATTTTATTATTGGTGGATATATATCTGAGTGTTCAGTATTATCATAACTAATAATATTTTTTTCTTATGACAAATAATGCCTATCTCCATATGGAATTTACCAAGAAATGTAAATAGAAGTAGCAGTGCTGAGTTTCAGCATATACACTTTCTCTATTTTACTAGTTATTACCAATTTCTAAACAAACTGCATTTTTGTGATAAGGACACTTGACACAATGTCTGTACTCTGAGTACATTTTCCAGTGTGTGATACACTACTGCTAACTATAGGCACTACGCTCTGTGGTATAGACCTAGAGTTTATTTATGGTACATAAATGAAACTTCAGACTTTGACTAACTCTATTTCCCTCTCTCACAGCAATGGATAACCACTACCTACTCCCCACTTCTGAGTCTGACAACTTAAGATTCTTCATACAAATGGTACCATGTAGTAGCTGCCCTTATGTTTATTTCACTTAGCATGATGCTCTCGAGGGACATCCCTGTTGTCAGAAATGGCAGGATTCCCTTCTTTGTAAGGACACATGCTATGCCATCCTATGTATGAATA
Source organism: Urocitellus parryii (assembly GCF_045843805.1). Lineage (NCBI taxonomy): Eukaryota > Metazoa > Chordata > Mammalia > Rodentia > Sciuridae > Urocitellus > Urocitellus parryii. Next base: position 8,923,239 of record NC_135543.1, on the reverse strand, counting down.
CATTTTCCTCATCATGCAAGTGTCACTGGAGACTTCGGCTGGCTCTATGTCTTGGCCATTGTGAATAACTCTCAGGTAGCATATGCCAGCAGAAGTGGATTGCTAGATCACATGGTGGCTCTGTTTCAAATTTTTCGAGGCAGTAGCTTCAGAAAAAGAAAAATGAAAACATGATACAAGAAAACTATGGGATAAACAAAATTGGGAAACCCTTAGCTAGACTCACAGGGGGAGAAAAGAAAAACCAGGAAGGAAATATCTCAAATCAGAGGAGAATTTATAACTGATACCCTCAAAACAAATAAATAAATAAATAAATAAGAATTATTTTCAATAATAACATGCTAATTGGACAAAAAAATAAAAAATGATGACTTACTAGAAATCTACAACTTACCAATATTGAATCAAAAAGAAATAGCCAAAACAGAGCCTTGAAAATAAGAGATTGCATCAGCAATAAAAAAATCATCCAACCAAGAAAAGCCCAGAACCAGATGGCTTCATGGATAAATTCTACCAAATATTTTAATAAGAGCTAATATTATTACTTGTTAAATTCCTCCAAGAAACAGAGACTATTTCCAAACTCATTTTATGAGTCTATGAGGCTATCATTTCGTGATGAAAAAGCCAGACAAAAATATCATATGAAAGGAAACCTACAGAACTATACTGTTGACAAACACTAATGCAAAAGTTTTTAACTCTGTGTTAGCAAGCCAATTCAATAGCAATACATGAGAGTCACACACCATGGTGGGAAGAGATTTATCCCTGGGAGGCAAGGACAGTTTCTTATACACAAATCAATCAATATGATATACCACATTAGAAGAATGAAGGGTGAAAATCATATGGACATCTTGAGAGATGCAGAAAAAAGGAAAGAATTGGATAAAATTCAACATATTCTCATAATAAAAGCTATCAACAAATTATTTATACAAAGAACCTAACTGTAACATAGTAAAGTCTATGTGTGTAAAAACTATAGCTGGTTAAAAATCTGAAAGAATTTTCTCTAAGATCTGGAAAATAATTGAAGTTTCCTTATTCCTAGTTCCATTCAACATAGTACAATAAGTTCTAGCAAGAGAAATTAGGGAAAGAAAAGAAATAAAGGGTATCCAAATCAGAAAGGAAGAAGCAAAGAAATCTGTTTATCAAGAACCTGAGCTTCTATGTAGAAAATATTAATGATGTCATGAAAAAAAAATTTTAGAACTAATAAAAAAGTTCGGTAAAGTTGTGGTGTATAAAACAACATAACAATAAACTGTTTTCTATACACTAACAACAAATGATGTGAGAGGAAATTTAGAAATTTGCACTAGCATCAAAAAGAATAAAATACTTAAGAATAAACTTAACCAAAGAGGTGAAAGACTTGGACAGTGAAAATCCTAAAACACTGATGGTAGGAATTAAAGCACACACTTATTGTTGTTTGTCTTCATAATAGCTGCCATTCTGACTGGAGTGAGATGAAATTTTAGAGTGGTTTTGATTTGCCTAATTGCTAGTGATGATGAACATTTTTTCATATATTTGTTGATTGATTGTATATCATGTTCTGAGAAGTGTCTGTTTAGGTCCTTGGTCCATTTATTGATTGGGTTATTTGTTCTTTAGGTATTTAGCTTTTTGAGTTCTTTACCTAGAGATTAGTGCTCTATCTGATGTGTGAGGGGTAAAAATTTGCTCCCAAAATGTAGGCTCTCTATTCATCTCACAGATTGTTTCTTTTGCTGAGAAGAAACTTTTTAGTTTGAGTCCATCCCATTTATTGATTCTTAATTTTAATTCTTGCACCAAAGGAAGTTGGGGCCTAATCCCACATGATGGGTATTAAGGCCTACTTTTTCTTCTATTAGACCCAGAGTCTCTGGTTTAATTCCTAAGTCCTTGATCCACTTTGAGTTGAGTTTTGTGTATGGTGAGAGATAGGAATTTAATTTCATTTTGTTGCATATGGATTTCCAGTTTTCCCAGAACCATTTGTTGAAGAGGCTATCTTTTCTCCAATGCATGTTTTTGGCACTTTTGCCTAATATAAGACAATTGTAATTTTGTAGGTTAGTCTCTGTGTCCTCTATTCTGTACCATTGATCTATCACTCTGTTTTGGTGACAATGCCATGCTGTTTTTGTTACTATTGCTTTTTAAGGTATACTTATACAGGGCTGGTGGGACTGCAAATTGGTGCAGCCAATATCAAAAGCAGTATGGAGATTTCCTGGAAAATTGGGAATGCAACCACCATTTGACTCAACTATTCTTCTCCTCACTCTATACCCAAAGGACTTAAAAACAGCATACTACAGGGACACAGCCACATCAATGTTTATAGCAGCACAATTCACAATAACTAAACTGTGGAGCCAACCTAGATGCCCTTCAGTAGATGAATGAATAAAAAATGTGACATATATAGCCAATGGAATATTACTCAGCAATAAAAGAGAATAAAATCATGGTATTTGCAGGTAAATGGATGAAGTTAGAGAAGATAATGTTAAATGAAGTTAGCCAATCCCCCAAAAAAAATGCTAAATATTTTCTTTGATATAGGGAGGCTGATTCATAGTGGGATAGGGAGGAGGAGCATGGGAGGAATAGACAAACTCTAGATAGAGCAGAGGGGTTGGAGGGGAAGGGAGAGGGCATCGGGTTATTAATGATGGTGGAATGTGATGATCATTATTATCCAAAGTACAGATATGAAGACACGAATTGATGTGAATATACTTTGTATACAACCAGAGATATGAAAAATTGTGCTCTATATGTGTAATAAGAAGTGTAATGCATTCCGCTGTCATATATAAATAAAAATAAATAAATAAATAAATAAAGCATACGCATATAATTGGAAAGACATTACATGTCCATAGATTGACGGGATTAATGATATTAAAATGCCCACAATATCAAAAGCAATCTACAATTTTGGTGCATCGTCTATCAAATGATGTTTTTCATAGAATTAGAAAAGGCAATCCTAATATTCCTGTGGAACGGTAAAAGATCTCCACTCACCAAAGCAATGTTAAGAAAGAGAAAAGCTGAGGGAACCACATTTCCTGACATCACACTATGCTACTAAGCCATAGTAATGGGACAGTATGGATCTGACATAAACAGAGATGTAGATCAAAGGAATAGGGAGTCCAGAAGTAATCCCAACTACATACAGTCAAGTGATCTTTGATGAGTGTGTCAAACAAACACACAACAGGAAAAGAATATTCTCTGAAATCAATATGGTATGGAAAACTGGATATCCACATGCAAATCAAAGTTGTTTAATTAAGACTATCAAATGCCTTAAATTGGGGACATTAAACTGCCCTTCAATTCTTGCTCCTCATCTACAAGGTTGGAATAAAACTGAAGCTATTCAGGCTTCCCTTTTTATCTGGGGGTTTAGTCATTGTAGATTAATTTTAAAAGGTGCTAAAGTGGTTTTCTTTCAATCTTAGTTTCAACAGGAACTCCCACAACTGTGAAAATAGGCTGAGTAATGAGTACTGTATGTTTAGGGAGAGGATGGCTCACTTAGCAGAGAGCATGCTAAGGCCAGCATGGTTCTGCCATGAGAAGTTGGCAGGAAAAATAGGATTATTAGGAACAGAGTAGTTTATTTGCTGTATTTACACTTCCTGCATCCATGGTGAAAGAAAGGGTACTGACCCCCATTGTCCTAAGCTGAAACAGAGGCTCTAGAAAGGAATGTCAGGAAGGTTTGGATGAGCCCCTATAGTTTGGCGAACATGGAGAGTGTCTGATCACACCGGCAGAGTCCAGAAGAAGGGCGGTGGCTGCGTCTGCCCTGCCTGGGGAAGGATGAAGAGGCCTACACTGGGAAGGAGCCTCTTCCCCACAGTGCAGAGCTGTGCATGTCCTGTCAGGGCTGCCCTGTGTAGGGAAGAGCACTGTGACCCCAGCACAGTACTAAGACCCCCAAATGTCCAGGGCTTGAGGGCACCTGGAGATGCCAGCTGAATCAGTGTTGTCACCATCACGGGGTCTGGAGGTCCCACTGGTCTCGCCCTTTCCACCAAGCATTTCTGTGAGCCCTGCCTCCTTTGTCCTGGTATAAGAATAATAGGAAGAAAGTGGAGGAAAATGTAAATAAGAGAAAAAGAATGAACTTATTTTGAATCCCTTGCTGGGCAGGCTTCCCAACCTGATACTGATCTAGGCTAGAGGAGAAAATTTTTTAATTTTAAATTGAATTAAGAATAGGGCTAGGCAATAAGTCTAGACTGTAACTTTAATTGGTTTAAGGACTTTTCATTATAGGAGATTGAATAAACAAGCCATGGAGTAGGTCTTAGATTTTATCAAAGAGAAAAGAAAGAACTATCCAACAAAGCAATCTGGAAAATGTAGTGGAAAAAAAAATGAGGTTGATTATATGCTCTGAGTTTGGCTTATTTAGTTATATATTTACATTTATATCTCAAAAATCTCATTGATTCAAACAATATTTACCTAATGTTTACCCACTAGGTGATAAACATTCATAATACAGGGATTAAAATAATGGACACTGAATATTAATATAATAGAGGGAAACAGACATTTGACAATATCTTCCCAACACCTATTTAATGACAATTGTGATATATGTGATAAAGAAAAAATGTAGGGTATTTAGGAAGCTTGAATTAGGAGCTAATTCATACCAGAGAGCACAAAGGAATTGAGATCTGACGTATCAGTGGTATTAATCAGACGACTAAGCAAGGAGGAAGTATATTCAGAAGGAACAGTCTATGGGAAGAAGTTGGTGCAGGGCAGGCATATGTAGGAGATGGAAGGGGCGCTGGTGTGATGATCAGGAGGATTGGCAGAAGACTGAGGTTGAGAAGGTGGTCTATAAATAGAGGTCAGCTTGGACAAGGCCTAATGAATTGTGAAGGTTCGTTAATAACTCTGGAGAATCGTTGAAGCTTTTGATTAGGGCTAATGTATGACTGATTTCCCCCTTTAAAACAACAGGCAACACAATTAACTGCTAGGAGGTGAACAAGGGTCGAGATGGATCAAAAGTTTGGTTAAGCCATTTGCATTAGCTCAGAAAGGAAGCAAGCCAGAGAAGATGAGAGAAAGGAATGTGCTTGAGAAACACTGAAGACCTAACACAGACAGGAGTTGATGAGAAATGAGGATGGTGAAGAAAAGCTGAGTTCCAGGAGGTGTTTCTAAGATGGGATCCTGGGGAAGAAACAAGTGTAGAGCAGGTACGTGGAGAAAGCAGGCAGAGAACTTGACTTCCAAATGGAGGTAGACACACAAGCTGGAGCCCAGGAACCTTCTGGGATAGAGACATAAATTTGGTGTTAAAGGAATTGGAGCTGTCATATTTAACACCAGAAAAATGAGTGGCATAACTACAGAAACAAATACAGTGAGAAAAATGAAATTGCAATCCAAGAACAAAGCGAGAAAGAGAACTTATAGAGAATGAGCCAGAAGGACCGAGAAAGGCAGGATCATGTGGTAGGTATCATGATACCAAAAGAACAGAACCCTTCATGAATAAAGCATTCACCTGTGAGGTCCAGAAGTTTAAAAATGTTCCCACTGGGGGTTGGCCATATGAAGACCTTTGATGAGAATCACAAAAGTAATTTTTATGGAGAAAACGGGGCCAGACTCAGGTTAAATTGGGCTCACCAGTAACTAAAGAGCAATAAGACCGTACACAGTGCTCGTGTACAGGAAGGGTGCCTGTGATTTTCACAGAGAGCTCTGACTTATGCTTACTGTTCAGACAGTTATAAATGTTTCCCCCTGTATGTTAAAAAAAGTCCCATTATGTGATCACCTTATGATGGGAAGTAGGGTTGAGATAAAGATCATAACTGATAGAGCAGCAGGTAAAGGGCTTTGAGTTATCCAGGAGTAAAAAATCAGCACTCTGCAAATCCTAAGACATGTACCATTCTAGATCACTGAAATTTTCCCCAGGGATTTTTAATCACTACAGTACTTTTTTATGTCATGCTTTTAATGGAAATCGTTCTGAAACATTAGATATTCTCATACCTTCTAAAATAAAATATGGTGACTACAGCTTGATCATTCTGGATCATTAACTTACGGCAATATGTTGGTTTATTCTACAATACCCTTGAACAGAAAACACTGTGTGACAGTCTGCAGCTATCATTCACTAAATCGCCTGTGCACGTGTCTCGTTATACCTGTGTGTGAATAGCAGGGAGGGGTGTGCCTGGTGGCTGAGGTGGAAGAGGTGATATGAGCCTGAATGTCAGCAGCCACGCAGGAACAGGAAGGATGCAGGGAGTGTGGGGACAAGTTGATTTCAAAGAGGGTTGGGCATCCAGAGGAGAGGAGGTGTGTGGATGCATGTGGATCTTAAGTGTGTTGAAAGGCATGAGTTCCAGGAGGTGTTTCTGAGATGGTTGGGGTTGCAATATTTGCATGTTGAGATTAACTGTGCTCTGGGTGTTGGGTCTGGCTGTTTTATCCATATGTATTCTGGGATTTAAGACAATGCGTGTTACAATTAGGGATCATGTACATACCTGGGTTGGGATGCCTCGTGTGTGTACACATGAGTGAGCACAAGTGCACTGAGAAGAATGTGCATTCAAGGAGATGGATGTGTATACCTGAGTGTTAGGCGTGCTTTGTGGGCAGTTCTGTGTCTCCACTGAAGTGGGAGTCAGTGTGCATATGGAATATGTGATTTTTTTTTCTTGTTGTTTCTATTGGGCTTCAACTTCTCATTGTGACTAACATGCTTGGTTAAAAGGCCTTTTCTGTACCCTTATGAAGTACTGTTTCTGATCCAAGATAAAATATCATTCTAAGATCATGTGTAAAAAAAGCAGGACTCCCTCTGAGCAATGGCAAGTGCCACACTATTGTGAGCAATGTTAAGTATTCAGTTATAACAAAGAATTGGTGACTCAGAGATTTTCCTTTGTTTGAAACTCTCAGTTTGATCATGGAAAACATATTTGCAAGATTTTTCTTCCAGAAATTGCATAAACTTAATGGTCATCATTACAAATTCATGTCCCCAGATATAATACATATTAGAAAATTGTTGGGAAAAAAACTCACTTGACATATTTAGATAATGGAAAAGGTGTGACAAGGGAAGAGCTGCGAATATATGGCAAGAATAACTAGGTCTTTGGGCTTAGAAAGTATCTGAGGTGTGTTTTGTTTCCAAATTTTGCCAAAATATTTTATTTTGAGTATATTTTTCTGATCATAATTTCCCTACTGGCTATTAGCCAGTCTCCCTGTTTCTCTCTAAGCTCATTTTACAGCTCTTCCTAGAACACCATTATTGAGGAGGTGAAGGGCAATGTTTGGCTGCAATTTCTGGAATACATGATCTGCATATAACTAGCCTTAGGTTTAAAATAAAACTGGGTTGAGAATATGTGAGAAAATGGAAGATTTAAGAGCATAACTAAATCAAAGAGAGATTTCAGCAGCAATATGAAAATTCTAGACCACTGACAATGTTCTTCTCTCCTGAACAGATAAAAGGATAAAATTAATCATCTTGAGTGGAGCCGGGAAAGGCATGAAAAAGCCAACTGCAACAACTTAAGCTGAAGTTGCAAGTTCAGGCAGAGAAACTGCCTAACTCAGAGACCTTGGTCCAATCCATTTTATCTGACAGTGGGAGGAAGATTTGCAGTAACAGAATCACATTAGGGAATAGAGGGCAAAGAGCCACAGGAGAACAGGGAGCTTGGCTTCCACTCCGGGGGCAAGCTCATGATGAGATGCTTTAGTTTACTGGACTCTGAGATGGAATAAAAGTCTCTTTCCAGGAAGGACCATTGGGAAGGTTTGTGAGAGCATCTTGATACCAATCTTCATGTACTGTTCTGAGATGATTCTACTGTCAGTGTCCAGTTCCAAATTTATATTTTTGTATGCACACCAAAGAACCCGATGTTATGGTCTCTTCGGACTGTGGGTTGAGAACATTTAAGTGAAGTCAAATCAGAGGTGAGAAATGCTAAATTACTGAAGAGGTGTCACACATAGCAATAATAACAAACTCTGAGTTATTTAGCTGGTGGTTATTCTGGTACTGAGCTGTTCCTTTTCTCATTGTTTATATTCTCTCCTGCTGATTATTTGCTTTAGACCATTTACTTCATCAGAAACAGATTGAGAAGAACATCACACACACAAACAAACAAACAAATCAATTTGGTTGTCATGGTGAAAAGTTTGGGTAGAAAAAGTAGTTTTGGCAGTGGATCTGAAATGTTGTTCTGCAAAGGGCTGGCTTGTGAATACTTTCTAATTGTGAGTCCTAAAGTTTCTGTCACAACTATTCATCTCTGCCATCCTCACACGAAAGCAACCATGGATGATATGTAAATGAATAAATATGGCTGTTCATTGTATTAAAATTTTAAAAGTAGTGGTTTATAAAAATTCTATTATCAATTTAAAGAATCACCAATTTTAATCAGTTCTTCTAGAAAATAAAAAATGGGAAGACCCTTTCCCAACTTATTTTACGAAGGCAAAATTATCTTAATCTCAATGTCTGATAGTAAAACAGTGGGATGAAAGAAAATTACAGATCAATAACTCTCATGAAATTAGATATAAAATAAGCCTTGAACATATTGGTCAATCAAATCAAATTGTGTGAGTATAATTATACAACATAACACAATAACACTTATTCCAGATTTACCAGGCTGGTTCAATATTCAAAACTCTTATCAATGTAATCTATCATATCAATAAGCTAAGTAAGAATATTCATATGATATTTCAATTAATATATAAGACAAAACCCCATATATAAGAAATCCCATCAAAATAAGAACAAAGAGGAACTGCCTCAATTCATAAAGGTATCTACAAAGAATCTATGATACCACATGGCAAAAGACCACAGGTCTCCCTCTCAGATCAGAGACAATATTGTCTACTCTCAACATTCTTATTTAGCACCAAAAATTCTAGCCACTGCAATATAGCAAAAAGGATGAAAAGAGGCATGCAGATTAGAAAGGAAGTAATAAAATCATTCCTGTTTTCAGACGACATGACAGTGTGAATAAAAAACTACTAGAATCTACAGAATACTTCTAGAAGAGATACATGAGTTCAGACTGGTAGCAAGATCAACGGACCAAAAGAAAAAGAAAGAAATATTTCTTCTATATAATAAGAAGAAACCTGAGGAAGTCAAATTAAAAACAAAATATGAATAATTTCTCCAAAGAAAATTAAGTACCTGTACAAAAATACAACAAAATATGTACAGAAAATATATACTAAAAAAAGAAAAATGCTGATGACATTAACTTTTAAAACACTTTAAAAATGAAGGGAAATATTTTCCCTTATGTTGAAAGTGATTAATATCAAAATCTCATCAATGGCTTCTTTAGACATGCACATGCTTATTCTAACATTTGTGGAATGGCCTGAACCCTAGAAGAGTAAAGCAATCCTGACCAAGGATAAAGTGGGAAGAATCTCTCTAGCTGGTATTGAAGTTTACCATATGGCTACATACAGTGGGTATTGGTAGAGGAACAGGAACAAAGAACAACAGAATAGAAAAGAGAAACCAGAAATAGACCCAGATAAATTCCCTGATTGATTTTTGACAAAGGTTCAGTTCCCTGGAGGAAGAACAAACATCTCAATAAATGTTGCTGGAGCCACGGTACATCCTTAGGCAAAAATAAACCTTGCCCTATACCTCACACTTTGAAAGTCTAACTCAAGCATGCATAGGGTCCTGGGTTCAATTCCAGCACACACCACACACACACACACACATACACACACCCACAAAATCAAAGTGGTCGTGGACCTATATGAAAAAGATACAGCTATAAGAATTTTAGAAAAAAAAAATAAGAGAACATGTTCAACATCTAAAGTTTGGCAAAGAATTCATCAAAGCAGAATCTTTAAAAGGAAAAATTGTAAAGTTGGATTTCATAAAAATTAATTAAATTAATAAAATTCATAGAAGTCATAAAAGTAAATCTACCTGGTGTGATCTGTCCCACAGCCTATAACATGATGATCTCTGGTTTCAATGATTAATTATTGTGAATTTTGACATTTATCTTGGACTATTTCTCAAGTCATGTCAGCATGAAGTAATTAAGACTCTAACATGCAAACACCCCTGTCTCAGGTGCTATAGCAAGCAGCAAAACACTGCATAAGTTATCAGTACACAGATGCTCACAGGTTTTTGGAAAAGCAATGCATCAAGGGAAATATATATGCAAGATGAGGTTAAGGCATAGTGACAAAAGCTAAATGTTCATTATGGGGAAAATCTAAATTATAAGAATTCCGAGATGAAATCACCCTGTGATCAATTAGTGATGACTTTTAGAGAGGGTACAATTAAGTTTCATGAGAACAATGAAGTTATTTCATTAGCAAAGGATCTAAAAGTAATATTTAAAAAGGATAGCAAATAAGGATGGATCATCAGATAAGACATAAATACCTACTTTAATAATTTCAAATATATGAAATTGCTAGTGATACATAATATTTAAAAATATATATTCTTTATGTACTGTAATGATTTGAATATGTTTTATTCAAAAACATATATTTAATAAACATAAACTTTTAATCAGGAATAATATATTTATGTTCATAGATCAAGCATTTATATCATTGTGATTGAAAAAATAATAAGTAAATGGTCCATTTATCATCAGCTACAATATGGGCTCAAATGCTTATATTTAAATATCACAACCTACACAGGTAAATTATGGACTGTTTAATGCTTTATTTGGTAGCACCATTCAAATAGCTCTTATAGACAAATGCAATGATATATACCAATATAATGTTTGGCCAAAGTAATAACATGCGTAGTCAATAATACTCAAAATTGAAATATAATGTCATGATTATTATTGTTGTTAACAATACATACAAATCATTTATTAACAGGAAAAATGTGTAGAATCCAGAACAGGTCAAACATGAAAATTCATCAAATCAGAGACAGCTAAATATTTAAGAAACTTGTTTTTCCAACACTGATGTTGCAATGGTTTTCAGGGAAAAAAGATCCTCTTTCAAGAGAAGTTTTGATGTACTACTATACAGTAATATGTCTCTAGATTATAATAATGTACTTTGTATTTCAAGAAGCTAGAAATATTGTGAAAGTTTTGCCATAAAGAAATGACAAACATTTGAGGATGGATGGATGGATGGGTGGATAGATAAATATATAGATATGTTTATAAATATATATATCCCCTTACATACATACATGTATCTATATATATTAAACCTGATTTAAACATGTACAATATATGCATGTATCAAAATATCAAATTACTTCATAAATACACACAATTTTTGTTTTCATGTAACATCTAAAAATGTATTTTAAAAGTTAAATTGTGTTTAAAAATGAGTTAAGAACTGAACATCTTTACCAACAATCACAAAAGTGTCAGCTGAGAATCTGCTTGAACCAGGAAGAGAGTGAAGTGAAAGAACCAGTAAGAATGTCACAAACAAGGTGAGCCAACTCTAGTTGCTGACTCCCTTTATTGAACCCAGTTCTGGAACCCCTACAGGAACAAGAAGGATGCTTATGGACCTTTACAGCCATTGCTCGAGTCCTGTAGAGTGGCAAAAGGTGGACGAGGTAGGAGGTGACAGCCCAGAGCAAAAAAGCGAGCGTTGCCAGATGGGCAACAGAGGTCATGAAGGTCCCGTTAGGAGCACTTTATGATTTACTGGTGCTCCTTTATTCTTCCCTGCATTGCTCTGGTCCAGTGCTGTCCACTTCTCCACCAGGTGAGGAACTAAAGCAGCAGCAGCCCAGAACAGTGCCAGGGTCACCCAGGTAGGAAGAGCAGGGCAGAGCTGGAGCCAGCCACGCGGCAAGCAATAGTTGGCATTCACGCAGACTCCCTGGCTCTGGGGTGCTCTGACTCTCCCTAGTCTTATTCCCACAGCTCTAGGTGACTACTACAGGGAATCTTCTTTTTTTAAGAAAAGAGTGGAGCTGGAGAGAGAGACTACATGGTGGGCCAAATGGAAACAGTGTGCATGAAATTTAATCATAGTCTAAATAAGGAATGTGGTAGGTAAACTGAATAGCAGAATAAAAACAGACAAATGTGAATAAATGAATTAACATATCAGGTCAAGGTAAAGAAATAGAAGAATTTAAAAAAAGGATAAGTGGAAACATGAAGAAAAAATCAAGTGTCAACATCTGTTTATGAGAGACAAAATAAATGAGGAAAAAAAATTTTTGAAGACATGGACCAATAAATAGTCTGAATAAGGGAAATACTTAAAGACTGGTTATGAAGCATATAGTATAATTGAAAAAAATCTAGGGAATGTTGAGAGAATATTAAGAATATCAATTCAAGAAAAGTTTCTCAAACACTTCTTAAAGAAAAAGAACCAATAGAGTGTGTATACATAGAAAAGATTTAATTTTAAGGAATTGACTCATGTGATTATGGAGGCTGGCAAGTCCAGAGTTTATGGGATAGCTCAGCAGCCTGGGGAGTCCAGAGAAGAGCCAAGCTGGCCACTCAGGAAATGCTGTTGGCTGTGGACTTCCCTCCTGCTTAAAGAGAGTCAGTCTTGTGTTCTGTTCAGACCTTAGACCAATGGTATGAGGCCCACTCCCTGTATGGACAGCAGCCGGCTTTATTCTAAATCTGCCAAATGAATATTAACCTCCTCCTAAAACATCCTCACAGAAGAAATCAGAATAAAATTTAACCACATATTTAGGCACTTTGGCCCATCCAAGTGAATGCTTCAAATTAATCTTTACAATTCCTAAATACACATACACCCGCGTGCGCACTCACACTCACACACACTCACACACACACACACAAAGAACAGAAGAATTAACTTTCTAAACATGTATCTTAATAGCAAATCAACATCTGTGGAAAACAGTTTGAAAGCAATAAAGGGAAAGAACTATGAACATAGAATTATGTGGTCAAATATTTTTATTTCAATAAAAGGATAAAATAATGATGTCATCAATTATAGATTTCTTAAAAGCCTAAAATAGGAAAACATTTTTAGAAAACTCTAAGAAGAACACATTTGGCTAAAAGAAATGAATATTTGAAGACTACATGAGTTAAATGGGAAACTGAAATGATAAAATAATTTTGCCAATTATAATATTGACTAAAAATCAAGACAAAAAACAATATGTACATATAATGATCCACTAAAATGGCTAAATTGATATTGTCTAATATAAATGTAGTGCAAGCCACAAATATGAGCTATGTAGGAATTTAAAGATATTTTAGCATTCATATTGGAAATAGCAAAGGAACAGTTGAATTCATTTTCAAAATGTTCAAATATCTATCCAAAAATATATCCATTAAATTTATCCATTATTGCATACAACCAAAATTGTTGCCATTTTAATTGTGATTACTGTAAGAAATAAGTAATGATATTTTATTTTTTCCGTCTTTCGCTAAGTCTGAAATTTGGCATATTTTACATTTAATCCTAATTTTCACTAAGCACATTTCAATTACTCAACAGTCACATGTGCCTGGTGGCTACCATGTTGATAGAATGCAGCTCTAGATAATATCGGCATGGTGGATGGTAACCCTGAGGGTGTCTAGCATCCCACAGCAACTTGTGACAATGCTGAGTGTGGGTTGTCAAAAGATGCAGGGCTGGGATTTGATGATTGGCAAGAGGACTGGTTGAGAGATGTGCCAACCAGAGACCTTTTCTCAATTTATACCAAAAAGTATTTAGAGTGTACATTTTTGACTATGGCCACAGTGCAATGCAGCTTGGGAAGTTTTAAGCTGTAACCATATTTAGAAGAAAAATATATACTGGCACTAAAATTATGAAATAATTTAGAACGGTATTTTCGTCATCTACAGCTATAATTTTCTTGATCCACTGTCCTTATCTCTTAACTCATTTTGCACATGGCACATTGAATGCATAATTAATAATCCAGATATGCATCTCATAGAAAATAATAGCTTTAATTCTAAGCTGGCATCATTCTAAAAGAAAAATTGCCTTCCCGAATCCTGATGAGTCATCATACTCTGAAAATAAGCACCACACTTTTTTTTTTTTTTCAAAATGATTCTCATTCTCACTAATGGCTCAAAAATCCTCACCCACATCTTCCAATTTTAAAAACAACATGCTTCCAGACTCCAGATAGCCCCTTTACTTGGGCTAATAATGCTGTTTTTCCTTTTGTTCATGTCATTTATGCTTTACAGGTAGCTTTGAGAATCTTTCATTAGATGTTGGTAGTGAAAATCTAGGCCTAGGAAACAATGTTAGTGAACTATGTTAGTGAGGAGTTGGTCTAATTAATGCTTATGGGACACAAGGTATAGGACTGATCAAAAACAAAGAAATGTTTTAAAGTGTAACATACAAAGAAAGAAATATGATGTATAAAGTATACCTCATTTGCCTTTCTGAGGCGGCCCCTGTAGGTTTTCCATAAACCCTTGTACCTACTACCTCCAGTTCTTTACTCAAAGGACCTGCAAGTCCTACATATTTCCACATCCCACTTCATTTCATTATTTACCTCCTCTTTAGGATTCAACCTGGCATCTCTGCCAAACAGTGGCCAAAACTGTCTACCTCAGGACATACCTATTTTGCACACAGTGCTTTGGCAAACACTGGAAAATAAGGACATGTCCTTCTCCCCTCACTTCGTCATACTTATGCCCAGCATCCTCAAATATATCCTTGAGTATTCATTTATAAGTTTTAATATGAAAAATAGGACCTCTTAAAAATTCAAAGCATCTTAATGCTTTTTTGGAGCAAAAAAGTATTTATTTTTCACTGCAAGATGTATTACTATTCATTATGAAAGGTAATTGCTACTGTTAAGATCTTTAGTTAAGAAGATATTGTCCCACAAGTGCTGTCTCAATAAAATATTGAAATCTGGTGATGGGCTTTGACCTGCATATATAAAGTTAATTAGATTTGCAACCCTTGTTTTTTAGTGACATTTTTTATATAAAAAAACCTCACAATTACATACCTTTAGGTATTTTATCTTGCCTCAAAAATTGTGTGGAATGATATCATTGATTATTGTAAATTGAGTTGCTCCATTTCAGTGATTTTTGGTTTGGCTGTTTTTCCTGCTGCTTTTTATTTCAGTTATTGACACAATTCTCCAGGATAAAACACTAATTTATTCAGATGTGTGTGTGCTACTTCTTGGTTCTTTATTTGATGTTTGAATCCTGAGGACAACAATAAACCTTCTCTTTGTGGTTCTCTACTCTTGAGATCTATGTTGACTACTAGTAGCTGTGATCTCTTTCAGAAGAAAATGTATATATTAGAAATGCAAAAGAACTGATGTGAACAGAGATGCAGCTCACCATTTAGTTTCAGCACAAGAGCTTTCTGTGCACTTTTCCCTCATCAAACGCCTTTGTCAGTCTTCAGAATCTGAGGATTATGGATCTGCTGGTAGCCTTTTTGAGAGAATTGAATGTAATTATGATGAGGATAAAAGGGAAATACATAAAAGAGAAATAATCAATCAGTTGGGGGATCCTGTATCTGGCCACCTGAAAACCTGGCAGCCAGGCTAAGATTTCCCTCTTCCTCTCTTGGCTGACACCATTCTCCTCCTGAGAGAGGCACAGCACCCTGGCTTCCTTCAGGGATGGGAAGGCAGGTGCATCTGCTAACACAGCCTCATTTCATGAGTCAAAGCCCATTCTGTGTATTGGAACACATACCACAGGAGATCTTGAGGTTTCTTTAATTTGCAAGTGTCTGCTATTTATTTACTGATGTTCACCCCTGTCTTAACACACACACACACACACACACACACACACACACACACACACACACATATATAATCTATTTGTAGTGCAGCATCTCTCTCCAAGTCATTACCCACGGTATCAGGCCTTTGAACATAAAGCATGGTGTGCTGGTGACACTTGCCAAATCACAGGACACTAGAGGTCTGCAAATGAGGACAACTTAGTATCAGACAGGGAAAAGCCTGAAAAATAATTTTAGCATTTACCTGTATTATTCAGGAAGAGTATCATATTTTAATTTGCCATCACACAGTTAAATTGCTACAACCAAACACAATCGATTTTCAACTAAGACATAGATGCCATTGTTCTACAATGGAAACTTAAAATAGGTAAGTGCAGGAAAGAGTTACTTTCTCAAATCCAGAACAGTGTCTATACATATCCCTACTAAAAATACAGCAAAAATAGCAAAATTGCTTATTTTGACATCTTTGAAGTATACTTTAAGTGAAGTAAAACTGCACACGTGAAACCAAAGTACGGATTTCTACGTTCTTCAGAATGCTACACTTTTGAAGCAAAGTTAAATAGAAACAAAAATAGAAAATATCCAGCTATTTCAACATTTTTACAAATGCTTTTCTGTGTCGTGTAGTTCCACTAAAACTATATTTGAAATTTCTTGCACACTTTTGTATTTTTAATAATAATCATTTTCTGACATATATTAACCAATTACCTGTTTTAAAAATCTCTCTGAACCAGTATGAAGAAGACACTGTGTCTCTTTCACATCTGTATATTTGCAAAATGTATTTATCTCAAAATCTGTTCCCCAGAACACATCAAATGCAAAGAGAGCATTTGTTTAAACAAGCATTTGTGAACACTTGTTAAACTCTATTTCAGTGTCATATAACCATGTAACATCTCTAAATTAGTTCTTGTAATTATTGTTTCTCACTTTATCCAATTTCTCTTATATTATTCTGAATATACACTCTTAGAAATTGAATTCCTATACTCTAGAGAATAAGCATTTTGTTTTTTAGCATACACATTTGGAATGGTAATTTTGAAAGCACATATTTATATGTATTTTAAACTATTTTAGTTTGTATTGGGAAAAAATATGATACAAAGTAAAGAATACATGAATTCACATGCATATTTTAAAGAAAAAAACACCTCTGTCACCAATACACAGGCAAAAAAAATGAAATGTCAGCAGGGTCTTGGAAAATCTTCTTCTGTCTGTATTTCTCTCTGTCTCTCTTTGTTTCTCTGTATTCTCTCGTTCAATGTATCTCATACACAATTTTATGATCATAATATTGTAACGTAAATAACAGATTGGTAGCATCACACATTGGAAAAATGCCTCAAGGTGCTTTTGACATGTCTAAAATACAAATCTGCAATTTGAAAGCACTGATGTCAGAAACAATATCTCCTAGGGTTCAAGAGTACTTTAAACTTCACAAATATAAAGGATATAAACCCTAAGTATCCAGCAGGCACACATGACTAATGAAGTCAATGAGACTGTAGATTGGAATTCTGAGAAAACATTATTTCCCCAATTTAATTTCTCAAGGTTATTCTCAGAATTCTCATACAAATAATTAAACTCTAAATGATTAATTCACACCCAAGTTCAAAAAGCAGACAAGATAAAGCTTCTTCTTAACAAAGGAAACAGTCATGAACACAAAGATAGAGCCTACAGAAGGGCAGAAAACCTTCACCCCCTGTACCTCAGAGAGTTAATCTCCAGGATACATAAAGAAATCAAATACCTTCATAAAAAAATAACCTACCAATAAATGGGGAAAGGAACTGAACAGGCACTTCAGAGAAGAAATATGAATGGTTAACAAATATGTATGAAAAAAATGTTTGAAATCTCTAGCAATTAGAGAAATTCTAGTTAAAGCTACACTGAGATTCCATCTGACTCCAGTCAGAGTGGCAATTATCAAGAATACAAGTAACTATAAATGCTGGCGAGTATGTGGGGGGAAAGGTACACTTCTATATTGTTGGTGGGACTACAAATTGGTGCAAAATGGAAAGAAGTATGGATGTTCCTCAGAAAACATGGAATGGAACCATTTGACCCAGTTATCCCACTCCTTAGCATATATCCTAAGGACTTAAAACCAGAATAGTACAGTGATGTAGCCACGTCAATGTTTACAGCAGCCCAATTCACAATAGCTAAGCTATGGAACCAAATTCAGTGCCCATCAACAGATAAAAGGATAAAAATTCTGGTATATATACACAAAGAAAAATTACTCAGCCATAAAGAAGAATTAAATTATGGCATCTGCCAGTAAATGAATGGAATTGAATACGATCATGCTAAATGAAATAAGCCAATCCAAAAAACCAAAGACCAAATGTTCTAATAGGTGGGTATTAACAGAAAATAAGGATGGAAGAAAATCATAGAATTTCATTGGATTAGAAAAGGGGGAATGAAGGGAAGGGAGAAGGGATGGAAATAGAAAAGAGAGTAGAATAAATTGGACATAACTTTCCTGTGTTCATATTTGAATACCTGAATGGTGAAATTTCACAAAAATAGGATCCTTATTAGAATAAGTTACACTTCATGTATGTATAACATGTCAAAATACCCTCTATTCTCATGTATAACTAGAAAGAACAAATAAAATAAATACAATTTTAAAAAAACTCAGGTGCACAAATGGGATCCACTGACTTACCAAACATGTCTCTAGTATCTCCAACTCTGTGATCCCTGAGTGATACCAGGAGACAAGATCAGAAAGAAGTCAGGGGAGAGTCACACCCTGGCAGTTCATAATGATCTCACTTTTTTATTTAGCAGTCTAAACTCCACATTGTATAAACATCATAAAATTGAACTAAAATTTAAAATCTCTATAGATATTTAAATAAAAATCACTAAATATTAAAAATATGAGCAACGATTCCCTAATCTATGTATTTCATAATTCAACTCTGAAGAGGTTTTTTTAATAATGTACACAGTTATTTTTACTGTCAAATAAGCAGTAATATTACTAGCTCCTTAGAATGCACATCTAAATTTTAAAAATAAACAGGGATTTTTCACCAACATCTTTGTACGGGAGCTCACTGCACAGGAAAAGAGTGTTTACTGGGAATCGTGGCTGTCCTGCTGCTTTGCCAGGTGTGTGCTGTTTTATGGCCAGTCCACCTGGGAGAGGCTATCTGGAAACCACTCTCAACTCTTACATTTCCAGCACAAATGGAGCTTTCACAGTGGGTTCTGAAAACCCTCAAACTCAATATGAGAACTAAGATGTGATCATGACGAGTTCAACCAACATGGAGGAGAATCATGATTACCACTGAAACCTCAATGTACCATACTTTAAGGGGCACTTACAGAGTCATGGAAGAATTATCCAAAGTGACCACAATGGTCAACCAAGTGCTATTAGAAGCTCCAACACTACTCCTGCTCTTTCTGCCAAAAACAAACATACAAACAAAAAATGGAACTATAAAACTCACTTCATAGTGCAGAACATGGCATTGTTTAGAAGGAGCCCAATTGAGGGCACAGACACATAATTCAGATCATTCAAGATGGAAGAGGTGGACTACAGTTGAGCTACGCAGAAGGACATGCAATTTATTTAAGTGTAATAAGTAGCTAACAGTACGAAACTTTCAGTGCATCAAAGAATAGGGTAACACAGAAAATCAGACAATGCATTTGGTTATTTATTTCCAGTGAATATTTTTACATTATGGATGTACAAACAGATATAGGTAGATTTCTCTGTAAATCTACCTATATGATGAGCTTCAATAACTCACTATATGAAGCATGAAGATGTAGGCTGTTTTAGTTAGCTTTTTTATTTCTGTGACTAAAAGATCCGGCAAGAATAATTTAAGGGGAGGAAAAATTTATTTTGTGGCTCATGATTTCAGAGGTCTCAGTCTATGGACAGTCGATTGCATTCCTAGGGGTTTGAGGTAGGGCAGAACATCAATAGTGGAAGAGTGTGACAGATGGAAGCAGCTCACATGATGATCAGGAAGCAGAGAGAGGGACTCCACTCACCACATACAAAATATATACCTCAAAGGCTCAACCCCGGCTGCAGCCATACCCTATGGGCCTTCAGCTACCACTCAGTTAATCCTACCAAGGGATTAATTTAGATTGGGTTAAGGCTTTCATAACCCAATGATTCCTCCTCTAAACCTTCTTGCATTGTCTCACACATGAGCTTTTGAGGAATACCTCACATCCAAACCATAACATAGGATAATGGACTAAGAGTATAGACTCTTTTTTCCACTATAACTGGTGGATCTTTCATCAATTATTAATGGAATATAGTGTAAGTTATCCTAACACCAATATATAACACATATACCATAATATTATACATAATGTAAAATACATATTAACACCTATATGAACTAAATAAATTGAACAAAATGTTATATAAACAGGATGTTGTATAAACATAAATTTGTAGATATGATCAGAAAATTTGGGGCATTTTGTGCCTTGCCTCTTTGTGAAAACTTACTCAGGCCATATGGTTCTTTGGTCAGTATTATAAACAGAAGAACTTAGAGTCACTCAAAATAATGAATGCAATCTCCTTTCAATGGTTAAATATGTTGAACACCATGCGTTTTCCGCTTGTGTTATCTGGAGGACTTCACGCATTATCGGGGCTCCCAGACCTGCTGTGGGTCCCTTAATGAAACAATTTGCGCTCATGTCCTCGCTGGGCAATTTCTACCTCATCAGCCCAGGAAGCTGATGGCACCTCATTCTCAGTCTAAATCAGAGACACCTCTCTCCATAGCTTTATTAAATAGAATCTGATACAGTTTCACACAAGTCGTCTTTCACATGTGTCCTATCCCTGGTCCATTTAAAACCTGTCTTTTGCCTCCACAAGTCCTAGAGGTTCAACTTCAGGTCAACGTCAGAACAGCCACCGGGGAATGCATGTTAAGCTCCTGATTTTCTCATTAAACACCTCTCACTATGAGGTGGGGAAGATAACACCAAACTCCTGAGGAATTTCCTAAGTTTAATAAAGGACATAAATACATATTCCAGGAAGCCTTCCTTGTTAAGAACAGGAATGGATCAAAATGCACCACTGTGGCATCTGCTGGATGTCTTCCCTGGCCCAGTCCTTAAGCTATCCATCAGTCATCCTGTGCAGCAGGTGAATGCCACCAGGGTGGTGGTGTTGACATCCAGGGTAGGCTGCATTTATTCAGTCCTCTCTCCAGCAACAAAGACCAGCTTGGGTCAGTCACAGTGAGCTGAGATTCAAGCCCCTCAGCCGGCCAGGATGGCACATTGGAGGCACCAACCCACCTCTCCCCAGCTGATGAGCGCCCCCGTCACTGCCCCAACAGTTGTAAGCAACACTTTCCTTCCAGGAATGTCTGTCATGTGCATCCCAAGACGATTTTGTCCATGACACTCAGTTCTTCTCAGTTGTTACCTTCATTCTCTCCAAAACACGAGGGCTTGCACGCTAAGGGTGGCCATAGCCACCCTCGAGTGTTAAGGAACCACCAACAGATTATGCAACTCTTAAACGAGGGTGAGCATCTCTCAAAAAATAAGGTGAACTTTATTTATTCAGGGAACATTCCCAGAGGAAAACTCATTCGTGTATTACCGCGATTTGTTTACCCTGTGGACACTTATCATTACAGCAGGAACCCCAGAATTACTGACTGCTATGATATTTGTCTCTGACATTATCTGGTATGACGAATTACTCTCCTTTGGCTTTGGAAGACAATGGGGATGGATCCTCAACTCTCTGGTCACATGTATAAGGTTCAGTCAATTGCCCTGGTCTTCCTCGGAGCTGGGCAAAGCAGTCTGTGCACACTCCACCGTTTCCTCCTGTCCCTCTATTATCTTGCATGTGGTATGGTTTGAGTGTGCCTGCCCAGAGTTCATGTGCTGAAATCCAGTCCCTAATGTGAGGTAAGAGTCTGAGGTAAGATCCGACTGCAGTGTGTACAAGCAGAACTTCCAAAGGGACTAGAATCACATAAGGTTGTTGAAGTGAAGCTCCATCACTGAATTACTGGTGGCTTAAGAACAGGTAGAGAGACAGGAAGACATGCAGGTACCCTTCCTGTCTCTCCTCCTGTGATGTCCTACCCTACCTGGGGATTGTACTAGCAGGAAGGCCATCACCAGATACAGCCCCTCCACCTTGGGCCTCCAAAACTGTGAGCCCAAATAAACCTCTTTTCTTCAAAACTTACCCAGTAAGTAGCATTTTATTACTAGCAACACAAAACAAACTAAGACAAATACCAAATGGAAATATCAACATAGAAACTTAAGGAAGAAAACCACCTGGATTCCTAAGGAAGATCCCAGTGGGATTGTTCGGCTCAGCTGGGAGGGGCCAAAGAGCAGCTGATGTCACTGCTGCCAAAAGGCCTCCTCCTGGTATTTGGAATTGTGTTGATGGCACCCTTAAATAACAACTATTTTAGTTTAATTGGACAAGTGCGACTTCAGTTTCTGCTGGTCATATTTATCAGAGTGGCCATACGTAAAATTCTCCCCGAGCCTGGGTGATGTCGAGATGATTGTTGGTAGATAATTCTCCACAGGTCCCTGGCATTTCTGTCTTTCGATGCTGAGGAACCATTTGACCTTTGCTCTGGAGCAAAAGGCATCCATGCTTACTGTCCAGTATAGGAGACATAATTCCCATCTTCTGTAACAAAGGTCAGGCTTACTCTCATTTTAAAAGACTTGAATTCTATAAGCACAGTGATACTCTCTTGTATGTTTGCAGCACCCTCTGGACACATCTGAGACATCCCCCTTCGGACTTGGGGACAAAAGCAACTGGTGTGAATATGCAGAGGCCCATTCTTCTCTCTGTGTTGAAAGTAGTAAGTCCTTTTATCTCTGACCCAAGAGTGTCATTTGCTTTTCCAGGATTCATGAAACTGTAGGCTGACATGTTTGCTTATTATAGTAGAGGTATGAGCTCAGACCATTCACTCTGACAGACTTGCAATCTAGTGCTATTTTTACTATCCTAGATTAATACAATGCATGTCATCTTTCCAAAATGTCAGTTCTTTAAAGAACAAAAACCAAAGTTTGCTTTGCACTCCACAGAAAACTAAGTAGCATGTGAGAGTTGAATCACTTTTCAAGTTTCTATCATTTTAGTTAAAAAAAAAATCAAGTTTAAGAAAAAAAGGAATTACTAAATATTAATGCATAAGAGCAGGAAATATCCTTAGGCCAGAAGCCAGGCTGCTTTGAGACCTCATCTCACAGGGATTTGAGGTCAGCCAGGTCTTAAATGGTGACTGTCCCCTGGGTAGCCCAGGTGACAGTGTGAGGTGGATGTGTCTGAGAGGATACTGTGAGCAAAGCTATAGAAAACAGAAACATATAAGGGAAACAAAATGAGACCTTTATTCAGAAAAGGCAAGAACTTTAACTGGGGTTAGCTAGACCCAACAAAAACTGTGAGAGTTGGTTGTTTTATAAGGACACAATTTTTATATGCAGAGAAAATTATAATCTCAACACTTTGGACACTTTTCTTATTTGTATTTTTTGAATTTTATTACCTCTCTAGGACTCTGATGGTTACATCAGATTTACACTCTCACTGATTCACATAAGCGCATTGTTCTTCCCGCAGGTGTTTTCCAGGAGAGAACCAGGGACAATTAGTTTCCAGTGAATCCAAAACCATTTTATTAATATGGAACACTTGAGTTAACAATTTGCATTGTGTCAAAGATATTCATCTCACAGTGACAGCACTGCTTCCTCCAAGTAATTCCAAGTGCTAACTGGGGAGAACAAACAAAGGCTTTTGAATTTCTTGGTGTTTTTTTTTCATAAAAGCTACACATTATTTCCATTCTGGCTCAGCAATCCCACCAATTTATGAAAGAATCTAGAGGCTTCATTTCCATGTTGATTTGCGGAAGCTGTAGTTATAAATTGAACAGGTGGTGCGTTCCCTGGTGCCAGCGCAGGGCAGATGGATCACTCCTCTCCGCTGCTGGTCATTAATGGTGAGCAGCTGCCTCACCAGGAGAGGGAGACCGCACGTGACTCATCACCCTCATTTGAATTCATTTCTGCAAAGAGTGACTCAACCACTTCATCTTAATGGGCTTGCTCAAATATTTCCCCCTTCCATTATACACCATGGCTTTAGTAATAAAAAAGATTGATGAGTATACATGCAAGTTTTACTTTTCTCCTTCAACATACAATTCTGCCCTGCAAGTAGGAAGCCATCCCCACACTATGGAGGACTTTCAGACAGATCAACAATGCTGCTCGATCCCCAAACCCTGTTCTTCCCCTGTACCCTTCAGTTCCTGACACATTAGCTTTGAATGTTTCATTTCATGAGTGCAAAGACATTTTTTCCTCAAGTGTCTCTTTTTCCAGTGCAAATTCTCCTAAGTCATACTATGCCACTGGCAATTATTAATAATTCATCTTGTACAGGTATATTTTATCAGAAGCAGGGCAAGTGAGTTTGACATGGCTAGTAAGAATGGTGAATTTCACAGCTTTACAGTAATTTAATGTATCTGGCAATTCGCCATGATTTTGGCGTGAAGTTTATTAATAAAAGTATTTTGTTTCATTTCCAGAAACTCTAGTTTAGTAAATGTAGATGAAGATCCAAAATATATTTTTTTACTACAATGAGGTGATTCTGACGTGGTAAGATAGTAAACCAATGTTGGTAACAATGTCATCTCATACTAAAGGTAACTCGGGTATCATCTGAGACATGGAGCATCAAAGTGTAAGTGTATGAGTGTGTCTGCACACTTGCATGTGTGTTCTTGGACAAGATCTCAGCGGTGGTGCTGGTGTTGGGTGCACCAGCTTGGGGAATGTACATTCCACGTTGGCAAAACCTCCTGAGGAATCCAGCCTCACTCCTGGGAGAAAGCTGTGGCTCAGTGAGTGCTTAACGGGTGTGAGTGGTGGGTGGGTGTGCAATGGAGAAGGTGTGCAGAGAAAACAGGGACAGGAGGGCAGAGTGAAGGAGGAATGATGGTCAAATATTAACTTAGGTCTTCCATGGGTTTTCTTCTCCCCCACAATGGGCTAAAAAGTTCACAACCATAAAAGCATAGTCCTCAACTTGTTAAAATGTCTCCTTTCCTTGTGACAATGAATAAATTGAATAGAACAAAATAAGAGCCAGTGGGAGGAAGGAAAAAGGAAAACCCAGAAAGATGAGACAGAAGAGCAACATGAAAATGTCTGCAGCTTCAGGATCTGCCCCAGGGCTTTCTCCGCAGTCCATTTAAATCAGCTAATTATTTTACTTCTCAAACTATGTATCTACCATATATGGTTCAAGAACTCCATGTATGGATTAGCTGTCAGAAAAGGGGGAGCTGTCGAAAGGAAAAGGAAAAGGAGAAGGAGCTCAGCATCAGTTCTGAGACCTTGACAACACATGAAAAATCTTTGTGATTCTGTTTCTCAATCTGCCAATTCACACATGCAACACAAAGCTAATGTAGCTTTGTAATATGCATTGCACAAGATAAAAAGAAGGACAAGCAACTGAAGATGACAACAATGACATCATTTTGCTTTTCACGTGATGGGTATTTTTTTTCACACTGCCAATTCTGGTCAGTGAAAGTCACTGGATTAGATTAATCTCTTTGGTATTTGATTTAAAAGGGTGAGCTTACTTTTCACATAGTAAGATACCCAATGGGCTGGGGGCCTTCAAGTGGCCATGTTCTCCTCTGGTTACTAACAGGATAGACATGTGAACATACCCTATACTTACTGATATGGGAAGAAATTTTAAGATATGATCAATTTCAGAAAAAATAATAAAATCCGTGAGAAGGCAATAAAATTTTATAATGCTATCCTTCAAAAACTAAACAGCAGCCTTTCTCCAAAACTTACGTATGCTATTTTCATTGGCAATTACATATTTTAGAAGTGATTCACTATTTGGGGCACAGTGGCCACCGTGAGTTGCTGATTACTGGTGATCTTTTGAGGAGCAGAGGCACACAACCACATGGTGGGGGTGTTCAAGGGGTTCCTACCGGATCCCAGCATTGGCTGTCACAGGAAGGTAAGTTTCCAGGGCTAAAAACTGTGGTCTAGTCAACACGGTGGGAGTGCTGTCAACAACCCCTTCGGGGAAGGGTGATGAGGTCGCCTTTAAATGGAATGTGGAGGTTTAGAAAAGTGATAAAGCTCACATGAATAATAAATAATGTGATTTTAGTCACTGAGTCTTACTGAAACTAGAAACTTAAAAGGAAGATGAGATCAGCAAGAAGGCGAAGGCGGGCAGAAAGCAATAAATGGAGGAGGGGAATCTCCTGGCAAGAAGGAGATGAAGGAAGACAAGAGCTTGGGCTGGTTTTATTCAGAGGAAAATAATCACAGAAATAAGAACTGGGGAACCTTGCCTCTGGGTTCTCTCCAGTGCGCTGAGATAAAGCTATTTCTTTGCTGACACAGATGGATGACCAGGCTGTTTCTAAGCCTGAAGTCACATATCTTTTGCTGTCAATGCGCTTTGTGTGTAGACCACCAAGGAGGAGCAGCTGTGTGTCAAGGGTTAGAAGGGTACTTCCAAGCCAGGTGCCACCCAGTTCTCTGGCTGGCACAAAGTGCTAGGGGTCCCTGGAGGGACAACCTCCATGCTCAGATCTCACTCAAACTCCCAGGAATGAGCAGAGCTGAACATCTTCTCTGTTAGCAGGAGAAACCTATGGTGCAATGTTGCTGGCAAAACTGAGCAGCTTTTCTTGAATTTTGAACTCACTTAGAGACTCAGAGCTCAGATCTTCCAACAGAGATTCAAATGTGCTCAGAATACCATGGCTGGTCTTGAAATATGTGGACTCATACCTTTGGTCATGGATAACACTTGAACTTCCTTAATAAGACTTTGATAGCACAAGAATTAATATCAAGAATCAATAAATGAGATGGATTCAAACTAAAAACCTTCTTCTCAGCAAAAGAAATAATCAGTGAGGTGAATAGAGAGCCTAGTAATTGGGAACAAATTCTTATCACATGCACATCAGATAGAGCACTAATTTCTGGCATATATAAAGAACTTAAAAATCTTAACACCAAAAAACAAATAACCCAATCAATAAATGGGCCAAGGAAGTGAAAAGACACTTATCAGAAGAAGATATGCAATCAATCAACAAATATATGAAAAAATGTTCAACATCTCTAGAAATTAGAGAAATGCAAATCAAAACTACTCTAAGATTTCATCTCACTCCAGTCAGAATGGCAGGTTTCAAGAATACAAACAACAATAAGTGTTGGCAATGATGTGGGGAAAAGGCACACTCATACATTGCTGGTGAGCCTGCAAATTGGTGCAACCAATCTGGAAAGCAGTATGAAGATTCCTTGGAAAACTGGGAATGGAACCACCATTTGACTCAGCTATCCCACTCTTTGGTTTATTCCCAGAGGACTTTAAAATAGCACTTTCAGGAATATTCTGTTGTTAGAGCCAGAACAGCAGCCTCACCTTGAGAGTATGCGGAGAAATCAGAGGGAGTGAGACGACTACAGAAGAGCACTTCACACTGAGAGCGTTTTGGGTCCCAAGGCTGCTGGGTCCAAGCAACACACTTATTTTTCACTGGGTTCTTCCTCCATCTCCATTATAACACTTGTAGGTAAAAATCCTAACTGAATCTCTTATGCAATATCTCTATTGGTCCTGGATTGACTTCAAGCCCAATTTGAGCTCCTGAGGTCACTTCCTGTGACTTTAGGAGGTCCACACTGTAAGTGCTAGGGCATGTAGAATCATGTGCAGAATAATAGATAGCTGTCACCAACACATAATGTTTGATAGGCACCAGTCTATGTGCTTTCCATGAATCAATGTATTAGTTCTTTATAACTGAGATAGATGCTGTGACTTGCCCCAATTTATACAAGTTAAAACTGAAACACAAAGGATGTTAAATCACTTTCTAGGTCACACATCTGATAAGTGGCAGAACTAAGAGTCTAAATGGTACAAGGTAATATGCAGTCAAATGAGGAAGTTCCTGGAATACAGAGCCAGGAGAGAAAACTCGTATGTGAGCAAAACAAGAAAAGTTTCCTTGAGAAGTTCCAACTTGTTAGATTTAGCACTAAGAGAAAGAAATGAGGATGTCAGAGTAAAGAAAGAACCTGAGTAAAGAGGTAAGAGAATTTGGGGCCTAGCATATAACTGTCCATAAGTTTGAAGTATAAACTTTCATTTGGATATTAGTTAGAGATGGATGATGAAATAATAAGGGATAATGATCAGAAGCTGGAAATTTTAGACAGGAATGGGTACATTATGTACATTTACTGCAGGACTTGAGTGGAGAGATGCAACAGAAACCTTGACTGAGGAAGAATGATCTACGAAAGACAAACGAGAGGGGCAGAACATCTTCATTCCTGCCCGGGTAGTAGGATTTAAAAGAGGAGTAGCTGCAAGAAGAATGTAAAGGACTCACTTTACAAGGCACTATTTTAAAGGAACAAATGGAATCAAGAATTCTTAAAATGAAAAAGGAGTCAACTCTTTGAATTTAGTGAACAGGAAAGTGAAACTAAATGCAAAAGAAAATCTTGAAAAATAAGGCTAAGAAACAAGTAAGAAAATTATTAATTTGCTTTGTGTGTCCCATGCCTTTAAGTCCTGTATCATTGGTTTCATCCATGAACTATCCTTAGTATTGTGGAAGAACAGAGAAATATTCATTAGAATATGGGATTTCAAATTAGCAAGATCAACTTGTCCATCAGAAGTTTGATCATTTATTCAGCAAATAGTCATTGAATGCTGACTAAATGTCAAGTTTGGGGTTAGCTGCTAAGCACACAACACTGAACAATGTCCCTGCTGATCCTGCCCTCCAAGGGGGGAGGGATGTTGAATAAACCAAGGTGACAGAGGAAGAATGGCATTTAGTTGAAATAAGAGTATTCCAAGGAGAGGGCATTTACATATTGATTAGAATGGAGAGCAAAGGGGAAGATGCTGGCGGTGATGAGCGCTAGGTCTATGTTCAGGTGGATCCACTTGAGACTCTCAAGAAGGAGCCGAGCACTGCTGAGTGCCAAGGAGACATTATTTCTCACCACTGTGTGTTTGAAGGAAAATGATAGGAAAGTATTATATAAATAAGTCATTAAAACGGATGACACTCTAAACTTTAACAAATTTTGTATATTTTGAAGAACAATGAGAATACTGAATAAATTTTACAGAGTGATCAAAATTTAAAATGATTCATATGGCAGCATAGAAAATGCCAAATGGGCTCAAGGGCTCAGAGCAACAGCAGCTCAAATCTCAGCACCTCGATGTTCACAACTCCAGTCTCAGTTGAAAATGGGGGATAACTGGCCAATTTTTTTACTGGTTCTGTTTAGTTATACATGGGATTTCAAATTAGCATAATTTTCCTATTTTTAAAGAATTTGTTAGGGTATTTAATGCAGAAGAAGAGCATAAACGTGGCATTTTCTTTATGCGGGCACCCAATGAAGGCTTCACGATGAGTCCCCTCATCCTGCCTTCACCCCTCCTAAGCTCCCAGCTTAGAAGAGTGGCCCACAAACCATACTCACAGATAATCTCAATACTCACTAATGTTGCAATCACATCATGAAAATCTGAACCTAACTGAAATGGAGTTCTTATACATAAAAGCTATGTTTAATTATTTTCTCCACCCATCACACATACATAAAATCCATGACACAGTAAAAGCGAGCATATACCTCGTGGGCTTTTAGTAGAGGTTGATTGGTTGAATTGCCATCATAGGGTAGATGAATTTCATAGATTTGTACTGTTAAAGTAAATCAGAAGAGGGAGGCTCCATTGTAGCATTTAGGGTGATTGTGAAACCCGTAGTTTAAGTTGACAGAGACGACTAGAGACGGGATTTCAGAGGAATTAGCATAAGGGAAGAAGTGAGAATTAGAGTGAGACATGGAATTGTAGAAAAGGTGAGGAACCAGGTGAGAGGAAATTCCCCAGCTAGAGGAAGATAAGAAAGCTATCTAATCAATCTCCAAAGTCCTGCTACCATTTCAAGATCAATCACATAAAACTTGCCATATATTTCATATGTAAAAATTGACTTTAGTTCAAATTCCATTGAATTTGATAGTTTTCTTCAGAAATATTGATCCTGTTAAAGTGGTCAAGATTCCACAATACATAGTCTATGAGCCTTCTATGAATATTTCTTCCTGCATCTGTTCACCTACACAGAAAAGTGGGTGTGTTTGTGTCGATTATAAAAATTTTATAAGGAATTAAAGACCTGGTCATATTAGGATGTAATGATCAGTATGTATTTCCTTTCAGGAAGTTATATTAATTTTTATCCTCAGCTAATTAAGAAAAATTGACTCTGGACAATGATATTAAACCAGTGAAATATTTTTAGAGTCTTTATCAGCCACATTCATGCCTCCTATGATCTTAGAGTCTGCATCAAATCAAAAGGATAGAGGTCCAGAACTTTAATTGGATCCTTTGAGAAAAACTCACATTTCTTGCAAAGATAAATGATTGCACATATAGTTTTGAAGTTGTACCACATATGCTATTCTATGAAAAGAAAATCTAATTACGTAAGTTGATAGCAAAACTTTAGAAAAGTTTGCTGTGCTCCAGCTTAATTAGAGCTAAGGAGTCCTAGTCCCATCAAACTGGAGTTGGTAGCACATTCTGCATACTGATATCTTTGCATTGTGTCGATGCAAATGAAACAAGAGGCATGGATTCATTCTGATCACACCTATTTTGGGTATTTTGGCTTAGTCTGTTTCCTAAACTGTGAATCTGAGATCCACCCAAAATTCAGTTTAAATGATCTAGCAATTTGAAAGAGGTTACAGATCTGGCATGGTTTCTTTTGTTAAATGGATGACAATTTATAGGTTTTTGTTTGTTCCTTTGTTTAATGTCAATCTCAGTTTGGAAGATTTCCCCAAATCTCACAGTTCTATCCTCAAATGCATCTTGCTTCCTTCCTGAATGGCAGCCACAGAAGCTGTACACCTGCTGAAGGCTTCAGGATGAGTCCCTTCATCCTGCCTTCCCCCCTCATGAGCTCCCAGCTGAGAAGAGTGGCCCATAAACCATACTCACAGTTCATGCCCCAGTTTTGCAAAATTACTTGAGGGGTTTTATTGCTAAAATTATATTCCAATAATCTTTTCAAAACAGTTGACAGAGGCAAATGTTTGTAGTTCTCTGACACGGCTTTTTAGTCTTTGGTCTCTGCTACTACTTATCCAATAACAAGGAATAGATAATAATTTAATGTGTGTGCTATAAGCAACTATGAATATTATCCTCCATGCCCTGTGATTTGTATGAACTATGAGGAAATTTGGAAAGAATTGTGATTATCTGGACTGTATTTTTTTATTTTTCAGTGAGCACATGGGATTCTAGTACATTTCACATGTATTAATTCAATCAAAATTTATTTAATGAATTTCTAGCTCAGTTTCAGCACTAGAGATTTGATGGACTACACCTTCGTGAAGCTTGTAGCCTAGGGCAGCTCAGCTCAAATTTTAATCTGTATGTGCATCATGGAGGATTGTTAAAATGCAGACGGATTCCATAGGTCTGAGCCAGAGCCCCAAATTCTGATTTTCTAATGAGTTCCCATGTGATGCAGTGATTCTGTAAACTGGCCGCACTGAACGGAAAGATCTAGGAGATGAGACTGACAGTAACATAACTACATAAACAAATGGCAGAATTAGAACTATGCCAATGGACCATGAAACATACTATATAACAGGGAATCTGCCTGGTAGGGTAAAACAGCAACAGCATCCATGAGGAAGTGAAAAGAGAGCAGCTACCTTAGCAGCAGCAGTTCTCCTGGTCAAGGCACAAGCAGGAGGATCCACGCAGAGCAGAGGAACAGGAAACTCAGGCTTCCAGCAACAATCAATCACACAGCAGGTAAATACTCCAGCAGGATGCCCACACACTCTGCCTTAGAGAGGGGTCAAATGAGTTGCCTTCTTGTGTTGGGTAGCTTCTTAGAACTCATATCAGGATTGATGATTCAGTAATGAATCATTAAATGCTGTGCGTGTCAAGACTTCAGTCCATCTTGAGTGAAGATGTTCCTCCTTTCAGTATGTGCCTGGATTTTCTACCCTTTTAACAACACAATCTCTGCATTAAGGTGTTAACAATGAGAATACTGAGTAATGGGATTTGAATAGATGAGATTTAATTCTAGGTTTTCCAAGTGATGACTTAAGTTCTGAGTGAAACCAAAGCATAATTTTCCACATATGGCAAAATAAGCCTTCCATAATCCCAGGGCTTTATAACCACCTGTGCATGTGGAATTAGACGTTCAAAAAAAAAATGTCATCAAGAAAACAGAATACAGAAATAAATGAAATATAAAATTTAAAATATATGATTAATATCAAATGTTAAAACGACATAAAATAGTCATCAAATAACAGCCGGGTAAGGTGGTGCACACTTGTAATCCCAGCAGTTTGGGAGGCTGAGGCAGGAAGATTGACAGTTCAAAGCCAACCTTAGCAAAAGCAAGGCACTAAACAACTCAGTGAGTTCAGGATCTGAACTCATGTGCCCCTGAGTTCAATCCCCACTAACCCTCCCCAAAAAAAACAATATTCATCAAATATCTACTTTATGCTACTTCATTATGAAGTTCACCAAAACAAATTATGCTTTTCTAAAATATGTAGTATGTTGGTGCCATATTTCAAGTTACAAAACTAGGTGAAGTTCACAGGGTGCTGTTAATAACATTAACCTTCCACAAGTTTATTCTGGAGGACTTTGACTTTCAGATCCATCACCTAGTCACAGCACATGCCTCTTCATGGAGTCTGCGATGTTCTTCCCTCATGAAGGAAACTGTCAGACCTAGAAAGTCAAATAAAAATTCATCCAAACTCAAAATCCCACCCATCATGGTCTATGACAATGTGAAAGAAGAAAGATTAAAATACTAAAGGTATATCAAAATCTGAATTTTTCAATTTTTTTCTACATAATTCCAAGATTTAACTGTCCATTTTTCTTATGAAATTCTTTCAACCTTTCTTGTCTTGTTTCTTTGTTAATTGCCTCATCAAAAACATTGGAGAAGTCATGAAATTTGTTCATCTGGAGAGGAGAGAATTGAGAGAAAAATATTAGACATTTGAGATAAAAAGGGAGTGGGACTTCGTGGAGAGAAGCCAGAAGGCTAAGTTAGAGATGTAAAGAGGAAAACAGATACCAACAGGGGAGGGGGGGAGAAAATTACAACTATAGCAACTAAGCCCTCAAAACCCTGGTGTTTTGGAGTGTCCTGGACTGTGGGAACTTCCAGACGCAAATTACAGTGCTTATACACGGAGCATTGACTTGATGCTCTCAAGCTTAGGAAGATAAGCTGGCTTATTGCTTCAGCCAGTGGAAGGAGACGAGTGCTACAACACTCAGGCAGAAACTGCTTCTATCTGTCAGGGCCTAAGTCTTTATGGTCATCTGCTTTTAGGAAACCAAGGGTCAGGTCAGTGGAAGGAACCCTCTAGAGACTTTGTGGGGGCCTAGCCTGGAAGTGAAATACATTCTTTTGTTCATATTACATTGGTCAAATCTAATTGCAGTGGAAAACAGGAAATGGAGCCTAGCTGCAACCTCAGGAAGAAGATAAAATAGATTTTAGTAAGCAGATTTTCCCACAACCCCATTTTTTTTTTTAAGCGTGGCCTTAGAAAGCAGCTTCTGGTAAGCCACATGACCCCATATTTGATGTATGTATCTACTTTCCTTCTGAAAACATGGAATCCTATTTAGTACTACTACACAAATTACTAAATTGCACTGTGTTAATTTTAACATAAGGCTATTTAAACCTAATTAGGGCAAGATATTTTAGATCCTCCCCCCCCCCCCCCCCCCCCGTTAAAGAACAGCATTTTACAAAGCTGAACCTTCTCTCTTTTATCATACTCTTTCAGGCATTTATTTTCTTTCTATAATCTGGCTAAAAGCCTTTTAAATGAATAATAACTTCCCTAATTGCAAAAAGGCAGCCAGCTGGAGGTAATCTTACTCCATGACACAAAAGAATTTGTTACAGCCTTTTGGATCTCAGGGTGTTGAGAGCCAGAGCCTGTTTACTCCTGATGAGCAGCAGTGTGCAGTGGGTCTTGATGCTTCTCTGGATGTCAGGGAATCACATTTAGGTTTCAGCTGACGTTCACAGGCACCAAAGTGTCAGGAAGCACAGAGGCATCTCCAACTCCTAAACCTGCTCTATACATCCAACAGGCCTGTCGCAGTGTCCTGCTATGGTACACACACCTCTGACGGAGTATTAAGGAATGTGGACCACCACGCTGTGTTATTGATGAAACAAGGGTGAGTTGGAAAAATGTTGCAAGAAGAGGACCTGGTGAAATACTGAGACACCTCCCCCCAACTGAATTGACAAATCCTGTCCCCATGAAGCTGGTTCTGCCTCCCCTGACTCCTGTTAAAGGACCTCTCAGAATTGTTTTGTGAACACATGTCAAAGTTTTCCTTCAAGCTCATCATTAAGAGAAATGAAACTGAGAAAGCCAGGTCTCCTCTTGACAGAGACACATTGCAGAAAAAAATAACGTTAACTAACTAGGTCATCATTGTTAGATTCCATACACAAAAGGATTTTTGATTTAGGTTTATTAGCATACCACGAAGCTGGCTAAAGACTGATGTATCTTTCAAAATCTGCTGGGCATGTAAATCTTTCCCAGACTTCCAGCAATGCTCTTGATGTCATTAATGTCAAAGGCTACTCAAGCATTTCATCAGGAATGCCAAGCTCTTCATAGAGAGCCCTCTGGCCCATGAAACATTTTCCTCAGGCTTGGAAGAAATTTGCTTGTTCTTCAGGCCTCACTAGTATTGATCCATTTTTATGTTATTTCAGGTAGTACACAAGTTCAGAAGTTTTAATCTCCAATAGCTGTAACAACTCATTGGTGGGGAGTCAAAGTGGCGTTTGGAAACTCAATAGTGATCTCTGTCTTAAGATCCAAATGAGCTGATCACAATAGGAAAGGAAGGCTTCAATACTATTAAAAGTCAGGAAGCAAAACA
Source organism: Urocitellus parryii (assembly GCF_045843805.1). Lineage (NCBI taxonomy): Eukaryota > Metazoa > Chordata > Mammalia > Rodentia > Sciuridae > Urocitellus > Urocitellus parryii. The sequence goes on along the minus strand of NC_135543.1, from coordinate 8,888,162 downwards.
ATCAAATTATTCCCTGTGGAGATAGGCCTGTGCATCATCCCTAAAATCATCACATGGTTGGCGTCTTAGCCCCTTTCCCTGAAAGAGCAAAGGAGAAGAGCTCATGTGCAAAATTTGAGCTCACCATCACATCACAAGCCCAGCCAACCGCAGTATTCAACTGTGGGAGGGCTGGGGAATAAAAAGAGTTTTGTTTAGTTGGTTTTTGGTGGTAAATATTAAAACCAGGACCTCATGCATGCTAATTAGATGTTTCACCACTGAGCTATACTCCTGCCCAGGAAATAAAACGCATTTTAAAGACCAAATAATTTTCACAATGTTATGCATTTTCCTGTCAGCAAAGAGGCAAGGGTACCAGAGCAGTCATCATTTGCTCATTCACCAAACATGTGCTGAGGCACAGCCACAGGCAGTGAGAGGCAGGTGTGAGTCAGACCCGCATGGCCTTTGTCTTCAGGAAGCCCAGGTGACTAGACTGGTCCACACTGGGTTTTCTAACCGCAGCACTGTCGACACTCTGGGTCAGAGAATTCTTGGTCGGGGGCCAGAATGCTGCCTGGGCTCTGTAGAATGCTCAGCAGCATCTACAGACATTGCTAAAATGTCCCCCAAAGGAAAAACTGTCCCCTACCTGAAAACCACAGCTTCAGAGGCTCATTCAGAAGACTTTCCAGGGCACAAAGTATTTAAAAACAAAGAACCTGCCTATTCCCATCAGAGAAAGCAAAATGTGAGCATCCAGGAAGGCAAGACAAAGAGCACAGTGTGACAGGGTGTGAGCATCGTGACCAGGGCAGCTAAAGCACAAAGGGAAAGGTGAAAACCCCAGAGGAAGAGAACCCCTGAGAGTCAGGCAAGGAGCACTTCCCTGCGTCATCCAGGAACTTCCGCTAGATCCAAAGGACAGTAGTAAATGGTAGCAAATTGTTAACAGGGAGTCAGGGACAAAAGAGACCTGAATTCTAGCTGAAATCAGGGTCTGAATGCACTGGACAGCAAAAGGATTGGAGATGGGGACACATATTAGGGAGTCAGTGGAGTGATCCATAAATGAAATAACGGTGGTCTGGGCTGAGGATTGGCACTGTGAAAGGAGAGTCATGGGGAAATATGAGTAAAATTCATGGCAGTACTTAGAGAAGTGGGCTTTTATTAATATTAGCTGTGAAGAGAAAGAGAGGCAAAGGAAGAAAAATTTTCATTTGGGCAATAAGCATATGATGGAGCCATTTATTGGGATTATAGATGGAAAAGGGAGAGAGAAAGAGAAAGAGAGAGAGAGAGAGAGAGAGAGAGAGAACATGCACTCATATAAGGGGATGAGGATATGTTGAGCCCAGTTTTAGGCATGATGTAGTATATGAAGTGTCTGAGACATTTATATGGATCAGATGGTAATATATATAGGTCTGGGACTGGGGGTGGAATTTAGATTGAAAAAAAAAATAGAATTTTACTTTAAGTTTTCAATTACTATCTTGGAATTCCAATGTGTGAATCGAGGTCCTCCAAGAGGAGGATGTGAGGAAGAGATTTTATTAGGGAAAACATCCATGTCAGAGAAAGTAGAACGGCCACGACACAGGCCTAGAAGAGACGTCAGACTGCATCCAAGTGGGAAGACATCAACCTAAATGGCTACAGAGTCTAAGACAAGTGTATCAAAGCTGCCTGAGAGAGTTTGAGCCCAAACTGGCCATTTGGGGAGTCCCCATCTCCCAGGTATGTGCTGCCTTCGTATCCCAGCCACAGTGGATCACTGAGTGGGAGCAAGACTGAAGAGATGGCAGAGGACAGTCGGTGGGGCCTGTATAGTCTCCTGCGCCTCTGTAACAAACTGTCACAACCTTGGTGGCTTCATATTTACAGACCTACCCTTTCAGAGTCCGTTAGACCATAAGTCTGAAATCAGTATGGACTGGTCAAAGTTAAAGCCTGGCCCTGGTCTCTCTGGGAGCTCCAGGGAAGAGTCTGTCTCTCGCCTCGTCCATCTGAGGACATGTCCAGGTTTATGGCTGTAGCACTCTAGACTCTGCCTTGTGGCTCTCCCTAACTCCGTCTTCTTCTTACAAGGACCCATGGGATGTCGGTTAGGGCTATTATGGGTTGAGTCATGGCCACCCATATTCCCATGTTAAAGTCTTGCCCCTAATTCCTCACAATGCAACTGTGTTTTCAGTTTCTTCAGAGAGTTTATGAGCTGAAAATGAGGTGGGGTCTCTTATTCAATGTTGTAATTTCCCTATGAAAAGAGGAAACCCGGACACAGACCTGCACAGAGGGAAGGCGGTGTGTCCACATTACAGGACACTCTTGGACAGGCCAAGGAAGAGGCTGGAACAGTCCTCCCTTCAGCGCCTCAGAGGAACCAACCCTATCCACACCTTGACCTCACAATGCAGCCTGCAGGACAGTGAGACAGTACACTGCTGTCACTTAAGCCACTCTGTTATGGTGTCCTAGCAAACTCATGTGAGGATCCACCCAGAGAGTCCCTTTGTATCAAGAGCTGTTTCTCCAAGGGCCTAATACCTGCTACGGGTGGCATGGGCTCGATGCGGAACACCAAGGGCCCGCACTGATCCTTCCACTGGGACTCCCTGCTTGGTTGTCACCAGGAACAAACCTAACACTGAAGCCAGAATTAGGTATTCAGTATTGATGGGTAAACCGAGTCAGGTCAGATCAAGGGGGCCAATTTGAGTGAGTCCGGGGAGTTGGAGACTGTCCCCTGAGGGACTGAAATGCCTTCAGAGCCCTTCCTCCATCCTGTCAAGATAACCTCCCTGCTCCAACCTGCTGCTAAGGTAACCTGTCCCAGGAATTGCCCCTCCCTACAGGGAGTTATGACGTTGTTAGTTAATACGTCCAGAGCTGCTCCATCTGGCCCTTCCCCCTGTCCATCTGCTCCTCACCCTTTGGCCACCCACTGAGCATCTCCTGGGCCTACTAGTCACGTGCCCAGGAAGGAGCGAGATAAGGGGAAGAGAGCAGGAGAACAAAGGAAGCCTAGGACATATAAAAAGGCCAAACCCCTCACTTCTGGGGACACCAGGTACCAGCTCTGGCCCCCTTCTTCCTCTCAGAACTCTATGTTACCCCTTTTCTAAACAAACCCCGCTTCATATGCTTGCCTTGACATTCTTCTCCAATGTTATACTTCAACACGTGGGCAGCAGGACTCGTCATCCATAACTGGTGGTACCAACACCACAGTCCACAGGGCAGGGCAGATTCCTCAGGCCTCACTGGAAACTAGCTTGCATCCATGTCTCTGGGAATATAGATAAGAGTCATGTTTCTCATTGCGAACTGCGCTGATTTTGAAACCCAATATTGGGTTGCTGTTTTCCCTTTATCGTGATGGTCATGCCTTTTCATTTTGGAGAGTATATCCCAGTTCACTGGACCCCTAAGTTATAGTAAAGTTGCAAGCCCCTGAATAGCCATGGATTTGTGTCCATCCTCTAGAGCTCAGGGGTCTTGCCAGGGTCCCCAGCACGGTGCCTACCTCACTCCTGTCCAGACAACTCCTTTCCAAGACAATACATCAGTGTGACACTGAGTGTATGTGCAGATGGTCCAGATGTCTTCAGACTGCATTACGACAGAGGGAGGGAGGGTCAGCACAGCCCTGCGCAAACACTGGAAGTGAGCACTGTTGTTTAAGAGAGATAAATGCAGTCTCCAAACCCCTCTCTAGGAGCAGGGGTAAAGAACAGGGCTGCCAACTCAATGAACACACACTGTGACCCGAGGCCTCGTGAATCCACCACAACCATGACTCTGCGTGTGTCAGAGCAGCTATGATCACAGCTACTGCTTACATGAATCGACTCTTATTTTCCAGCATCCACACAGTTTTTCCCAGGAACACTCTTCTAAATTAGTGGAAGGATGATACAGACCACCTGCTTATGTCATTTAGAACTTTAATGGTGGCATTAATTTCTATCAGAGTCCCTAGAGTAAGATAAGACTTTTTAATTTCCTAAACTGGATGAAGCGGAGAGATAACGGAGTGGCAATGCAGAGATTTCCTTTGGCCTTTCTTATCCTGATAGCCTTTATCCACAAATGAAGAACTCATTGCAGGGGATCTGCAAATGACATCTATATTAATTCCAATTATGCATGAGTGACTATAGAAATAACCAATGAATGCCTTCCCGTACCTCATAGGACAGATGTCCTATGGGAGGGATAGATCACATCTCCATACAGGAAGCCAAAGGGGAGGGGACCTCCACATTCCCTTCCTGATGCATGGCCCCAGTGACCAAAGGACCTTCTACATGTGTCATCTCTTAAAAACCATCATCTCCACACTGAGCACCAAGCTTCCAACTCATAAACCTATGCAGGGACAGAAACTTCAAAACCCTAGCAAGTCTCCTTAGGGAAAAACTAAGGAATTGACAGAACACGGTTTCCAGGACATTGTAGGAGGTTCCCTCCTGGGTATCTCTTCATTCAAGGCACTCCATCTGAAACCCATGCCCAGATCTGCCAACTATACAAGGGACGCGATGTTTTATTGGGGCGTTGTCCTTCAATCTCCAGCTCTTACATCCTTGATTTGCAGACGGAGACATTAAGCACTGCCCTTGTCTGCCTCGTATTTTGTCCCTAGTGACACCATTTTTGCAGTAAACATCTCTGCACACCACGACTGGCTGGATGCATTTCTTCCATCTCCTACCTTGACAACCTAAAGGGTAGTTATGGCCTCACTGCATCTGGAAGTTGAGTGCCACCACCTGGCTTCTGTTGCCTGTGGTCCCATCATCTCCATGCAGCCATCCCTGGGACATCTTTTGCCATCATCCCTGCCCACCATCAACCTTCACGGTGCATCCCATGGCCTTGATGAATGATGTGTCCTTGGGACTTCTCTGGCAGGTCTTCAGACCTTTTAGAACATCCCCATCTCCACATATCTGTCTACTTCAACCTCTGTATGCCTCCATCTGTCTGCAAGGGTAACTTATGGTATTTAGGTAAGATTGCCTAATCCTTATAGTTCTAGTTCATATAATAAATCTTGCACTCCAATAAAATGCCCCAAGCCAACGAACTCTTTCTCATCTGACCTACATTCTGGCCTCCTTTGCCAAGCACTCTCGGAATTTCTTCAGGCTTTTTCCAGTACATGCAAACACCTTTTACAGGTATATGGCCTCTTTTGTCCCTCCTCAGGTCAAAAGGATGCTCAGTGGGTGGATGCCACCAGAAGAAAAGGTGAGAAGGAGCAGCTTCTTGCCTTGAGGGAGTCATAAGCACAATAGACACACTAGCCCTTGACCTTGACGGGGAAGGCGAAATTCTAGGGCTAGTCTGAGGCTACAGTCAACATCCTCAGGGGCATCTATCTAGATGATCTCATTCCAGTTTTAAAGACTCCAGATTTTCCTTACCAGAGCCCTAATCCTTTAACAACAGATAGAAGGACCTAGACTTCTTATTTAAGAAAAATACTCTCTTAACTAGACCTTCAGCCTACTGTTTGAGTCCATGTGTTCCCATCTTCACCTACAGTAGTAAGGGCCTTCTTACACTTTAACACCAGGCTGTCTGGCTCATTGGCTTAGCTACTACATTTGTACTACTTGGTCTCTCATTATCCGTATATAGGGCATCAGTGCAACTTGGACACCAGCCAATCCCACTGTCATCTAAGCATTGTTGCCTGTATCTTCATATACCTGCATCATGGTACATGCCATTACATTGCTCTAAAATATTATATTTACCTAGGACATCTTTGCTTATAATATTAGCAATTAAGTTGCCATCTTCTCCCAGAACAATGTGTACCCCGCTTAGCAACCCATAAAGTATCCTATTCACCAACCAGGTGACATGAGTCCTTCCAAACCCTATTTTCCTTCATATTTGGCCAAACCACTCCTAGCATCATGCAAATTTCTAGAGCCAGTGAGAAGCAGATGTCAAGATAGAATTTTATATGCAAGGATTTTTATTAAGGAAAATATCTTTGTGCAATAAAACAGATGGGACTTTGGAAAAGCTGGGAGACATGGCAAATCAAGGTCAAGTCTAGTACTGAGAGAAAGAACATGGATCAGGAAGTTGGGTGGAAGCGCTCTAGGCTGCAGCGTCATCCATCTATGATGTCTCAAAACCATCAGGGAACCTTGGAGCCACAGTTTACCATCAAGGACTCCAGCATCTTCCAGGAACAGGACTGCTGCAAGCATCCATGCAACACACTGGAGGAAGCCACTCATAGGAAGCAAAGCCCTGTCACAAGTGTGAGCAGTTACTGCAAGCTCAGCAACTGGAGCCCTTGATCAATGAAATTCCCTAGTCATCAAAGTTTGTGAAATATATTCTCAGTTCTCCACTGCTAGAAACAGACGCAAACTAGATAAACAATACCTTCACAAATTCTTCAAAATCTAGAACTCATATCTACAAGTCATTACCTACATTCTATATTTGCATAAATAAAGTAAAAATGAATGATCAAATCAAAATAGGTTCAAAAGAAAGAATCAGCTTCCTTCTTTACTTTGCTACCATCAACCAAATTAAAGTTCTCATGTCTTCTCTCTGTGATGATGAATGAAGCAATCACAGCTATGAGGCACATGACAGCATTTCGATAAAAAGCTACTACACGTACAACAGTGGTTATAATAAGATTTTAGTGGTGGTGAACGGGTCTTATGACCTAGTATGTTGTAGCCATTGGATATTGTAGGGCAGAACTACTCACATGGTCCTATTGATACCAATGCAGACAAACCCGCTGCACTGCCTGGTGTATGACAGTATAGGAGCTGAGGACATCACTCATTGGTGACGCATTCGCCTGGCTTGTGAAAAGTCCTGGGTTCAATGCTCAGCATCTCTCTTACATACACATGCACATACACGAACACACATACACAGATGTAGACCATACAATTATGTGCAGTACTTAATATTTGCTGATGATAACAAATCCCTGTGTTTCTAGTTTGTGTTCACTATACTGTATGTTTTAATATTATTTTAAATGTGATCCTTCTACTTATTCAAAGCAAGTTTAATATAAAACAGAATGAAATGTATACCCCAGTAACCATGCACATCTCATGTTTTCCTTTTATCGTGATTGAATTAAGAGACCAAGGTCAGGGATTGACAGGAACCATCAGGATTTGGGAATGCACTCTTGGATGTCTGCACAACAGTGAAATCACCAAATCTTCATTTCCCTGAGTGTGCCCCTGTCGTGAAATGACACGAGACTGCATCCATTCTACCTATGTCCAGCATCCCCCAAATCAAGTGTCTTCTTTAAAGCCACTGTTAATATGTCACCCCAGTACTCAAATATTTGCTTTCATATTGTTTTTCAGCAAACAGAATCTAAACTCCCTGGTCAGGCCTTCAGATCCCTCTGTCCTCTCCCTGTCTTCTCCTCTGAGTGTTGTCACCATTTTCTGACTTTTTGTAAAAATTACATTTCTTCTCCATCTCTTATCACTTTCCAATTTCAGTTTCTAGAATTCGATTACTGCCATTGGGTCCTGCAAGACGCTCTCTCTCAGTGACCGCTTGTGACAAGGGCATCGCGACTACAAATCCCGATTTGAACAAGAGTCCATGAGGATTCCTCTAAGCTTCTCGGATAAAATAAACCTCGATTTTCCTAAACTTGTGGAAATCGAATCTTCTTTTGGTACCTTTTGAATGTGGCCTCGTTTTCTAGTTGCTTGTTTTCAAATACTATAGACTCCTGATTCATAGACTTCAGCACAATTCAACTTTCACACAATGACAAGGAAGAGCTCTTTAAGTGCTGGTTGGATGAATCAGATAAGAGTGAATTTGGAGATGGGATGTCACTCAGTAGTAGAGCTCTTGCCTAGCATGCAGGAGACAATCCCCAGCACCACAAAAGGAAAGAAAGGAAGGAAGGAAGGAAGGAAGGAAGGAAGGAAGGAAGGAAGGAAGGAAGGAAGGAAGGAAGGAGGGAGGGAGGGAGGGAGGGAGGGAGGGAGGGAGGGAGGGAGGAGGAAGGAAGGAAGAAAAGAAAAAATAAAACAATTAATTTATTTGGTTTCCTTTCATATATCATGTATCCACAATATGTTCTCTGCAGCTTTGCTCATGATCTTTTTCATTGATCAACATTATAACAAAAGAAGAAGAAAATGAAATCATACCAATTTAGTTTAACATTTGAACACTCTGGCATTTAAAAACATTTTATATAAAATAAAAGACTCTATTTTCTTTCAATAATGCCTATATTCAAAAGCAAGAGATAAAAGGCAAAGTTTATGCTACTTTTGGCATAATTTTCATTCAAGAATATAATTTACATTCTCTTACAACATTCAATTTTCTTCAGATTCTGAAGAGCATAATAGAAGTATCCTTAAATGAAACACTTATGTTTTTCCTTTTACATTAAACCTATGTCATTTATCTTGTGTTCCTCTGCAGTATTATCTCAACATTAAAAAGCTATAACTACCCTTTGAACCAGAAGAATAGAATATACCACATATTTCTCTGGCACTGAGGTCTGTGTTGAACAAGGATGACAATTTTAGTTCCAAATGAAGAGGTTAAAAAAGATAATATTTAAAACACAACATTCTGAGCCTTAAAAAAAGGAATAAATAAAAGGAAAAAATCTAAAATTCAAACTATTTCATAATAAGCTCTCTGGCAGAGGGAACAAGGTTTCATTATTTTCTTTTTATTCCATCCATGAACAGAGTATGATCGAAAAAAAAATTCCCCATCCCAACTTTTGATCTGACATGGCAATTGTTTCTCTCACATTACTCTACTTAATAACTCTTTTCTTGCAACATATAGTGTCTTGTTCACAATTTTTGTTGTTGAGAGCCACTGTGAACTGATTTCAGATACAGAATGATGTATTGATGATGGCTATGGGCCAAATTGTGTTCCTAAAAAGTTCACTCACTGAAGTTCTAATTCCCACTCTCTCTCAATGTGACCTTACTGTGAGATACTTGCATTGCCATTTTAGTTAAGATTCATGATTGACGTCCTTAGAAAATGGGGACATTTGTTTATAGACACTCACCCCAGGAAGGCACCACATGTGGGTTGGAGTCCTGCTGCCTTAAGCCAAGAAGAACCAGAGGATGCCCAGCAACTGTGGAAGCCAGAGAAGCTACACCACAGAGGCCTTTCCCTGCACCTACAGAGGGAGCGTAGCCTGCTCACACTGTGGTTTTTAATATCTAGACAGGAAATCATTAGTGTTTAAGACCATCCGTGGGACACTTGCATCTGCACCAGTGGGAATCTAAAATAGTCACCACCCCTTATTCCTAGGGGTACCTTCCAAGATCCCAGGAGATTTCTGATGTCATGGAGAGAACTGAGCCCGGAGGGATAAGAAAACAATACACACATGCACACAGGAATACCCACAGGAACACACAATGACACAGACACACCCAAACATACACACACAAACACAAAGACACACATGCACATTCAGGATTCCTAAGATGAATGCATAGGAAAAGATAAATTTATAATACCTTCTATGTCTTTGGATCATGAACATTTTAGCTACTATAGAGATTTTTGATAGCACTATAAAATAAAATAGGCAGACGCTATTTCATTTTCAGCTTTAGGAAACTGGAAATGTGAGTTTTACTTATTGTTCTTTAGACCTTCGTGTATCTCTATCTTCACAATCGCTATGTGTCCATCACTTCTGCTAGAGTGTTTTCTAGTGTGGCGAGCTATAAGACGCTGCACAGTTTCATCAGCTGCATCATGTTCTTAACAGAATCATAAATTCAAATCTACAGTGAGGTACATGGCAATCATTTTAAGTACTGCAATCTCAACCATCAGTTGTGCCTGCTTTAATAAATATTTGTTGAACTAATAAAACCAGTCAGTTATAGACATCAGACTATGAAATTTATTCTAATCAGATTTGATTGAAAAATGATGAAAACTTGTAAGGATAGTGTGATGTGATCCCTCTGTAGAATAAAGCATTATTACATATAAAAAGGGTGATGATAAAATGCAAGAGTCTGGGCATGGATATATTATGTATTTCTAGTGGCAATGTTAATATGACTTGGATGTTTTTGTTAGAAATTAGCAAAAATTTTAAATATACTCACCTTATTAAATTTAATGTATCCATAATACTTCAGTGTTGCTAAAAATAACTAAAGTAATAGCAAATACCAATAATTGTGCCAAACACTCTGTGGCTGTTTTTGCTTACCTTATTTAAACCTCAAAACAACATTTCACGGAAGGTATTATAGCTTCATATTACAAATAAAGGTACTTGCTGGGAGCAATTCAGTGTTACTCCAAGGATAACAGCCAATGCAACAAGAACTGAACCCAAGTGTGTCTTGCTGCACATCCTCCACTCTTCCCATGGAAAACCAGAGCCTTCCATGGCAAGCCCAGTCACTGCTGGAGTGATAGGTCCTGAAGCAACCTGAGAATTCAGCTTCTTGTTTGCCAAAATAAGCTCCTGCCAGACCAACCTAACACACACCACAACCACTAACTCAGAACAAAACATAAATTAACCAAAGGCACAAAAAGAGAGTGGAAAAAAAAATAAGTTGAGCCTGGAAGGAACTGAGTTTCCCCATTTGTGACTTTTGTTCTGAGGACAGGCCACAAGGGCACAACATGAAGAAGGAAAAGCTTTCATGGGCATGCACCCTTTCTCATCAGAAGACAGACTCCAAGGTGTGCACACCTGCTGGAAAAGGAGGACATGCACACCTCAGGAGAGGAGTCCTAGCGTGAATATAAACCTATTATTCTATACAGTATCAGACACACACACACACACACACACACACACACACACACACACACACACCACTACTCTCTCTACCTTCACCATATGCATTTGGATCAGAACATCATTAAGCACACTTTCCAGAAAACGAAGAGGTTGTAAGATCCTAAGAAATGACTGTCATAATAGGAATGCTCAACCTCCTAAGCAAATGCACACTCCTGACACCAGGGGGTCCTCCTGGAGAAGCTTCAAAATAAAGGGGGTGGGAAAGACAGAATGTGCCGATCCATAATGATAACCAGAGCTAGCGGCACAGAGGTATTCATTGCCTTCGCTGTTACAAAGCAAGTGAAGTATGAGATGGATGAGATAGATACAGAGAGAGCGAGAGTGAGAGCGAGAGTGAAAGAGAGTGAGAGAGAGCTCTGGCTGGGGGCAAATGGATTCAAATGTGAACAGACTGGAAGTAGAAGGGAAGTCAGTCTCACACTGAGACTCAAAATGTGTGCTAAAAGAGAAAGTGCTGCCAATCTGCTCTCCATAGCCATGATTGGCTGACTTGAAAATAGCAAAGGTGATAGCAATGTTAAACACACAATTCTCACACAGCCATGTCAGGCTTTGGGGGAAACCATCCTTGTGATATTAATTGATGATCAACCAAATGTGGTTCAAAGTTTAAAAGCAATAACATTTTATTTTGCACATGCCTTTTTCTTGCAGGTTTGCCTACTGGCCATCTTCATATCGTTTTATTTTTGTTCAGCTGTTCACATGAAAAAAGAAAACCAATTGAGCTTTCTTCGTTTTCATTTAAAGTAGAGAACTTTTTCAAAGTACAACCAGATGCAGCGAATGTAAATACGGAATGTGGGTCCCAAGTGCTGCCCGTCTGGACCCCATACTCGACACAGACTTTGAGATCCTTCCCTCTTTCTCTCACCCATGGTTTTTGTTGGGTGAAACATAAGGAGTGCTGTACCAAATAGCCACTAAAATATGCACGTCTCCGAAGTCACATATGTTGCTGTAATTTTCACTGTCTAGACCACTTCTAAATGGAAGCATTTCCATACTGATTGTCCAAAGATAAAATGTAAATTACCCAAATAAATGTGAGCATGTTAGAGAAAATGCTGAAGTTCTGAGGCGTTTAGAAAGTGCACACCTGCTCTTTATTGAAACATAAAGATCCTAATTTCTCCAACATTTTCAGTTTTCAAAAAAGAACACCAGCAAAACATATGCAAATACTTCCATTTACTAAAACTTCTGAAACTCAGGGAGGTAATATTTTACACTCGAGAATCCTTGTTTGTTTATAATAAAACAATTAACGGTATTAGAAATTTACCCATTTTTCTGTGATGTAAATTTTTTGGAAGATTAAAGCATTTCTGTTAGGAAATCAAGACAAATTGACACCTTGAAAGTCAAAATAAGCGTCTTAGTAATAAGACCAGGGAAATTACTGGGACCCTTTGAGCTATCAGGATGGTTCATTTGTGAGCAAGTTACAGACAGCTGAACTATTCCCACTGGCCTCTAAAGTAAGGAATTTCCCACTGAGGAATCCAAAGATGCTGAATGCATAACTACCACATTCATATCCGTAACTTGATTGAGATCATACTTTAGGATAATCTACTTTGTTTTCATTTCATTTCACACTTCAAAAATTCATTCGTTACAAGTCATCAGAAAGAGAGATTAAGATTATGTAATGATATTGAAAATTTTAAATAAGAGGCAGCAAAACTGGCCCTCAATATTATATAGCAGAGCAAGGTGATCTTTAGTCTTCCCAATATATCATTTGTTTCTTTACTGCTTTAGTCAACTTCATTCTCTACTTACTATTTTTAGAATATTGAAAAAAAATAATAAAAGTTACCAATACTACAAGTTCACCCGAAGTGAAGAACTGAAATTTCTGGCTTTCTCCTAGTCCAAAGTACTACGGTAGGAGCACAATTAGGAAAATCAAAGTAATAAACGAAACAGTCAATTCAAGCCACAGCAGAGAAGGTGTGTGGATGTAGATGGCCTTCCTATACAGACACCCCACTCCCCATGCGGGGGATTTTCATGAGGAAGGAAACTGGTCAAGTGCTTGTGAGAGAGGTGCTGCCACCTCCTTTAGCAGTTTGAGCAATGGAATAGTCGCTTCTGTCTCTCCAAACTGGCTCCAAGCAATGCCAGGCCCTGGGTTTTACAGTCAGAGACAAAGACGGCCAATACTCTTCCTGAAGGATCTCCAGTCCACAGAGAAACGGATGTTTCTAAATTGCAAATACAGACATGGAAAGGGTGTTGGGAAACGCATCATTTTCGATTTCTAGATTTTCTAAAAGTAAAAATGTACAGGCCTGCCTTCTCTCCAGTTCCTCTGGTGCTGTGAGCCAATCATCAGCAACAATCCTCAACACTCTGGAGCTTGTTTTTAATCCCTGCTGTTTCCACAATTTGCATTGTCATACCTTGGTTTGTGTTTACTTTTATTCTTTTTATTCAGGAGTACCTATTGGAGAATTTGTATCTCAATTTAAGAATAGTCTTAGAAAACATATTCTCACAGAATCTTCAAACTCAAAATCTCTCCAGTTTTTCCACCTCTCCTTTTCGAACATATATTAGACGTGCATTGGATATTCAGATTCTATTAACCAAGATTCTCACATGCTCACTGGTATTTACCTTCTATCTATTATCCATCTATGCAATATTCCAAGTCCTTTCCACTCTCTTCATCTTAGTGATTCTTCTTCGTTGGGTCTACACTGCTGAATCTGTCTATTGCAATACTGTGTTTCTCCCAGCTCCCCCATCTTTGGACTACATGTTTGTGAACTTCATTGTCTGTGTGATTTAGTTATTAAAAGGATAAATTTGTTATAAATTCAGAGAGTGGAGTTTATTTGAGAGGAATCAGAGGAAGTCATGTTTCTAGGACAGTTCTGGATCCTGACAATATCATGAAAGACCAGATCCATGAACTAGGATGCCATGCATAATTACAGTCTCCACACCTCTCTCCCCTCGCAGTCTCTGAAATGTGCACACTGCCTTTCTCTATATCCACTGTGTCATCGCTCTAGTTTATTGATTGGCATTAACAGACGTCTATATCTTTATTAAGCCAGTAGATGAAGCAGATGAATTTCTTTCTCATCTTCAGTATCAAAACCTTTGGGAAATATAGAGGCCTCTAAAAATATGCCGCGTTCTAAGAAAAAATACTTAGCAACTCTTTAGACACAAGCAAATTGTGAATCAGACTAGAAGATAGAAGTCCCCTCTGGACTAGGCTTCTGTGACCGGAGGTCAGGCATGCCACAGCGCAGGTGGCTGAGATGTGGTGGGGGCACTAGGAGGTTCCAGGACAAAGTGCCATACTGTTGAACATGCTTGAGACCACACCAGTCAGCAAAGCACCAGCTCTGCCCAAAATATTGTCTTAAAGAAGGTCTAATGGTGGCAACTCACCTCGTGATGGGGAATAGGAAATCAGTGCTGCACATCTTCAACGTCCATCCTAGAGGTTCAGATGTGCAGTATTCTCCTGAAAATGAAGTCTCCCTCGCACAAGATCCTGCATTTCATCACTCCTCCCAGAACCATGCAGCCAGTGGTATTAAGTGTCTTCTCTGGGTCCTAGCAGTGAGACCAAGTGACTAGCATTTGTCAATCTGATAGGTGGCTTCTACCTCTTAAAGAGGCATAGCACTAAAAGTTCTCAAATCAGAGATAGAAAGTTCAGATGCATAGAAGTTAAAAATACAGTTAATGTCTTCTAGTAAATAGTTAGATGTTCAAGCACTGAAGAATCAAAAATTTTAAGGAAAAATAGAAGGAAGGCTGCCTGAAAATTTGATATTGGTCAGGACCACAGTGTGCATCCTACATTCAGACTTTATCACTGATATTTGATTTTTTTTACATAATCAATAATCTTGAAAGAAAATTTTAATGAGAAACACTCCTTTGTATTTAGAGACATGTTCGCCCCTTGCACTGCTCTTCATTCCTTTACGGTGATTCAAGTTAACACGTTGTACAACTTGGCTGAGTTTGAGGAGCATTATTTCTTATAGTGAAACCTGACTGGTAGCAAATTCTCTTTACTTCTGTAGATCTGAAAACCCTTATTTTTAAGTGATGTTTGCATTTAGCACAATAAACTAGGTTGACAAATATGCCCGCTTCCCCCAGTTTTAATAAAGTTTCTTTTGGCTCACACAGTTTCTCTGAGAAGACTGTGTTCATTTTCTCTGTCCCTCTGTGAGTAATGTGTACATTTTCCCTGTCATATTTTGAAATAATTTTTTCCATTATGCCAGTTAGAACATGTAGTTTTGCTCTCCAACAAGGCCCTGTTCATTTTCTTTTAGCAGGTGCTATCTGTTTCCAGTTGCATCATTTTTATTGGCGTATCTTTAACTTCACCTATTATTCTGTCTCCAGTGTCGGCTCAGTTGTTAGGCCCATGCAGGGAAGTTTTCACTTTGAATATATTATAATTCTCAGTTACAAAAATTGCACTTGATTCCTTCTTGTTCGTCCCATTATTTATTCATTACGTTCAAGTTTTTCATTAAATTTATAAACATAGCTGTAATATATGTTTCAACATCATCTTTGTCATTTCTGCATTCCCTATTATCCAGTTTTAGTTCTGGTTATAGTTAAAATGTTTTCTGCTACTTCACACATTTAGTGATATTTGATTGCATACTAGATACGAGGAATGTCATGTCTAAGGATCAAATATCTGGATTCTGTTAACTCAAGACACTTTTGACTCTAGTTCAGGTGGTGAACTAAGTAGTGTGAGACCAACTGGATGGGTTTGAGCCTTGTCTTAAGCCCTTATGTTGGATCTGCAGAGTTGTTTGCTCCAGGTCCAGCCCCAACTGAAGGTATGATCCTCCCTAATGCTCCACACTTTCAGCATGGTGACCTGAGTCGACTCTGCAATAAACACACATTTTCAGTGATAACATGAGTTTTGAGACTGTTGATTTTATGGAGACCTTGTGGAGTGTTCCCTGAACATGCACAGCCAAGCTCTCAGACAAAGGCTCAGGGAACAAACACGCAGACTTCTGGAGTACCATCTCCATGCAGATTTCTCTTCCAGGACCTGTCCCACCTCACAGCTCTGCACTGTCATGCCAACTGGCTGAGAAGACTGTTGTGTTTGACTCCCCCTTCTACCACTGTCATGCAAAAAGTGACTCCAGGCAGTAGACAGCACAATCATAAGGCTAAAGTCATTTTTTTTTCTTCTCAGAGACCACAGTCTTGTGCTCCCTTTTATACAATACATCTGGGAAGAATTATTCCTTTATCTTTTACTTTCTTTTATCTAATTGTTTATTGCAACTCCTCTTTTCCCATATATTATTCAGAAGTAGACATTTAGCTTTGTTTTTCCCAAATAATTTACTCATGATAGTATATGAAGGTGTTGATTATTTTAGTACATTAAAACAACTGTGATATTCATCAGGACCACAGTGTGCATCCTCATCCTCTGCTTAATTAGTAGGAAAAGTCACAATGGTAGAGTGGGCAGTACTGGGGACAGCATGCTTGGCTTCTTACTCTTGCTCTGTGCTGTACTCTGAGCAAGCCAGTGAGTTTCCATTTTATCTTCATGTCCTGTCACAGCTCAGTTGACAGGGCCTACATTAGTGCATGTGACTCAGTAGTAAATAGAGGATACATAAACAAAATTCTGGAGTGATTCTTGGATCTATATTTCCTAAATGGTGGTAACTCATTTTGATTTTGCATGAGAAAGCAATTTTATTCAGCTACTCACACTGTATGTGATGATTTTCAGAACAAGTCATTTGGTGAACTTTCAATCTCCCACTTGCAGTACAGGGTCATCCCGTATTGTTGATGTTAACAGTAAGACCATTGGACTGAGGCTCACTTCACAGTAACTGTCACATTGAACAAGCACTCCTAGGAGCCCCAACCTGAATATCTGGTGGCAAATATCCTTAAGTCTATAGTGTCTTTCTCCCAGGAGCTGGGAATTAAAACATAGCAACTCAAGTTAATGAACTATTGACACAGGACAATAGTTGATGAATACACTTGAACTTGATTCTGAGAAGTAAAGTGGCTCATGAAACATGGAACAAAATAAAACACATTCAGAAGCGGACAGGAGACAATGAGGAAAGTGAGACCGAACCCACCTCCCACCTGATGGCCTGAGCTGGTCCTGGTTCCAGATCCTCTCCAACCATGACTGCACTTCTTGCCCAATTTCAATGAGGGCTTCTGATTTTGTTTAATTCATCTTCTGTCTCAAGAGGGCTTGATTAGATTTATTTTTTTGTTGAATGAAATCATCCCTAAAACAAAGCTCACCCATGTAAAGTCCAGTGTTGAGAGATGTGGAAGCAACTAAGCATTGGAATGAAACATAAATAAGGATTTAAGAGTGTTTCATCAAGTTTGATTGTTCTGGGCGTTAAGTTTATAGATTTCATTCAGATTCCGTTCAAAGCTATGAGTCTTTCTTCCACACTAATTTTTCCATGCAATTCAATAGGACTTACAAATTTCATGAAAGCTATGTATGAATTCTAAAAAGTTATGGGTGAGTTATGTTAATAAATGAAATTTCAATTTATGGAAAGATATTTTTCTAGGCATGAAATTTTCAAAAGCACAAAACATTAATTGACAGTTGAATTGTTATTCTCATGAGACGTTGAGTTTTACTAAAGCTTTTGCTACACATAAAAATTTCACATGTATCCTTCTCCCTTTGTTATCTTAGATGCAAAGCTGAATGTCATAGTATAATGTATTTTGGGTTTAAAGAAAGGCTTCTATTGAACTGGAAAGTTTTTTTTGAAAAATCTGAAATCGTTTATTCACAGATGTTCTATCAAAGTGTTTTTCAAAAGCACTGTGCAGATAGCATGATTTCAGAGATACCAAAGAGGCTGCCTGCCCAAAAATATCTCTCCCGATGGTGTGTCATTTCATCGTCTGCAGTTCAGTCCTGTGAGCAGTCCCTCTGCAGGCATCTACTTTTAAAATGCCATTACTGTCGGTCTAGAAATGTGGAGAAAAGGTAGTCCTGCATAATTGTCTCCCAAAGTTGTGTTCTGCTAAAAGGTATTTTTTTTTAGGTCCCATTAAAAAACAGCTTGTCAGTAGCCACTGATTGACAGCCAGTGTTCTCTCTTAGATTCAAAGAGGCAGAAAATCCTTCGTGGGGGTCATGAACCAAATAGGATGAGCTATGGAAGCACAGAGAACAGGGCCTTTCTGAAAAGTGTGTTAACCCTGCAAAGATAAAGCAGGTGAGACCAGAAGAGGGATGTCTAGAGGCAGCAGGGAAGGAAACAGTCATGGGCAAGAGGAGACCACTGTGGTAATAACTTCCTGTTCAGTTTAATGAGAGTCAGGTAAGGAATCAACAGAGGTCAAAACTTACTCTTGCTCTGAATAAAAAATTAAAAACAAAAATAAAATAGAAAGGAGACAAGGAAGCTTGCCAGTTTTAAAGGAATTTTTTAAATTGAATGCATGTAAAACTTTATATATAATTCTGAGATTATATCAACAGACCAGGCAGGATAAAAGATAAAAATGCATGTATTAAGTAATTTCTAGGTATGTGCAATACTAGATATAGAAAGAAATAGAAGTGAGAACTAAGTCCCTTAAGGACTGACCAAGGACCTTGATAAGGGTTGTTTTTAAAAATGGAAATTGGCTGTCTTGATTCATTTGGAGTCTCCAGAGCAAGATTGCCTGGGTTCAGACATCTTCCCTCCCACACATGCAAATATAATTGTGTGTCTCTGGCTTAGTATTTCTCTATTTGTAAAGTGGGAGATGAACTCACAGGGTAACTGCAGGACATGAGTGAGTTAATGTGTGAAACTCATATAACAACACTTGGGCTCATCACTCATGGACCAACAAATACTAGCAATTATTTTTTATTTTAGAACGGTATTTCACCACTCATTATAAAGATTACTTACAATGTACAGTCAATAGTTTGTTCTGAAGCTCACCCATGATGAGTGCATGACTTTCTTCTTTTAGCAATCAGTGCTGCAGGAGACATCTGCTCCATCAATCAATGGTAAATTAACAAGTCAGTTGTTGACAAGGCTGAATGACAGCAGAAAAACCTCCAAAGCCATTCTAAACCTCTTAGGACCGTGCTCTACTGAAACACTCCATTTCGGTGATGGCAAATGTCATAGAAGAAACAGCCTAGTAAGTAAAAGGGGAGGGATTCAATCATATAATTTTGTATGGGAAATCTATAGAAATCACCTGTTCCAAGGCCCTCGTGTTGCAGAGGAAAGAGTGCGAGGGACAGGGAGGTTAAGTGATGAGAATGAAAGTGCACAGCTGTTTGACAATAGCAGAGCCAAGACTGACCCAGGCTTGCTGGTTCCCAGGGTCATGGGCCAGGCAGCCCCTCCTCGTGAGCTGCATTGGGTCCCACACAATTCAATATGACTAGATTTGTTTTCCCCTTGATGAGAGATTATAGGCACTTGATTCCTTTATTTTTTAATTGAATATCATTTTTAACTTCATTTATTTGCCTAGAGATGAATTAATTGTATTCTTTCCTCTTTCAAATGCATCCTATCCTGGAATTGGAAAGAACACCGAGTTCTTGCCAGAGTCTGGGGCAGTACCCCTCACCCACCATTTGCCCTCCCTGGTATCTCTTGAGACTTTTTTTTTAATTGGTCGTTCAAAACATTACATAGTTCTTAATACATCATATTTCACAGTTTGATTCAAGTGGGTTATGAACTCCCAATTTTACCCCGTATACAGATTGCTGTATCACATCAGTTACCCTCAGCAGGCTTCCTCACCAAGCTAAATGCCCTCTTTCCCTATTCATCAGGAATATACTTTTGAAATAGCAAAAACATGCACATTGTGAAAGAAGAAAGTCACCAAAAAAAGAAAAAAAAATAGAGCAGGGAGATTTTTTTTTTCTTTTTTTAATGTTCCGTGTCTGAGTCACAACTTCCATTAGAACTCACCAAACTTGTTTTTTTTTCTTTTTTTTAATTCAAAGTTAGTTTTGGTAGCTGCCTTCAGTTACAGGAAGCATTTAAAAGCTCTTCTTCCCACCATGTTTCCTGGCAGAGTACTTGGTTTCTCTGCTTGGGAGGTGGATATGGAAAGATGAGCATTTATCAACCCCTGTACCTGATGTTAAGATATTTTGCCTTAGTTTCCATCTTACAGTGTTGATCTTCCCAATTCCAAAGCAACCTCTGCCTGAAGCTCTCCCAGCTGCCTTCCACATCTTCTCAGAGACCTCAACTTCCCAGGAATGAATGTGTGTGCTGGGGCTCCCCATACTGGGGCAGCTGGCTTCGAGCCCACCTCACACCCTCCCTCTATACACAGAGCTTAATTATCTAGAACCCATGTGAATGCAATTATAAGAATATTGATGAGTTGTACTTATTTTCCAAAGAAAATGATGACACTGGTTTAAAAATGTATGGAACTCAATATATAGCTACTAGATATTCTAAAACTGCCATTTGGGGAGAACTATTTTCATTTATAAAATTAGTACAGGTGCACACATTTTAGACCTTTAAAATTATAGTCTCAAATCTATGTAGCTCAAATTGATGTTGATGTTGAAAATATAATTTTGATTGCAAAGACTTGCCAAATAAATCTTCCTAACACTATCAAATGAAATGATTCGTGACCAGATCTCATTTACAATGGTTTGCAGTATTCAGTTCCTTTTAATTTTTTCATTACATTCTCAATTTTCTAGTTCCTTGAATATGCTTATTAAGTTACTATAATTGCAACCTACACCATTTTATATAATAGAATAGCTTAGTACTAGTTGTATGTCTCTGCTACTCACTTACCGATGAATCATACTGAATGTTCTATCTATATAAATCCCTTCTTAATAAGTCATTATTCTTTATTATCTCTATTGTTAGTTTTGCACAGACTTTACTTTTATTGGACAAACTTATGCATGCAAACTCACAATAGAGTATGTTTTATTTACTTTTCAAAGTAGTACAAGGACTATCTCTAAGAAACAAAATGGGACATTCTTGTATAAGCACATTGCACCTGCATGTTTTGAATGTAATTAGACCAAATCAATTAAAATTAGATGAGCTCCCATATCCCCTTCTGTTGCAGAACTAGAGTTTCTGTGTTGCAGTTATTATATATTTTTAAAAATATAAATCATTTTAAAAATCTCTTTAAAGTTAGCTTCCCTGGTGCATTGTTGTTTTTTAAAAATCACTCAAAAGAAAAGAGAAGATGGCTAGAAACTGCCAGTCTCAATTAGCTAAAGCTCTCTTCCAATGGCAGCTCTCCATTTAAAAGCTGTGGCTTTCCGAAAGCTGAATTTCATGAATATTGGAAACATCAGAAACAAACATGGGCTCATTAGAATTCTTCTGCTTCATGACTTTCTCCTGGTTTGTGACCCACCCTTTCACAGAGCTGGCTGCAGAAGTAAGAAGTGGTCGGTCACTGACCCACAGCTTCCACATTCATTTTGTTGGCTCAGTAAGTGTCGCAGGCCAGCCGTGGGCTGTGTGTGTGAGCTGTGAACATTGGAGCGCAGGAGCCGACTGCACTGACACTGCTGCTCTGTCTGGGCTGTGCACATATGTGTCGTTTCCTCTCACTCTGCCTTTGGTCCCACACAGCACCTGAGACCGGTTTGATGTCCATCCATCTACTGACCACAAGACATCAGGAAGCTAGACTCAGCCCCCTGAAAACTGACCCCTTGCCTCATTTGGGTAGAACTTTCTTGAGTGCCTTCCCCTCAATAAATACTTCAGATGCGCCCTCTCTTTTTGTCTGCCTCTCTTGCTTCCCTCGTGGGAGCTGGGCCGAGGAGCTGTCACTGAACCCTAAGAAAAGGGTACTTTCTTTGTGTGATTATTTCATGCCAACCCAAATTCACCTGGAGTAACCCTGAATGATTTAGTCTCATGTTGCAGCAAATAAGTATTATCTTCATACAGAGTTGAGATATAATAATGAGTTTTACACTAATTAGTCCTTGAAATTGTGGTTCCAGTTTATAATAAAATGATCTTTTATTATAAAAGATACTTGTAGCAGAAAAAATTCTTGCTTGATTCACTCATATCAATGCTTTCGAACTGGCCCTGTTGACATGCTATGTTAGTTCACTGCCAGTGTTTTATGAATATTAAACTCTAGAGTTCTCACCACTAGAATAGAACTAAAATCTCTGAATCAGAATAAATCGTTGCCAAGTTCTTCATAGTAAACATAAGTAACATTAATGTCTTCCTAACAGGGATTAAGATTCTGTTATTGAAGCAGTAAGCATCTCTGAATAAACAAGATGCCTACCAATACTAGAATTTGGAATTGCTTGACAATTGACATGCAACCTCATCGTATACACAGTAAATCTGTGAACATCTCCAACAGAAGCAATGGAGAAACTCAGTAATTTGCCAGGCATCACAAGATGGTATGATAGCATGATTTTTTTAGCTCAATTAAAGCGTCACTTATAAACACAAAATTAATAAATAGTGGTTTGCAGATCAAGGGAATAGACTGTGCAGAGCCTTCTGAATGCAATTAAACATCCCTTTGTCGTCAGCATGCCCTTTTCTTAATTAAAGCTACATTTCTGCTTAGAAACCTTTAAATTTTATACATAGTCAAAAAACTATTGCATTTGGCCCCATGTGAGCTGAAGTCTCCTTGTTTTATTGTGCATTCAGGCATGGTTCAGTCACTTATTTCTCCATGACAGAAGTTTTTGTTGCATATTCATGATATTTGTGTTGAGACGTTCACATTTGTATTTCCTACCAACTTTTTTCATGAAGGAGCTTTATCTGATTTAGTTCAATTTAAGAGACTGAAAATTTTTAGTTTTTCTTAAAAACTCATTCAATGAATTGCAAGGTAGTTCAACTATCCAGCTCTTCAGGTTGTCCAGCCTAAACATTGGAGGCATTCTTCAGCTGATCCCTTTGTCCTTCGGGTAAACCCAGTCACTTTAGACTTGGAAGAGCTGCATAGAGTAAGATTACTAACGTGTTTACCAATGAAGAAACTAAAATTTAGAAAGTGTAAGTAACTTGTGCCAGGTTAACCATCCATTTGTGAAATATAATGACTAAACTCAAGTACATCTGGCTCAAAATGCTTTCTACCATAGCTCAAATCTGGGAGCACTGTTGTGTGAGGAGTCTCAGGAAAAGAAATGGCTGGAGCCTGGCCTGTATTCTAAGAGCAGAGAGGGCACAACACTGCTTCTCACAGTTGCAACCATTGTGCTGCAGGAGGGCATGTGTCTCATAGCTGTATGGGAAACTATAGAAAAATAATTAGAAACAAAGGGATCACAGGTGGAATGACAGGTAGATGGACGATAAAGATTAATGTAGGGAAGTAATTTATGCTTGATAGGCATTTTAGGTAGGAGACTTCAAAAGCAGGGAAGAATCCAAAAAAATGTCAGGGCATAACATAAGATCACAAGAATATAGTGTCTGCTCAACTAAAATTGTGTCTAAGAGAGGTTCTCTCCTTCAACTTTTGTCTACGTCAGGAAAGCCATTCATAAAATGGAGAGACATGAACCAGCACACAATGTCAGGGTATTTAAGGCTATACACAGTCCTTAAGACAGGTGATTGTTACACAGGGATTACTGAAAGTAATATAAACTTCCTGGAGACAGTTGGATTCAAATCCTAAATATTAGCAACCTGCAGTAAGACATTGTAACACAGTTTAATATGCACTGTGCTTGCTTTCAACTCATGCATAGCAAATTCAAAACAAATGCACAGAGAATTGTTTGGTGGTTGTACTTGAAAATCTGGTGCTGAATTTGAGCAAGCCATCTGGTTTATAAAAGTTTTGAACAGTGCATGCCAGCTGAGATAAAGTACACAGCAAGTGGCCTGCTGACTACTGGGGCATTCTTTTGCTCTTTTAGTGTTACATGCTCTGGATCAGGGGGAGGATCTTATAGTCCATTAAGACTATTTGCTTAATTATTGGTGCAATTATTTTCTTGATTAAAAAGAAGGAAGAGAAAAACCATTATTATTCAAGGATTTAATGAATTGGAAGCTAGAAAATTATTTTTCTTTCTGGGTTAAAGACCTAAGATGATTATTTTATTAATTGCAGTTAATTAGGTTTGCACTATGCTATTATCCAAGATCAAATTAATAATAGGGTAATTATAACAATAGCATTAATATTAATATAAGTCATCACCTTCAGCTCTCTCAGTATTTATTATTAGGATTTTCCAGTGCATTCATTATTGGGCTGGGATAGATGATTTTTAAAAATGGTAATTGTTTGAAATATTTAAAAAATGACAAAATTATAGAATTTGGAGGGAAATGGATGGCATTAGAGCAGATTATGCTAAGTGAAGCTAGTCAATCTTTAAAAAACAAATACCAAATGACTCCTTTGATATAAGGGGTGTAAACAAGGACAGGGTAGGGACGAAGAGCTTGAGAAGAATATTTACAGTAAACAGGGATGAGAGGTGGGAGGGAAAGGGAGTGAGAAGGGAAATTGCATGGAAATGGAAGGCGATCCTCAGGGTTATACAAAATGTCATATAAGAGGTAAGGAGGGGTAAGTCAAGAGAATACAAATGGAAGACATGATTTACAGTAGAAGGGGTAGAGAGAGAAAAGGGGAGGGGAGGGGAGGGGAGGGGAGGGGGGATAGTAGACAATAGGACAGACAGCAGAATACATCAGACACTAGAAAGGCAATATGTCAATCAATGGAAGGGTAACTGATGTGATACAGCAATTTGTATACGGGGTAAAAGCGGGAGTTCATAATCCACTTGAATCAAACCGTGTAATATGATGTATTAAGAACTATGTAATGTTATGAACGACCAATAAAAAAAAAAGAAAAAAAAATGGTAATTGTATCACAGCAGTTGTGACATGGATAGCAACTACCATGGGACTGGCTGGGAAGCTTTCTTAAGAAAACTCACCTTCCTCAAGCATGAGGTCCACTCTTCCTTCCCAGATCTCGTCCCTATTCTCCTAGCCCTTCCCTAGTCTTCTGGGACGTTGCATCTATACATCTTTTAATTCACCTGTTTTCCTTTCTCCTCGTTTTCTAACCTTTCAAAAATAACTACAGAACACAAAGAAAAAGTCATCACAGAGCTTGCTGATAATTATCAAACATTCACGTCTATTTACTGATTTAATTATTTGGCACTTCCTGAAAAATAACTAGGAGTAGCAAAATTTATATTAGAAATAATTTTTATAAAAACTCAGCTCCATAGGTTATTCTTGCCCTCTCCCAAACTTTTTCTTCTGTCTTATATTTTTATTGCCACTTAAAAATTACACAAGCAATTCTTGCTTACTGAAAATAACAAAAAAAAATATATAAGAATGTAAAAACCAGAAAGAGAAGCTTTACGCTATATGAGTCTCTATGTATGTGAGCACTTTGGGGTTGATCCTTCCTGGTGTACTTCCCTCCTCCCTATGATGGATTTCTCACCCTGGCCCTGTCCAGGAAGATGGCCACCTCTCAGTGTTTCCAGACTCCTTATGGGTCATCTGGCTTTTCATCTACTCACTCTCAAATCTATTATTTAGGGTGTAAATGTCACCTTTTCACACTCAATAAATCTTGGCTCTAATGACACAAAGCCTGGTTCCCTCAAAGCTCTTCTTTCTGCCATGGACTTCAAAAGTCAATTTTTTATACTAAGGCAGGGCCATGATTCTTTCTCTGGGTATTTCTATGGTAACAACCTTGAGCTGAGGTCAGAGTGTGATGGCTTTTCTGGTACTACAGTGAAAAGAACTAGAAAGGAAAATCACCCAGGCTTCTGTCAAAATAGGACATATATATGGGAGAAGATCCATGGTTAATAAGTAGATCCACTTTGACACATAGTTTTTCAATGAGATCACAGTCTTTCCCAAC
The DNA here is from genome assembly GCF_045843805.1 of Urocitellus parryii. Lineage (NCBI taxonomy): Eukaryota > Metazoa > Chordata > Mammalia > Rodentia > Sciuridae > Urocitellus > Urocitellus parryii. The sequence goes on along the minus strand of NC_135543.1, from coordinate 8,862,331 downwards.
ATGTTTTTTCCCTGCTTTGGTCATTATGAATGTATTTCTATGTCATTATACATATACAGATGATTATATTTTCTTATTTTGATGTGTCAGCATTAAGTAATCTGTTCTTTATTGATGAAAAACACTACAGTGAACATCTCTAGACATATTCTAATTAAAATACCTAGATGCAGAATCACTGGATCAAGGTTAGTCATATTTTAAGTCGTATATAGTTTTATCAAATGCTATCCATAAAGTATTAAAGAATCTGACCATACTAGGCCACTTCCTAAAGGTGGAGTACAAACACTGCTGTGTTCCTGCTTCTTCAGACTTTTGCCAGCATAGTGATTTAAGGATTCATTTAAAAAATTCAACCAATAATCACGATATTACCACTAAATTTTATTTTAAATTGTAGAAGGGTACAATACCTTTATTTTATTTATTTATATGGTGCTGGGGATTGAACCCAGTGCCTCATACATGTGAGACAGCCGCTATACCACTGAGCCACAACCCCAGTCCCACTAAATCATTTTTACTGCTTTTTTTTTTTGAGAAATACTTATTTTAAATTAATAGGTGATTGTGAAATAAAACATTTGGGCAAAATAACTAGATTTTTTCAAATGTTGTGTGCTAAAGGCTTTATCATGTGCAGATAAGACACTGAATTAAGGCTCTTTAAATGATAGGAAGAGTTTTGTTCAGACTGAATCAAATCTTCAGATGATATTCGCTCATGGATTGCATTACCTCTTGAATAGTATTTTTGTTTTCTTCAATTCCATATGTAGATATAAGAAATATTATGATTGAAAGAAATGGAGCCAAAATAAAACACAAAACATACAAGGAAACAAATCAATGTGCCACAGTCTGGGGGAGAATTATCAAATACAGAATATAAAATGAAGCTGTGCATGCATTAATTAAAGAATAAAATATATTTCTTTCTAAAGGCCATGAGATAAAAGACTAATGAAGACCAAGCACTGAGGAGGAAGGAAAACAACTTTAAAAATAAAAAAAAAAAAACAGTTGAAATTGAGAGCATGATACATGAACGAATGAGTGGAAATTTAAATAAGGATTATTGACTTGAAAGATGTTAAAAATATAAATAATATATTTGCAGAGGAAGGAGGGAAGGAACAAGAATACAAGATAGAAAACATCAATGAAGGTCAGATTATTGGAAAATAAGAGATCAAATATTTATCTAATTATAGTCCCATAGAAGAGTGGAGACAGAATTAAGTAGTACAAGAATCCAACAGAGAGAAAACTGTCAAAATACAAAACATGAATTCACACAGAAAGAAGCATAATGAACCATAATTTTAAAAATAAACAGATAAAAATAAAAGCATATCTAAACACATCACTGTGAAATTCTAGAACATCAAAGCTAGAAGGTAGAATTTAAGTGCATCTAAGAATAAAACAATTCAAAAAGTCACCTAAAATAACATAATCTGAAAAAAATGATAATTAGGACTAAACATTTAAATACAAATAAATCATGCAAAATATTATAAAAATGACTTTTGAATTATATCTCTTTTCAGAAAAACTGATGTTCAAAAATAAGAGGAGTATAAAGATACTTTCAGATAAATAAAAAATTGAAAGTGTTTGTCACAACACACTACCACTGCAGAAACATTTAGTAGATGCACTTCAAGAAGAAAAATAATCCAAAATGAAAAGCCTGAGATTAAAAAATAAATGAGAAACACAAAGTGCTAAACATATAGATAAATCTAAAAAACTTTATAACATAGTAACAAAGATGATGATGATAACAATATGTTTTATGTAGAGGGTTAAAATTCAGAATTAAAATACCTACCTACTCAAGAGAGTGAGAAGGCAAGCCCAGTTTAGGAGAAAGTATTTGCAAAATAGCTATCTGATAGAGAATTATTATTCAAAATATACAAAGACCTCCTAAAACTCAGCAGTAAGAAAAGAAAAAACTTGACTTAAAAATGGGAAAAGGATGTTAACAAATACCTCAACAAAGAAGACAGACAGATGGAACGTAAGGACATGAGAAGATGTCATGAGAGAAAGGCAAATTAAAGCAACACCGAATAGCGTGGCCCAAATCCAGAACACCCACTACTCCAAATGGGGTAGTTTGGGGAGTTTGAAGCAAGGGGAACTCTCATCATTGCTGGTAAACAAAGTGGTGCAGCCACTTTGAAAGACAGCTTGGCAGTTTCTTACAAAATTAAATATATTCTTATATGAAAACTTGTGTTCAGACAAACACCTGCACATGAAGATCGATCGCAGTCTTATTTAAAATTACCAAAAGGTTAAAACAACCAAGACAGCCTTCAGTAGGTGAGTGAATATTTAAACTGTGGTATATTCATAGTGCTGAAAAGAAAAAAAGCTTTCAAGCCATGAAACAACATGGAAGGATCTTACATGCATAGGGTCTAGTGAAAGAAGCAGATATGAAAAGGATAGCACTGTGTGATTCCAGCTATGTGGCATCCTGAAAAAGGCAAAACTCTGGAGACGGAAGGTATATTTGGCTGCCATAGGTTAGGAAGACTGGAAGGACAAAATATCACAGGAGGGACAAGATATCAGGAAGATATCACAGAACACCGTTAGGGCGGCGAAACGACTCGGCATGACACTATAATGTGAGTACGGGTCATAGTACACCTGTCAAAGCCCATGCAATGTACAACTGCAAGAGTGAATGCTGATGTCAGCCTTGAACTTTGGATGATGCACGGTTGTCAGCTGTAGCGAATGCACCTCTCTGCTGTGATGTGGTGACAGAGGGGAGTCTCTGGGGAGGGGTGCCATCTTGGAGGTCCTGTATCTTTTTTTTTTTTTTTTTTGGTTTTTAAAATAATTTTTATTTTTTAAAAGTAAATTGTACATTACAGGGAAAACACACACACACACACACACACACACAAGCAAAGAACAAAGTCATCCAGTCACAAGAAGCTTAGTTGGACGTGTCCCTCTAGGTTGTGCGCATACGTACATAATATCTCATTTTGTGCGGTTGAGATTGTGGTAAGCATCATGCTTTTCCACACATCATGAATATTCACCAATTCAAAATCCCGAAGCTACATGAGTATGTTTTGATAACCAAGAATACACGACACCAACTCAATCTGTTATCCTTTCTTGGGGACAAAAATTTGGAGGTCCTGTATCTTCAACTCAACTTTGCTGTGAAATCAAAACTGATCTAAAAAAAATTCTATTTAAAAGTGAAAAAAATAGAGAACTATCATAAGCAGCCATGAAGGGGCAATTTCATGTGAAGTGTTCCAAATTCTCTGTGTTGCTTTGCAGTATCTTCAAAGAAGACAAGGTCAAAAAAATAGACCTCAACTGGAAAAATATGTTATTCAATAACAGATGTTATATTATAACATTTTACACTTTTAAATCAGTAGGGGGTAAAAGTGGGACAGAGAAGGAAAACAGAATGCTCAATGGAAAAAAAAGAGCTATAGACCAAGTGGAACAAATATAAAAGAAAAGTAAATTGGGAGAAACTAGTCTTGAGTATTACAATATTTTTTAAAACATGCATCAATGTAATAAACTTGGTTTATTAAAAGATAAGAGATTATAAAATTGAATTTAAAAGCCAAATGCAATTGTATGTTTTTAACAACAGACATACACAAAGCTTGAAACCATAGAATGTTGAAAGTAAAGAGAAGAAAATGGAATTAAAGGATAATACTAATCAAAGACTATGAAAGCTATATTAATTTTATATTCAAAAAGACTTTCCATCTACCAGAATGCTGTCACATTTTAAAGGCCGTACACACCTAAGAAAATATTCTCAAATTCTTTAAGAATAATAAATTTAAAATAGTAGCCAAAAATAGAATTATATAACCACTATATATTTATTATATTTTCAAATGTAGATGCAAATATATGAAGTAAATCTCAACAATCACCTGGGAGATATTATGTACAGAACGTGCTCTGTTCTACAAGGAAAGTAGAATTACCAATTCTACTACTACCAATTCTAAATAAAGTTTATATTTAAAAAATTTAAAATATAAACTATCTTAATTGGGAAATTTAATATGCTGCGATTGTTACTGCAAAGTATTAAAGTGATGGTGGCTGTTTGGGATCACTCTTGCTGCCTAATGTAATTGCTTGTCATAAAGCTTTCATAGACTAAAAATAAGGAAAAAGAAATGCAGAAAATATTTCTCATTGGATAAGGAAGATATAAAACATTTTAAATGAGTAATAATTAACATTTCAAAGAATATATCATTTTAGAGAAAAATAAATGATCATAATATTAAAAACCTGACAATTAATGAAATAATCAGCCTACATAAAAAGTAAAAAGGAAAAAAAATATTCAGGAATAAATGGAAGCGAATTAGAAGATCCGTGGGGCTGAAATTGTGGCTCTGTGGTAGAGCGCTTGCCTGGCACACGTGAGGCACTGGGTTCAATCCTCGGCACCACATAAAAATAAATAAATAAAATGAAGTTATTGTGTCCATCTACAACCCTCCCCCTAAAAAACTTAGAAGACAGGAGACAAAGGCAGGAGCAGAAGTTAATAAAATAGAAAACAATGATATAATAGAGAGAATTCACAGAATTAAAATGTAAGTTGAATATTATTAAAATTAGCAAAAGTCTGGCAAAACCAATCAAGAAAATATTCATTCTGTACAAATAATATTTGCAGAAAAAAAGAAATGATTACGCTGCCAGCAGTAATTTAAAAGATAATTATACTTTAAGCAAGTTTATTCCAGCTAAACTCATACCCAGAGTTTAACTGATGCACAGAAGAAAAGCTTTAAAACTGACCCATCAGGAGAGATAAGCAAGGATAATCCTAAAATTATTTTTAAAAACTCAACCACTATTAAACATCTTTTCACCAAAAAATCTATAGACTCGACTGTTTACAGATCTTTCTTCTCTCCACTGGAATTTATCTCCAGAGACATCTGTCTTTGAGGCCCTAAGGATTCGGAAACAACTAAACAATATGTGTAAATAAGACTCTTCTCATTAAGGGTCCTGACTCAGAGAAAATACAAGCAAAATGACATGGAATGAGATTTTTAAATAAAACCTAAATTCAGTATAACACATTCTAAAGCATATTTGAATCACTCAATAACAACTATCTGCCCAGATTATCAACTATCTTAAAAGAGGGAGCAAATAGATTAAAAGGGAAGTGAAGGCTAAAAGAGCAATAGACTATGAGGTGAACCCTGGGAAGCAAAGAGGGCGCTCGCTCCCCAGTTTTCCTCCTTCCACTCCAGCACAGACTGCTCCTTCCACCAGAGGGCACACTCCTGGTGGCCATCCTAGATGGGGAGAGGGGAGGGGTTCTCCCTGGGGAGAATTCTGAGACAAGGGTCTCAAGAGAACACAAAGCTTTCCATTCCTGCCTCTTGGAGCTGTTGGGAAACTCAAAACCATGGCCTCTTGCTAGACCTCTCACTGGTAATCTCAGCTGCTCAGGAGGCTGAGGCAGGAGGATGGCAAGTGAGAGGCCAGCTTGGGCAGTTGATCAAGAACCTGTGACAAAAGATTTAAAAAAGAGGCAGGGGAAGGCTAAGGGTGTGGCTGAGAGATACAGCACTCACCTAACATGAGCAAGACCCTGAGTTCAATCCCAGATTTAATCCCCAGTATCACAAAACAGCAACAATAACAACAAGATCAGCTTCCAATCCACACAACCCAGACAACTTCTACCTTCTGCACAAATGCAGAAGAAAACAGATTTTATTAAATAAGCATTAAGCTAGAATGTGATGAGCATTAGAGGTAACCCACGGAGGAGATGAAAATACAGAAAGAAACCTCCACTTTTATGTAGCCAAGCAGATGAAACCCAAACCATGTATGTCCCCAAGGTAATCAGTAATCAGTCCCCAAGGCAGAGGACTTGAGATCACCATTTACTTGATAATTGGGGTGACCATCTGTGTTAGGTCATTGCCATTAACCAAAGAAAAGCCCATTTCTCCAGTCTTGAATGGGAGTGCTTTTCTGGAGGAAGATAGACCCCTATTCACCACATATACTGGGAAGCAGGGATGATCTCCTCTGGACATTTCAAAGTGATGGCTCCTAGACATTAAGCAAAGCATTCCTGGGTTGCAAACCTGGTGAAAGATTTAGGCAAAAAGAGAGAAAGAATTTACAGTAAATAGTTCTCCAAAGTGAATTGGAGAAAGTAAATGGCCTAGAAATAAAAGGAGGAGTCTCTATCCCTTTCTTGCACCAAGGAGCTTTTGGTTTTATTTTCCTTATGAGATATTTTATTTACCTTCACAGGATCCAGTTACATCAAAAAGAAGTTCCAGATTCAGTTTTTCTACTGGAGAAACCACATGGAGTGGCCTGAGAGGGAAGGTACTCAACTGGGGATGGAGTTCAGTGGTAAAGGGCCCCTGGGTTCAATCCCAATAAACTAAAGGACTGGAGATTACAGAAAAGAACCTAGAAATCCAGGCAACAGTGAGAACAGGAGACACAGCTGCCTCCTGTTCATTCCCAGGAGACCCCTGTCAGCTGAGTGAAGAAGCCATTGGGACCCTCGGCGGAGGGAGGAAACACTATGTGGAGCTTGGTGTCCTGATCGTCCCTACTGGAGGCCCTTTCCCACAGGATTCTAGAGCCAATACAATGATTAGTGCGTTAAACAACACCAATTTAAAAAACAGAAAATAAAGTATATCTGGAAAAGTCACCGGCAATTCAAAACTACTTTGAAAGAGATGATGTCTAACACCAAAAGTGAGAGGCGAATTTCACCCACTTTCTTCCAGGAACTCATCTCCCCAGGTCGACCCCATCTGAATGTCTGACTTCTACTTATTCTTCAGTTTTCCAGCGAGCTCTGACTTTGCAAAGTTCATTTCTTTATAGAATTTTCTTATGATCTTTTATTATGAGCACTTTATCACGAAACATAGCACACTTTGTAGCCAATATTTTGTTTAAGGCCTGTTTTCTCCAATACCAGGACAAGCCAGGTAGCCCCATGATTGACCATTTTTGTGCCCAAAGTATAATTTAATCTATGAAGTAGAGTTAGGAAGAAAAATTTGATTTAATGTCATGATCTGTTTAACACCTGAACTTCCCCTTATCAAAGGAGTCTGGATCTTGAAGTCCTTAGATGACACCTCTTCGTCCTGTCCTGTGGAAGTAGACTCCCTGAACGCTCCTGCTGTTGGTGGCTTTGATTCTGAACCAGCTCTTCTGAGGTTTTTCACTTTACCGTCTTAAACTTTATGGTTTCATGATTTGCATTGAAAGGCTTGCTTTCATGTCTCAGATTCATGGTCAAAAATACCTCCCTGGATTTGAAGTTTGCTTTTTTTGGACCAGGATTCGGACTTTCCTTTCAGCCCCGTTTCCTTCGCCACCACAGGGAGGTAACCCATCTGGGAACTCTGGGCCTTCTTCTCTTCCCTGTGTCTGCGTGACTGGTCTTCCACCTACCTCTACTATGTCCCACTGAGCCTTGTGACAGAGGAAATAAGAGAGTAACTGGCAGTATATCAACAATTTGGAAATCTCAAGATGGCTAAGATGACCTTGAACCTTGTATTAAGAAAGGACCTTACACTTAGTCAACGTGATTACGTCCCCAAAGAACATGGTCAAATCCAAAGTGTTTCCAAAGTCATATTATATACCAAGTATTGTTCAAGAATTTTAGAAATTGGCTAATGTAATCTCTTTTTTTTGGGGGGGGGCAGGAAGGGAGTTACCAGGGATTGAACTCAGGGGCACTTAACCACTGAGCCACATCCCCAGCCCTAGTTTGTATTTTATTTAAAGATAGGGCCTCGCTGAGTTGCTTAGTTGTTGCGAGCCATCTGTGGGCTGTGTGTGTGAGCTATGCGCATTTGAGCATATGAGGAGACTGGCCTGGCATTGTGTGCTGATTGGGCTGGGTGACCTAAGTGGACCTTTCCTTTCACTCTGCCTGGGATCCCAAACAGCACCTGAGATGGGTGTGACTTGCCAAGATGTCAATCAATCTGCTGACCACAAGATATCACCAAGCAGGACTCCACCTTTTGAAACCCTATCCCTTGCCTCATTTGGGTGGAATGGTCTATCGAATGTCTTTTTCCTAATAAATAGAGGAGTCTCAGTGTGCTCTCTCTTGTTTTTTCCAGCACTGCCCAGCACGGAGCTAACTCGTGGGTCACAGAGCAGTCCAATCCTCGAAATTCACGTTCGTGTGTTGCATGGTTTCTTTGCCATTTTCTTCGTTATTGCTGGATCCAGCTCCTTTAAAGGAAGCTCATCTCATCAGCCTGGCCAACAGGCGACACTTAGTGCCTCACTTTTCCTGAGGCTGGCTTTGATATCACGATCCTCCTGCCTCAGCCTCCCTAGCTGCTGGGATTACAGGAGTGCACACTGCGCCCAGCTGCTAAGGTATTCTTAACTCTGATCCTCAACTTACAGATGAGGAAACTGAAGCACAGGATTTTAAACAACTGACCCAGGGGGATGAACATCCAGTAAGTCATACAGCCCCAGGTATTACGTAGACTTTTCTGCAGTTAAAAGACCTTCAGAAGAAAAGAAAAAGTTTACAAACCATAGAGTTCTAAGCACAGAAAAAAAAAGGAAACTCTTATTTATAGGAATCAACTTAGAAAACAAAGGTATCTGGATATTATCACTTCAATGAAAAAGAACAGGTGTGATACCTTACTTGAAAAATCAGATTTGAATAATTGTCTCATGGAGAAGTCTTTGAACTTGACCTACATTTGCTTCAATAAAAAGACTGCTTTCTCATAATGAATATATTTAAATTATGTTTGCTAGATGAAAGGCTTCATTGCAATTAAAGTAAAATCTGGGCTTGAAGAAGAATATATCTAATTACAATTCCTGCGAGCATATTATTTAGAAATAATCAAAAGAAAAGTGTTGAGAACATTTCAAATTAAATGAATAGGGTGGTATTTTACACAAATTATTGAAGGTGCTCTTTTTCTCATTACATTCAAAATTTATAGGGAGATCATCTTATTTAAGGAAGTTTTCTATTTTAAGAAACAGGTACTATCAAAAATTGACATGGATGAACTCATTTTAGTATTTTTGTTGTTTAGTATTTTCTTCACATGAGTCATTAAAGCAAAGCAGCAGCAGGACATGGAAATTTAAGTATCATTCAAAATACATTAAATGCATTGCCTCATTCAAAAGACATTAAACATTGCCACCCTCGTAAAACTGCGAATAAATCCCTTTAAATCAAATAATACCAAGTGACTATGTTCAAAAAACACTTCTTAGAAAAATGTTGTTACATGCCTGGTCCCAAGGTGAGTTCAAAACCAGAAAGAGTGGGTTTGAGCCTACTAAAAATCTCCATCTGGGTGCCAGTACACTTGAGTGAATCTCCCAGGGCCCTCACTCCAAGGTAGTCTAAGTGTCGTGAGTGTGTACGGTGACACAGTGTGGAAGCGCTCCCAGCCCTGTCATCTGCCCTGTTGGTTCAGTTCTTTGGTTTTCGAGGCCACTTCCAACTGTTCCTCCTTGTCCTTTCCCACAGTCAGTTTTACTTGGGCCCCAGGAGATGTTGTGTGACCTAGGAAACAATAAATAGCAGTAGAACACGACCAGCAACAGCTAAACTGTAACTGCAGATAACATAAATTCTCTCCAGGGAACCGAATTACAGTGCCACCCAGTAGGTCCCTGTTCCAGGGAAGGGTAGGTGTGTAGGTGGCAGGCCTAGGGGGTAGAGTAAAAGCTTTCCAGCACGAAAGAACCAGCAGCAGCATCAAGGGCTGGGAAAGTAGTACTTCTTTAACAAAGGAAGGAGCAAGAACCCGAGATTGTACAAAAGAGTCTGCAAATCCAAACCCCCAGGATTACCAGGTAGGAAGAAGACAGGAAGTAGACACTAGTATCAACGAGGTGGCTAGATCTCAGAAGACCCTCTCAGTCATGGCAATGAGCTGGGTTAACTCTGAGAGTGGTGAGGAGGACTCATGGAGTTTTCTTTCTCTAAAACAATGCTTTTCTTTGAGATGCACTTCATAGGCATTTTCAAATGAACAATTCAGTGGCTTTGAGTATATTCACCAAGTCCTGCAACTAACACCATCATGAACATTCATCACTCCAGAAATCGCTCCTGTTCTTCCAGTGTCCCAGGAGAGTCAGTGGGTCCATGGGTAGGACACTAACTGATGACCTTCCCTCTGATTAACACAGGGGAATAGTTCTGGGTTTTCCTCTAAGCACTGCTTTCTGTATCCCACATGCTTTAATATGGTGTGTTTTCATTTTCTTTCATCCCAAAGAATTCTTTCTAGTTGAGTTTTTCCTTAATCTATTGGTTAAGAGTGTGTCACTTAATTTCCAAATATTGTGAATTTTCCAAATTTCCTTCATTATTGAGCTCAAATTTTATTCCATTGTGTCCAGAGAACATATTCATGTGGATTTACTACTGTTACATTTTTGGACTTGTTTTATGGCATAGCACATGGTCACTCCAAAGTCTGAAAAAATATGGCTTAATTTACAGGGCTCTGGTAAAGTTGACTAAGATCTTTTTTCCATTTTTTTTTCTTCTTTTTGGGCCATATTCTCATTGCTTTCTTGAAGGAGAGTATTTTTAGAAGTCCTTCTTCCTGCATTCCTGCTGACATCATCACCAATATTTTAAAGAACAGAAGCATATATAAGTTTTAAATGATGATTTCATTGCTACATGAAATACAATGCTAAGGTCCAACATGCTCTAGAAAAGTTTATTTCTCATTAATTTCAAGAAGTTAGTTTTTAAAACATGCAGGGTTTGTGTTTCAAAGAGTTTACAGATACAAGATAGTAATATAAATGAGATATTAAGTTGTAATACCTCCATATGTAGTTAATATTCTTCATTTTTATCCTGTGTTAATTATCATGACAAAATAAAATCTCCTCTCGGTTGGCCTTGTGGATCAGTACTCAATCCTGACTACATAGGAGGCTTGAGAGACACCTCACACTTCCTACTCCTTGCATAACACTTAAAACAATAATCATCTGGGTTGATGTCCGTCTTCTCACAAGTCCCATGAGAGCAGAGACAATGTCCATTTTTTATATTCAACATAAACCAGGACGTTCAACATACAGTAGCATCTCATTACATATCTATCAAGAGGACCAATGAATAGATTAAAGAATGAATGACTGGATGAATTCCCTTCTCGAATTAAAAATAAACATTGCCTAAATGGGGATAATGGTGACTGTCTGGTTACAAAAGATAAAAAACTGTATGTATTCATTTATTAGTCATATAAGTTCCTTGCTTTTCTATCTGGCAAATGAAGTGAAAATATAAACACATGATTACTAAACTTGTTTGATGTTTAGTGCTATTATAAAAAATTTTAAGAACAGCTTTTACGCAATTGAAAACTCACTATGAACCTCAAGTCTGTTGTGAATTTTCTGAAAGCAGAAATAGCCTTGTGCACATTAAGGGAAACAGTGTTTAGATGAAGGGAGCTATCAGTCTGGAATATTCTCTCTGGTCCGACAACATCTGAAGTGTTGTTTGCTCATCTCTCAGACTAATTCACTAGCCCACAGCCATATCCACATTCTATGAGGAAATCAGTAACATGACTTATGAATTTTGATCACAACATTAAAAAAAAATGTGTGCTGGGGTGGGAAACCATGATGATAAAAGAGCCAGACAACTTATTACATGAGGAAGGGTTTAATTAAACGAAATGTTTAGCTGGAGCAGAAATGTCTTCTGGGAAGAATTATTCACAAATACTTGATGGGCTGTCATGGGAAGAGGATGATATGTGTCTCACGTGGCTCCAGGGAATAGAACTTGGACCAATGTGTAGAAATTACCGTGCAGCAGACTTTGACAGAGTGAAAAGAAAACTTTCCAACACTTTTAACTTCCTGAAATTGGAATCAGCTGCCATATCAAGATGATCTCTAAAAATAAGCAGAAATTTAATACTGTAGAGAAAATTCTGCTTTGGATGGGAGTCATTAGACTGGAAGATTTTAGTGTAACTTGGAATTTTAAAATTCTATAAATCATGAAACTCTTTTTCATGTATCACTTTGAAAATAAAATTGGATATTGATTTTTTCATATTGTATTTGTGAACATAAAATATATTCCTTATTATAAAAAGTTGTTTTAAAATTGCTCACATAAATTATTATGTGTACTTATAGAAACATAGCATACACTTAAATGCATTTATTATGAATTTGATTCATTTCCTTACAAAGTGAAGACCAACAATATCTCCATAATTGAAGAATTAAATTTATAAGCCTTAAACGTTTTTGTATGCAAAGTATTCTAATATTCTTGTGCATACTTACACTTCTAACAACACATTAATGTTGGTTTAATAGACCAGCATCTAAAAGCAACTTTTACTGGATCATGGCTCCTGTAAAACCTCCCAGAGATTCAGCCCCCACTTAAGCAGTTGTTGAGGCAGCATCTGAGTATTAAGGACATGGATGTGGAGCAGGTCCACGTTGAATCTTCACGGCTTCTTGGGTGTAGCTCCTGCTGCAACTGACAGGAACTCAAGGATTCAAGCAAAAAGATGTGCCCTCAACCCTAGGTGTGTATTCCCACAGTAATCTGTGTTTGACAGTTAAGTAAATATGTTTTTACATAAGAAAATAGTGTATAGTATAGTATATGAATAGTAAACCTAATCTTTGAAACATCATATAAGCAAGGAAGAAAAATTTCAAGTGAACTGTTAAGTTCACTTACATCTTTGGAAAGCAGCAGAAGGGCCCCTTCCTGAGAGAGCAGCCAGTGGAGAAGCGTCAGGCTTTGAGAATCAGTGATGTAGCTCTCCTTCATCTTGTTCATTCCACCACTGCAAACAACAGATTTCCCTAAAGGGCAGGAGCCGCTCCAACATTGTGCACACAACAAAAGAATATCAGAGATCATGTTTACCCAATGAAAAGAAACAGAGCTTTGCTTTTTTTCTTCCACACAGAACAGCAGCATCCTAATTTGCCCCATCCAAATGGCCAATGGTCTTTCTCAAACACCAAAATTAAGGACAGAATTCCTACCTGTGACAGAGAAGAGAATTCTGGTGAAAGAGTACAAAGTACAGTCCTGAAGGGCACTGCTCTTAAACAAAGACGATGTGGAATAATTTACAGTTCTTTAAAGAGGAAAAATGTGCAGGTAAAGAACAAGACTGGAGAGCTGGAGTGGGTGGCTCAGTGGTAGAGCACTTGATAGCCTGTGTGAGGCACTGGGTTCGAGTCCCAGCACCGCATATAAATAAATAAAGATCCATTGACAACTAAAAAATAAAAACAAACAATAAAAATTTTAAAAAATTTAAAAAAGAACAAGACTGGGACAAAAAAGTCCCAGGTAGCTGAGGTTAATATAGATATTCAGAAGCCCAGGGGACTAGTATTTGAAAACAAAAAGCCAGTTCCTGAGTGCCTTGTGATCTGGAGCAATTCAGTTAATATCCCAGAGCTGTGGGCTCACCATTCATGAATGTTTATAATCAATGTTGATTATCCCATCAGATTGACAGTTATAAAAATACTACCATCATCCAAGCTGGACAAACTGTGGGGAAATAGAAAGTTGAGTAATGTGCTGGTGGAGGTATGACTTGCTACAACCTTCTTAGTATCTTTTGAAAGCAATGATGCTCATGCAATTTGATGAAGAAATATAAATGTAAAGAATATCTCTTATGGGAGTAAAAAGCTGCACATACAGATAAATCAACCAGTATATATATATATAACACACACACTATATATATATACACACACACACTATATATATATATATATATATACACACACACTATATATATACACACACTATATATATATACACACACACTATATATATATATACACACACACACTATATATATACACACACACTATATATATATATATGTACATAAATATATGCACACATATGAATGTGTATAGAGTACATATATAAACAAATGCTTCCTATTCCTCATATATATGCACATGCATATATAATCGTATACATATACTTACATGTATATGAACACACACACCAGAGACACTTAGAAATCCTTTGCATGTTTATTTTAGATATTAGAATACATATTCTAGATTTGTTAAGATATACCGTCTAATATATGAAGATTCTTATTTATGTTATATAGAAATGGTGACTTGTAGAGAGAAAATGTGGTCAATGTGGCAAGAAATTATGTATATTGTCACTTTTATTAATAAAATGTAACATGTACACATAAATATGTGTACACACAGACACACACACACACACACATAATGTGGAGAGGGAGAGAGGAGGGAGCAGGAGAGCACTCCACCTCAAAGAGTCAGCACTAGGGAAGGAAAGGGAAGACATCAAAGCCCCTTCCTTTCCCTTCTGTTTCTTTTGGCTTCTCCACCTCAACAGGCTGGAAGTTGGGTATCCACCTGCCAAGACTTCCCTGCAGCTAGGTGTGTCCCTGTCACCAGTTCCAGTCACTGAAGTGAAGGGAAGTCAGCTATAGTGATGCTGAGAAATGTTTGGCTTCCAGTGGAAAGAGACAGAAAGCTGGCTCTACTCTTGCCACCCTTTCCTGCCCTGGATGCCAATGTGACTTCTGGAGCAGCAGCAATCACACTGCAATTGTGAGAGACTTGCTGGGGAATTGCTCTGTGGTGGGTAGAGACAGGGTCCAGCCTGGGTGATAGACCTAACCTGATTTTCTCTTAAAATTGGGAGCCATCTGGCCACAAAGCCATGAAAAGAAAATTTTGGCTTTACTATAAGTCACTGCAAATTCTGAACCTGCTTGGAATGCCTGCTCGTGCCTTGAACTCACCCATGCCTGGCTCTCTGACCAGACAGCAGCCCTCTCTGAAACTTTAGTGATGCCTCACAAATCTTGGCCTTCCCTGGCCAGATAACGACCCTCTCTGAGGCTCTAATGACCTTCATAAATTCTGATGTCGGAGCCAGCAAAAATGTAAACTACCATTAGTGTTATTCTCGTCAGAGTTCTGTTATCTATAACCCCCCCCCCCCCTTTGTGTAACTTTCTGGGCTATAAAGCTGGGCTGCGGGAAAGCGGCTGCTACTGTCTTGTTCCCGCGGTTTTTGGGTGGGAAAGGCAGTGGAAATAATCAGCTTGCTTTAATTTGATTTTAATTGGAGTCAGTGGTCTTTTCTTGCATCCTGGTCTAACACTGGGCACAGCTGAGAAGAGTTTCTGGGTAAATGAGAAAAAGAAGCTGCTATTCTTGATGATCAGTGGATGCCTTCACTGGTTTTGTGCTGCCATAACCGAATACCTGAGACTGGGTAAAGGACAGAGATGTGTATCTTACTGCTCTGGAAGATGGGAAGTCAACATGGAGGTGCTGGCCTCTATGAGGGGCCTTCTCTCTGTGTCCTCACATGGCAGAGGAACAGGAGAGAGGGGAACCCACTCCTGGAGGCCACTTTTACAGGAGCATTAACCTGTTCAGGAAAGTGGGGTCACTTGGATCTAAGCACCTTCATTGAGCAGCACTACCAACGCCATCCCATAATAGACTAAGTTTCTAACACGTGAAGACTGAAGGGGACACAAACCATAGCTACACAGCTCTGTGACCCTCATTCCAAACCATGTGGAATTGAAAAGAGGAGACATTTTTCTTCATTCCTTAAGTTTCTATGTAAACCTTGCACATTATTATTATCTTAATAACTTTTTAAAGTAGAGCAATTAAAGATAAGAGAATAGAAGCAATTCAGCACAGAAGGAAAAAATCTTTTAGAAAGATACAGTTAACCCTTTCCACTGTACTCTAATCAATGATCTTATTTCAACACAAAGGGATGCTCTTACTAGTTTGTGTCTTACCCGTTAAGTAGCCATGAGAAGCATTTCAGATACTGCCTTTATTCCATAATCAAGTGCTGAATCCTTTTCTAAATCACTGAAAGTGACACCAAGGTTAGTCTTAATAAAAATAGGTGTTTATTAAGTGTCCCGGCTATGTAAAAATGTTTTACAGTAATCAAGAGTCTTTCAACAACTTGAGAAATCTTTTCAAAATATAAATATAACAGTGATTCAAGAAACCTCAGCTACACAAAATGAGGCAACTTTTTTTCTCTCATTCCAGTGAAGCATGACTCAATAGATAATTTTATGATTTGAATTTGAGACAAGACAATCAAATACTTGCTTAATGCCACACTTGTTCAAATGCATAGGTAATTAAGCATTGATGATGATATTTTTAGGTCTAGATAATAATGGTAAATAATGTTTGCAAGAAAAATGTGATGTTATAAAGAATGAATGAACATGGGCAGGCCAGGGAGGGAGGAAGCCATGGGCTGAATTGAAAAATGCAGAAAGCAACTCCCTAACAGCGAACACCAGAGAATCAGAGATGTGGGGGCAAATGTCTGATGCTGTTCACTAAGATGCTCAAGGTACGTGGCAAACCACAAAATAAGTAACATATGCATCAAGCCTGTTTTATTAGCAGCTGAAATTATTAGTGATGAGAACGGTATAACCTGTCATCCTTTCTATTTGTCTTACTTGTACTTAATAAGAATTATATTAATTTAGGATTGGGATTATCATCCCTCCTCTTCTATAGGGTTTTTCAATTCCACTTTTAATAATATTTTATCATTCTTTTTACTATAAATTACTTAGCAGCACCGTCTAGAAAAACATTGAGGACTGAAAACACAAAAGCCGCTACTGTGTGTCCTGTCTAGCATTCCTTTCAGAGTTAGGTGACTCCATAGGGACACACTCTAGTCCCTGTCTTGGAGCTGTTTCACTATCTGCTATTTCTGGAAAATGTCTAAGAATGCAAGCTTGTCCCTATAACATAAATAAATTTTATCCTATGAAATATTCTCCATTGTTAGCCCATGGATATAACAGGGCTGCACCTATTTGTAAATTTATCCCCAATCTCTTGATAGTTTATCCCTTTTCAATGCAATCAAGAAAAAACAGTGTTGTTATCTGCCAGACTCCACAGGAGATCAGAAGCCCCATGTTCATGATAAGAATTTCATCCATGATAAGGACTTCCACAAATGAATTTTAATATAGGATCTAGCATGTAATCATTAAAAATAAGTTCCTCATAATATTGGGAAAAAACAGTTGAATTAATAGATACATGAATATCACACTAAATAAAATTATAGCATACCTGGCTTGTGTCAACAAATATGTTACATAAAACAAATAATGCATGTTCCTTCAGATTCAGAGACTGTCAGATGCAAATTTTGGATTTTGATTATATCCTTTGTTTTTAAAATGTGCTAATTTGCTCCGTAACTTTGTTAACAATCTCAGTGCTTTCCTTTGTTAACTCAATGTTCATCTTCAAAGAGAAAAACAATTCCTTTTCTTCTGTAACTTTGGATCAAACACTTTCTTGCTTTCAAAATTCTTGCAGACCAATGCAGAATTTGCTTTTCCTTGACTAGACATTTTACTAGAACACAGCCATGTCCTCTGGTGGCACTAGTTCCTAGGCTACCTGGCCTGAACTGATAGAAATAATCAAACTGACAGTTATGTGAA
This sequence comes from Urocitellus parryii, assembly GCF_045843805.1. Classification (NCBI taxonomy): domain Eukaryota; kingdom Metazoa; phylum Chordata; class Mammalia; order Rodentia; family Sciuridae; genus Urocitellus; species Urocitellus parryii. The sequence continues at coordinate 8,844,689 of NC_135543.1, read as the reverse complement.
GGCCTTAACATTCTCATAACTGGACAAAACTTTAGAGAGGTTTACAAGTTATAGAACCCTGACCTCCCTTAGAGCTTTTGATTTTGAAACTTTCAATGGTAAATTCTTCCTCTGCCCCTTTGAGATGAATGTCTTCTCCCAGGCTCTTGACAGTGATAATCCAAGGAGCTGAGGGCCAGACTTGTAATGCTATCACATTGTCTCCCAGACTCCATGGAGATGAGAAGCCCAGCTCCACAATAAGGACCAATTAACAAATAGGAAAGACAGTCTAATAATACTGACCAAACTCTCTTTCAGGGTCTTCTCTGTTTTCCCACTAGCTCACAGAGCTCTGAGACTCTGCTGTATTCGTTTCAAGAGGGTTGAGTTCAGTCTTTCCCCTATTGCAATGAGCTTGAATAAACTCATCCTTGTCTGTTTAACTGTGCCAGATACAATTTCCCTGTTTATTGCCGCCTTCGACTCAGTGATAAGTAAGCATATTCTCTAGGTTCCCTGACTGGAGTGTGAACTGTCATCTTCTGTGAGTTGTCTCAACTCTTTTACAACATGACGTGTGTGTGTGTGTGTGTGTGTGTGTGAGTGTCATTAGGAATTTTTGTTTAAATGGACTGGGTAATCACTATACTGCAGACAGGTGAGGAAGTGGGTCATTGGAGGCATGCCCTGTAAGGGCCCATCTTCCCTACAGCTAGTGCAATCTCTCTATCCATCTCCATCTCCATCTCTCTGTCTTTGCTGCTGTGAGGGGAGAAGCTTCTCTCTCTCGCACTATTCCACCATGATATGCTACCTTATCTTGGACCTACAGCAATGGAGTCAGCCATCTGTGGACTGACACCTCTGATACTGTGAGCCCCAAATCAACTTTCTCTCCTCTAAGTTGCATTCTGGTCACAATAATGCAACAGTTGAACAAAATGCATACAATGTATTGTCCCTTCATTGCACTTTGTAAAAGTTAAAATCGTATGGACTCTGCTCCTAAAGATCAAGATGACTTTATAACTGGGTCTTAATAAAGACACCAAGCCAGCAATTGTAAAACTCCTCTCCAGATGCTCTAAAAACACCTTGCCAAAAGCCTAGCACATCCCAGAGGGTACTTCATATTGCTTTTGTAGTGACTTTTCACTTCTAATCATTGTCATGGGATGCTAGATAACGTACTTTAACTCCTTTTATCCACTCCTTAAACCATGTACTAAAATCAGTAGACTTTTCCTTAGCATGTTGGGTGGTGGTACAAGACAGCAAAAATTCAGTCTTGGAGCCAATTTTATGCTGAGAACCACAGTTCACTAATAGCTATATATAAAAAATATGTATACATTTAGAACAGAATAAATCAAATGATAAAATAATTTTATTCTCAGATTTTAGCTATGCAATCAGTTGCAAAAATAAAGTCAAGTATGGTTTTCTTCCCCACACTAGATGTTTCGAATTTGCAAACACCAGCCAAACATTAGCTCAAGAAGTTATTTCTTAATGTTTGGTCCTGTGAAAAAAATCTCTTCAATAACTTGTTGAAAATAGAGGACAGACTTGATAAGATCTAAATCCCTGGCAACTCAGTTGAGAATCTACACATTTTACATGCACCCAAGATGATGCCCAGACTCATTGACATTTGAGAGTCTTGGCCTTAAGCTACTGCACATTCTGATAAAAGATCTGGTTTTTTTTGAGACCTGAGTATAAGTATGTAAGTCAGACATTATAGCTTGTGTTGAAGCACAAATGCACTATGAAAGTTGCTTTTCTTCAATTAAAATTAAAATTCTGAAGCAGAAGTTGTTCTTTTTTTCTAGTACATTATAAAAATATAAATGAAAAAGTCATACTCAAAGGAATAAAAGAGAGGGCAAAGCAAAACCAACAAAAACACATTTGTGAATAAAGAATGACATTTGAAATGCTATAGACAACACGCCATGCATCAGGAGAAAATGAAATCACTATTTCTACCACAAACAAACCTTTTATAAAAGTAACTTCCAGATTGATTGAAGATTTTAAAGGTTAAATCAAAACCATAAAGGTATTAGAGATAGGTACAAACAAGTATTTAAATAATCATACCACTGGGAAAACATTACCAAGGAAAGACATCACAAAGAAAATTTTCACCCTGCATAAAAATTCCTTATGATGAAATCCAACATCAGTTGAATAAATAAATATGAAAAATAGCAATCAAACTATAAATATAGGGGAAAATGAAAAAGTAGGAATAATAAGTTTTTGTGGCCATGTTAAGCTTTTTTTGTCATTTTTTTTAAAAAGTGTTTAGTTCTTGGTGGTGACAAGACCAGGAAAAGCAACTGAATGAAGCAACAGACCTCTAATATCAATAATCCAAGTCTCCAAGTGGACAGTCCCAGGCCTATAGTTTTCTCCCACAGCCAAGTGTGTTAAATTGAAAAGGTGAGACAACTTGGAAACATAAAACATTTATGTCAATTTCTGCATTAATTAACAAAGAACTTTAAGAATTTTTTTAAAACTCTAGAATATAGAGCTGAGCCTGGACTTCTGTTTTCAACCTCAAATACTCTCCTCAGCAAGACCTCTGGGCTTAGCTTGGTGTAAATGTATTTAATGTTTACTTCATTTGCATGTTACTACAATCATCAGGAGGATGAGATTTACAGACCAGCTGCAGCCAGATTGGAGGCTTCACGATTTAATCCTATGGAACCTTCTTCCCACTTAATTGAAATCCTATTATGTCCTTCACTTATCTTCAACCTTAATTGGTTCTTAATCTTTATCTCTTTTCTGTCAGCCAATTATTCATTCTCCTTATCTTGCTGAGCAGGATAACTTTAGCACCATTCTCAAACTCTCCAAGTATTTATGTCCTGAGATCTCTGCCAAACTGTTTACAATGCATTTTGAAGTTCAATGTAATTTACTATACTGAAGTGGATCTGTATTTCACCAGATATTACATTAGTTCTCCCGTAACACATATGGTAGCTTATTTTGTCTTCTCCTGTTAAGAAAGTGTTAATATCACTGATTTTTTAAAGAGTTCTTGCTAATAGAAAATGCAAACTCTACCACATAAAATTGAGTTCAAAAGAATAATTACAAAGGAAGAGTAATAAGGACTAATGAAGATAAGGAAGTATTTCATCTCATTACTTATCAAGGAAATAAAAAACAAAAAGAATGGTGAAAAACTATTTTTACCATCATCAAATTATCAATGATTTACATAGTGTTCTTAGTTTTTGCTAGCCAACAAAACTGTTTAACAAAAGGATGTATGTGATTGTCCCATAAATAAAGTCTGGCTCCCTCTCCTGGGGGTTCTGAGGACACCACCCAGTCCCTACAGGAGCCTTTCCTGGCAGCTCTGAGGGATTCAGAGTTCTCTATTATAGGATTCATGAAACTCCATCTCACAAGAGTCTAGGAATGGGCATTCCTGCACATCACTGCTGATGGTGAAGATGTGACCCTTTGTCTGGCAGGCATTTGAAACCACATCTTAAAGTGTGTGGCCATGAATCCTGTGTTTCCTCCAAATTCATAGGCTGAATCTCTGAATCTTGATGGATTTGGTGAAGGGCACTTTAGGAGGTGACTGAATTGAGATGGGGTCATGCAGGTGGGGCTCCATGGTGGGATTAGTGTCCCTGAGAGAAGAGGAAAAGAGACCCAAGGTCTCTTAGAAGTAATTGTGCAGGTTCTGCATTATTTGCTTACTTTCTGAAATTGTTACATTTTTGAATTTACTATTTTTACTGTTACTATTACAACAAAAGCACTAAAATGTTAAATAAAAACTAATAAGCCAAGGATAAACTTAGAGGAAATGTGATATATGAGATGAGGAAAAGTTCTCATCTGTTTGTGTATAGGTAGGCACCAATCGATACAGAAAGGAAGGCACCATCCAAAAGAGAAAATGCGTGTAAATCAACCATCAAAAGAAACAAAATGGCCAGGCACAGTGGCACACACCTGTAATCCCAGAGGCTTGTGAGTCTGAGGCAGGAGGATAGCGAGTTCAAAGCCAGCCTCAGCAAAAATGAGGTGCTAAGCAGCTCAGTGAAATCCTCTCTAAATATAATATGAAATAGGGCTGGGGATGTGACTCAATGGTCCAGCACCCTTGAGTTTGATCACTAGTACCAAAAAAAAAAAAATTAAAGAAAGCAAAATTAACAGTAAGCATATTAAGCCTTATTAGCCCGATAACAGTAAAAAGAAAAGAAAAATTAACATAATGAGATTGTATTTTTCAAAAAGGTATAATTCAGCTTCTTTGACAATTGATGCCCAGGTTCTTCTAAGTGCTTTGCATCAATTATTTCATATAATCGTCACAGTTACTAAGTGCATAGGTATTGTTTTCACTGGCCCACTTTGCAGCCCAGAGAACATGAGAAGAAGGTGATGAGCTGTTGGAGAGTGCAGGCTGCAGGCTGTCTCAATGTCAGCAGTATCCTGCCCCAGAGTACCTGGCCCTCACCATCACATGCAAACCTTCCATGCCAACTTCCAGCAATACAATTGATCCAATCCAGTGCTCTCTAGGGTTCCAGTAAAGGAAGAGCTATCAAAACTCTCCCAGGCATAGTGGAAACACATTTGTATAAGTCAGTTTAGACTTAATAATCAACTGTATTTATATATATATATATATATATATATATATATATATATATATATATATATATATAAATTCATTTTCCAGGTGCAGTGGTGCACCTTTATGATCCTAGCAACTGGGGAGGCTGAGTCAGGAGAAATGCAAGTTCAAGGCCAGACTAGGAAATTTAGAGAAAACTTGTCTCAAAATAAAAAGAGCTTAGAATGATGTAGCTCAGTGATAGAGTGTCCTGGGTTCAGTCACCACAAAAGCAAACAAAAAATGTCCATTTGAGAGGTATTCCCAAATACTGGCTGTTATACTAAAAAATAAACACAGATATACACAAAATTTCATGAATAAAGTTTCCTAGTGCATTCTTACTTAAAACAGAAAAAAAGGAAGAACATGAATATGGTAAATAAAGGATTCAACAGAATACAATTATTAAAAAATTATTTTCCTTGTTGGGCAAATAGTAGAAACCCAAAGTATTTTTATTGGTGCGTTATAATTTACATAATACTGGGATTCATTAGGCCATTTTGCACATGCACATGATATACTTGGAAAAATTTCATCCCTGCTTACTCAACTGGGGAGCCAAATTTACCAAAGTATGCTATGTCAATATACAAATATATCACAATGAATACAGATTTTATATATAATTATAATGCACTACTTTTTAGAAAAACTTGCAGTTTTAAGATGAATAACTTCTGGTGGCCTAATGTAGAGCACAGTGGTTAAGGTGAATCATAATATGAAGCTTGAAAGAAGAGAATTTACAATAACCCCTGCAAAAGAAATCACAAAGTGCTTTGACATCTTTCTATGCAAAGGACCTTTGATATTTTCCCAAATTTATATGATCCTAAACAACTGCTTGATTGTATAAGCAATAATTGTGAAGTTACCAAAATGATATATTTTTTTCCTGATCCACCAAAAAGAAAAAAAAATACTCTCAAGAGTATTCAAGTAATTGAGAAAAAGCTAATAATAAGTTGCAGTAAGAAAAGTTGAAATAAAAAATCTATGTATTCAATATAACTCTAAAGTCATTTTTAAAATATCAAACATATTCATAATGTATATAATCCCATATTTATATTTATTTTATATTATATTTAGTATATATACATTTAATATGTAAATATACACTTTTTGCAGTCTCATATTTTGTTATATAATTAAACAAGGGTAAATATACGTGTACATATATAATTGACAAAAGAATAGACACAAAACTATTAAACAAGTTTAAGGAGGCTGTGGGATCATGAATTTTTTATTGCTTCTCTGTATGTTCAAACTTTTATGTGATAAATTTTCACTTTTTATCTAATGAAAACTGAAGTGTTGGTGGAAACCAGAAGGACCCATGGAAGGTTGTCATACTCTCCTGTCCATCATACAGGCTAAAGGGGTGTCTGTAAGAACTTGGAAGCCACAAGACAGCCAGTGACAAATGCAAGTGACAGTAGCAGGAGTCACAGTAGCAGCAGGAATAGCCCCTGCCTCCAGCATCAGCAAAAAAACAAATGAGAGCTATGGCTTCCTCCCAGATCTCATGAAGAGATGGACAACCAGAGCCTGGATTTTGATCATTTCCTGTCTTCTGCTGCTTTGGGCGTTGATTTGTTCTTCCTTTTCTAGAGCTTTCAGATATAATGTTAAGTCACTTATTTGTTAACTTTTCCTTCTTTTAAGGAATGAACTCCATGCAATGAACTTTCCTCTTAAAACTGCCTTCATAGTGTCTCAGAGAATTCAATATATTGTATCTGTGTTCTCATTCACCTCTAAAAATGTTTTAATCTCCTCCTTGATGTCTTCTGCAACCCATTGTTCATTCAGTAGCATAATATTTAGTCTCCAGGTGTTAGAGTAGCTTTTATGTCTTATTTTATCTTTGATTTCTAATTTCATGTCTTTATGACCTGATAGAATGCTGGGTAGTATCTCTACTTTTTTATATTTGCTCAGAGTTGCTTTGTGGCATAGTATATGGTCTATTTTATAGAAGGATCCATGTGGTGCTGAGAAGAAAGTGTATTCACTCCTTGAACAACAAAATATTCTATATATGTCAGTTAAATCTAAGCTATTGATTGTATTATTGAGATCTATAATTTCTTTGTTCAGCTTTTGTTTGCAAGATCCATCCAGTGGTAAAAGAGGTGTGTTAAAGTAACCCAAAACTATTGTGTTGTCATATATTTGACTCTTGAACTTGAGAAAAGTTTGTTTGATGAATAAAGATGTTCCAGTTTGGGGCATATATATTTAAAATTGTCAAGTTTTGTTGGTGTATGGTTCTCTTGAGCAGTATGCGGTGTCCTTCTTTATCCCTTTTGATTGACTAGCTTGAAGTCTACTTTATTTGATATGAGGTTGGAAACCCCTGCTTGCTTCCACAGACCATGTGAGTGGTATGGTTTTTCCCAATCCTTCACCTTTAGTCTATGGATATCTTTTCTTATGAGATGAGGCTCTTGGAGGCAGCATATTGTTGTTGTTTGATCCAATCTGCTAGTCTATGTCTTTTAATTGGTGAGTTTAGGCCACTAACATTCAGGGTTATTATTGAGACATGATTTGTATTCCCAGTCATTTTTGTTTATTTTGGTATTTAATTGACTTCGTTTCTCCTCTGATTATTTTTCCTTTAGTGTAATACCTCCCTCTGCTGATTTTCATCATTGTTTTTTACTTTCTCTTTGTGGAATATTTTGCTGAGCGTGTTCTGTAGTGCAGGCTTTCTAGTTGTAAATTCTTTTAACTTTTGTTTATCATGGAAGGTTTTTATTTCATCATCAAATCTAAAGCTTAATTTTACTGGATATAAGATTCTTGGTTGGCATACATTTTTTTCAGAGCTTAGTATATATTGTTCCATGATCTCCTGGCTTTGAAGGTCTGGGTTGAAAAAATTGCTGAGATACAAATTAGTCTCCCCCTATATGTGATCTGATTCCACTCTTGTGGCTTTCAAGATTGTATCCTTATTCTGTGTGCTAGGCATTTTCATTATAATGGGCCTTGGTGTAGATCTGTTGTAATTTTGTACATTTAGTGTCCTTTAAGCCTCTTGTATTTGGTTTTCTAATTCATTCTTCATGCTTGGGAACTTTTCTTATATTATCTCATTGAAGAGATTGTGCATTCCTTTGGTTTGAAACTCTGTGCCTTCCTCTATCCCAATAACTCTTAGATTTGGTCTTTTGAAACTGTCCCATAATTCTTGGGTATTCTGTTCATGGTTTCTTATGTCTTTACTGTGTGGTCAAAATTGAAAAAAAAATTGATCAAACAAAAAGTTGGTTCTTTGAAAAAATAAAATTGACAGACCCTTAGCCATGCTAACAAAGAGAAGGAAAGAGAAAACTCAAATTACTAACATCCATGATGAAAAAAGAAATATCACAATAGACACTACAGAAATACAGAAGATAATTATTATTTTGAAAATTTGTATTCCAATAAAATAGAAAATATTGAAGGCATCAACAAATTTGTAGAGTCATATGAATTGTCCAAAATGAATCAGGATGATATATACAATTTAAGCAGATCAATTTCAAGTGATAAAAAGAAGACATCATCAGAAGCCTACCAACCAAGAAAAGCCCAGGACTGGATGGCTGCAAAGCCGTGTTCTACAAGACCTTTAAAGAAGAACTAACACCAATACTCTTCAATTTATTTCAGGATATGAAAAGAGAGGGAGCACTTCCTAACTCGTTCTATGAGGCCAATATCATCTTGATCCCAAAACCAGGCAAAAACACATCAAAAAAAAAAAAAGAAAAAGAAAACTTCAAATCAATATCTCTAACGAACATAGATGCAAAAATTCTCAATAAAATTCTGGAAAATTGAATACAAAACATAGCAAAAAGATAGTGCACCATGATCAAGTGGGATCCATTCCAGGGATGCAAGGTTGGTTCAACAAACAGAAAACAATAAATGTAATTCATCACATCAGTAGACTGAAAGATAAGAATCATATGATCATCTAAATAGATGCAAAAAAAAAGCATTTGACAAAATAAAGCATGATCAAAACAATAGAAAAACTAGGGATAACAGAAATATATCTAAACTTTATAAAAGCTATCTATCCTAATCCCCCAGGCCAACATCATTCCAAATGGAGAAAAAAATAAGGCATTCCCTGTAAAAACTGGAACAAGACAGGGATGTCCTCTTTCACCACTTCTATATAGCATAGTTCTTGAAACACTGGCCAGAGAAATTAGACAGATGGAAAAAATTGAAGGGACATACATAAGCAAAGAAGAAATCAAATTAGCACTATTTGCCAACTATATGATTCTACACCTTAAAGACACAAAAGATTTCACCAGAAAACTCCTAGAACTAGTAAATGAGTTTAGCAAAGTAGCAGTATATAAAATCAACATTCATAAATCAAAGGCATTTCAGTATATCAGCGACAAATTCTCTGAAAGGGAAACAAGGAAGCTATCCCATTTACAATAGCATTAAAAAAAAAGTTGGGAATCAACTTGACAAAAGAGGTGAAAGACTTCTACCATGAAAACTAGAGAATGCTAAACAAAAAAATCAAAGAAGATCTTAGGAAATGGAAAGATCTACCTTGTTCTTGGATAGGCAAAATTAATATTGTCAAAATGACCACACTATGAAAAGGACTATACAGATTTAATGCAATTCTAATCAAAATCCCAAAGACATTTTTTCATAGAAATAGAAAAAAATAGTCATGAAATTCATCTGGAAAAAAATAAGAGACTCAGAATAGCTAAAGCAATACTTAGCAAGAAGTAGCATCACTATACCAGACCTTAAACTATACTACAGAGCAATAGTAACATTTTTTTTGGTATTGGCACCAAAATAGACTTGTAGACCAATGGTACAGAATAGAGGACACAGAGACTAACCCACATAATTACAGTTATCTTATATTTGACAAAGGTGCCAAAAATGTATATTGGAGAAAAGATAGCCTATTCAACAAATGGTACTGGGAAAATTGGAAATCCATATGCAATAAAATGACATTAAACCCCTATCCCTCACCAGGCACAAAATTCAACTCAAAAGTGGATCAAGGACCTAGGAATTAAACCAGAGACACCATGTCTATTAGAAGAAAAAGTAGGCCCAAATATCCATCATGTTGGAATACGAACCAACTTCCTTAATAAGACTTCTATAGTGCAAGAATTAAAATCAAGAATGAATAAATGGGATGGATTCAAAGTAAAAATCTTCTTCTCAGAAAAAAAAATCAGGTTAATAGAGAGCCTACTAATTGGGAACACATTCTTACCACACACACATCAGATAGAGCACTAATCTCTAGGATATATAAAGAATTCAAAAATCTTAACATCAAAAAACAAATAACCCAATTAATAAATGAGCCAAGAAACTGAACAGACACTTATCAGAAGAAGATATACAATCAATCAACAAATATCTGAAATAAAATGTTCAACATCTCTAGCAATTAGAGAAATGCAAATCAAAACTACTCTAAGATTTCATCTTGCCCCAGTCAGAATGGCAGCTATCAAGAATACAAACAACAGTAAGTGTTGGCGAGCATGTAGGGAAAAATCCACACCCATACATTGCTGGTGGGACTGCAAATTGGTACAGCCAATAT